>NC_137107.1:13729498-14329498 GCF_949357685.1 Gobio gobio | reverse complement strand
ATTGAAAGTATGCTGTATGTCAGCTGGTAAGAGAAGAGGCAATGTTTTTTGAGCGCAATTCACAACCAGCGATATTTCAAGGACAAATTTGTCCGAATGTGTCACGTGCAACATGGTTTCGGTCTTCCGACCTTTTGATTTGGATTAATATGTGAAATATGAGAGAGCTAACGCTGATTATTTTGAAGACCCAGAGAGTGTGCGCGGGGGAGGAATTCTCTGATCGGTCTCTCTGTCACTCAGTCACAAGCGCAGCATCTGTTCTACATCGCTCGTAAATCACAATAACTCATCAAATTAGGCTTTGGCGGCCGTCAAAAAATGTTCAATGCAGGAAAAACCCTGACTTTGCAGTAATACCACCTCCCCTCGAAACATTTAAGTTACTTTGCAGACATTGCGAACTAGTTCGCGTGGCAAGCGTGAAATATCTCCTCCACACAGCCGAGTCTCTTCTAGCATGCGACACACGTGAAGCTGACGAATGACGTCGGTTCTGCTGCGACGGAAAAAAACACCTGGATCGGCTTGTGGATCTGTTCATTTTTCCGATCCCCGATCCAGCTATTTTGTCAGTATCGCGGCCGATATCCGATCCTAATATCGGATCGGTGCACCCCTAGTTAAAAGTTAGTTCACCCAAAAATGAAAATTCTGTCATTAATTACTTACCCTCATGTCGTTCGACACCCGTCAGACCTCCGTTCATCTTCGGAACAGAAATGAAGATATTTTAGCGGAAATCTGATGGCTCTGAAAGGCCTCCATTGGCTCAATGGCACGGTTCACTCTCAAGACCCTTAAAAGGTACTAAAGACGTCGTTACAAAGTCCATCTCACTACAGTGGTTCTAAAATAACTTTATGAATCGGCGACAATAGTTTTTGTGCGCAAAAAACCCCCTAAATAACGACTTATATAGTGATGACGATTTCAAAACAAGGCCTCATGAAGCGTTATGAATCAGTGAGCCGAATGATGATTCGGATTGCGTGTCAAACCGCCAAACCGCTGAAATTTGGCGATTCAAACTGCTGAATCGACTCACTGATTCATAAAAATACAAGCTAATTTATTCCACACAAATTAATGACCACACACAAGTAATGTCCCACTTTAGCCTACTTAAACACATAAATTGTATGAATATGACTAATACTGATGATAAAGTAGCCACCACACTAGTTTATATTTACAAAATAACTGAGAATAAAGTGGCATTTTGGGGTTCTGGAAACAATAGTTACCATGGCAAATACACAATACCAACATTAACTGTTAATGAATCATATGTCTGCTCCTGATAAACAGAATGCATGCAAATACTTTCCATTTAACACACACCTTTTTACCTGTTACGTGATTTATTGGTACTTTACTTTTATTTCATGACTTGCGTTGCATGATCGTAGTTTCTCTTGCGCTTAATAATATATGAAGTGATATACAGCGTGCGCTGTAAATACAAATACAGCTCTTGTTAGTAGTTAAAAGTGTACTAATTATTACTATTTAATCAAATATCAAGGAAGGAAAAAAGAATGTGGCATAAGGTGAAGTGAGAGCTGGGCTGGGGCAGCAGGGGGCGGGGAACGTTCGGTTCGACATGAGAGGATCGCGGTTGGAACCGTAGGTGGTGTATCGTGGTTTCTCGGTTCGGTTTGAATGTCGTTACACCCCTAATAAATACTAATTTCTACGATAATTGTTTCTCTGGCTTTCCGTTTGTTCCTTGTCAGACTGTATGAACATGATCCCCGCTGTAAGCCATGTCATACCGCAAGATCGAAGTTTTCATTAATGTCAGACTGTACGATAGTCAAGGTGCGTAAAAAAACCGGACGCACGCAAGAAAACGTGTCCGGAGTTGTAGATATATCAATCAATGACTCATTCGGGGGTGGAGAACTGCATTACACACAAGATTGAAATGGTGGCTACAAAGAAATCTCTAGTGCTCATTTTGGTCATAGTTTTGAAGCCCTTTGAACGAAACTGCATTGATTTGGACCTTCAGCATTTTGGTTGCCATTGAAGTCCATTGTGTGGAGAAATCCTGAAATGTTTTACTCGAACTTCATTTCTTTTCCACTGAAGAAAGATAGACATGAACATCTTGGATGGCATGAGTGTGAGTAAATGATCAGGACATTTTCATTTTGAAGTGAACTAATCCTTTAACTAATTTTAACATTTCCGTTACAAAAAGTATTTTTAGTGTTACAAAAAAAAGTTGGCCATAGGAGTGCAAAATTTATTTGAAAAGTTAAGGAATTACACTGGTTCGAACTAGGCTACTGTACTGTATATGTTTGATTTTATTTTGAAGTGTTTGGGGCATGACTTTTAATGGTGAACCTTTTGTTTTTGTAGTGTATAAAAATGTGAATTTAGATTTACCAGCCAATATATTGGTTATTGGCTTTCATCGGTTATCGTATCGGCCCAAATTTTCATCATCGGTGCATCCCTAATGATTTTGAAGAGCTGAAGTCGTAATTAAGGTTAAAATAGAGAATTCCAATGCAAAGAGGCAAATTAGTCATTTTGTGGCTGGAAAAATAATACATTTCATTTGTAATGCCATGGTTTACCCACTGGTGGCTCTTTACTTTTTTGAGCAACTAGATACATGTATATTTATTATTGCAGATCATAACTGCTTACTTATTCTTAGGTTTTGCATTTGAATACATATTTAGACATGATTAAACACTAGATTTCTTTAAATGTGTAATTTTAAAACGTTAACTTGCATCCTAATATTTCTTAATGATACTTATATAAGCACACGCAAGTGAATATTAATGAATGCGAGCAAATATAATATAACCCAAGGAAAAGTTTAAAATAGTGCTTAAAAGGTACTAATCTGTGGGAAACACTGGTGCGACCCTCTTTACGCATTGTTTTGCTAATGTTTGAGGCTCCTTTTAGGGGAAGGACTCTGATAGTGATGCCATGGAAAATGATAGAACGTAATATATGAATCAACCCAAATTAGCTAGTGTTTTGATATACTTTTACCCCCGCACTGTGGATTTCACCTGCATTTTTGCTGGTTGGCGGGTGTTAATGTCAAACCCTGATTGTGGGAGAGTGAGAAGTTGGCTACAAATCTGGGCTTAATGCCTAGCCGCTGCTGCACTGTCCACAAGGAAATCGTTTTTGAATGCATCTTTAATTCTCATGTGTCCTGTATGACCATTGGTGTCTGTTTTTGTTTTCATGGTCTAGATTGTAGGACTGACAGAAAGGAATGTGTTCACTGCTCATGAGATGGTGAGCTGTCTTGAGTTGGGAAACTCTGCACGAACCGTGGGCTCAACAGCCATGAACGCAGCCTCATCTCGCTCTCATGCCATCTTTACCATATCACTGGAGCAGCGACGCAAAGGAGACAAGTAAGTAAACTTAGCATATGCTGTTAAACTAAGCAACTTGAAATGGTTGTTTGAAGGCTGTTAAATTTGAGAGTTGGCTGTATATGATGTTTATGGTTTTATAGAATTATTAGAGCTACACTGCAAAAAATGATCTTCTTACTTAGTAATTTTGTCTTGTTTCTAGTCAAAATTTCTGAAAATTATTAAATCAAGATGCATTTACTACATAAGTAAAATGACAAGATATTTTTCTTGTTTTTTTTTAAATAAAATAAAAATTAAGTGTTTTTTTCCTAAAACAAGCTAAATTATCTGCCTATATCATAAGCTACCAATTATCTGCATTTTTTGCAGTGTACACAATTCATGGAAATATTAGGGCTACACAATTAATCGGAATAAAACTGAACGTGATTTGGCAATGGTTGCTTTTTAAACATTTTTTATTTTACTTTTATAAATGCGCAGCTTGTCAGTGAAGCACAGCTCTGTGGTCAGTAGTAAATGCTGCTGCATCTGAAAGCCAAAGGGCGCTCTCACACAAACTCCAAATATGCCCAGCAGAAGTACGATAAAGCACATTGTACCAGGAAATCCCTACGGGCCTCATACTATCGCTGTAGCTGAATAAACTGAAGATTGAAACGCTTTGATTAAACATGACTAAAACAATATATGGATTATCTGAGTTCAAGCCTTCTCGGGTATTTTCATGATGATAAATTGATATTTATTCTGCAATGCTAATTGACATACTATGAAATATTTTGTGCCTTATTCTATGTAAGAAGCCACAAACATCTCAAAGAAGGATGTTATTTCAAACACTCAACTGACATTATGACGTGAGATAATGTTTGTGGTTTACACAGAATAAGGCACACAAAATACTAGGGCTGTGCATCACCAACAATGTCACGATACGATACGCATCACGATACTGAAGTCACGATACGATATGGATCACGATATGGATCAATTTGGAATTAAATTTATTTTGAGTTTAGTAACGGTGATATCAGTTTTTCAGTTATCACAACTGTTATAACACTGGTTATTCAATAAACAATTTTGTTTTTGTCATTAAAAAAACAATGAGTTAAATGAAATAAATAAATTGTCACAAAAAAACTTTGGAAAGGCTCGCTCCAATATTGATTATTTTAGATGTATTTCAGGTACAATACATGGCAAATTTTTGAATGTAAAACAAATCTTGGAATAAATCTAAAATCTAAAGTCAGTTGTACTATAATATTAAAGGTAAAAATGAACGGATTTGTACAAACACTTAAATTACACAATTTACAGTAATTTTTTTTTATAATAATAGTTATAATACTAACTTTACAAATGACATAATCATATTTCTACTCCAATTCGTTTATTTGAAATGTAAACATTTAAATGATGGCTGTCATAAAAAACTTGCCAGATTAATTCAAACATGCATTAAATATTGAACAACATTAAAAATTATAATGAATATGGTGCACATATTTAGCAAAATGCTGCTCTCTAGAGTCAATTTTTCTAGCTGACCAACGAAAAGTGACACTGGATATGTTTTTTTTCTGAGGTAAATGTGATGTTACATGACATTGTTTACAAGCTGTTTTACTGATACCTTTCCGCTTTTTAAACACTGATCGAGGTCGCTTCTCTAGAGCTGAGCTGCGCCAAAGCGATCTCACGACACTGCGCCAAAACGGTATTTATGTTTTTGAATTTCGTAATAAAATGGATGTAATTTGAAATCTGAAACTTTGTTTTATATCAATAGCAACAAAGCAATTAACTGAAAACTTCTCCACTTTGAATGTCTTGCACTGCTGCTCGCGTCGCGTTGGTTACATTCAAAAGCACATCGCGCATCATCAGGAGTTCATGACGATGTATCGTTGTATCGACATTCGGAGCACAGCCCTACAAAATACACTCAACTGACATTATGAAGCGAGTTTGGAGTAAAAACATGTTATTAAATGTTCTGTTTTGTTGGACGAGATTCATAAATGAGTTTCAGTTGCTTATAACATGCATTTGAGAAAGCTACACTTCTAAACAGTGTGATCAGAAGTAAATGCTGCTCCATTTGAAAGCAGAGCCATGCTTCACTGACAAGCTGCGCATAAAATAAATCGCAGCCATTGGGATTTCACAATCGCAATAAGCCAAAATGGTTTAAGTGTGATTCCGGGTTCATTTTGATTAATTGTGCAGCCCAAACATATATACCGCTTGTGTTTGAAAGATGTGCATAAGAAAAGTGATAAGCTTTTTTATTTTTATGCAAGAAGGTACTAATGGAAGTAAAGGTGAAGCGAATTTTCAAAGAAAATGTATCCAGGTCTAAAAATGTAATTATGGTGAACTGCTAACATATAAAACTGTAAAATGTTTGGTTGAAATTGTTAAAAAAAAGAAAATAAATTAATTAAATAAAATGAGAAATTTGTTGTTCATAAAGGAGTGATGTCATGGTCTCCAAACTGCACTTGGTGGATCTCGCTGGATCTGAAAGACAAAAAAAAACTAAAGCTGAGGGGGATCGGCTCAAAGAGGGTGAGTGCAATCAAATTCATTTTTATTTATATTAGTCCCAGTTTACTTAATCTTGGAGAAATAAAGGGGTAAAAAGCCCATCATTAAAGGGGTGGTAAAACACATTCTTTTGAAGGCTTGACTGTGTTTGTGGGGTGCACTGTAACATGTGTTCATGCTTCGTTTTAAAAAAAATTGCCTTATTTTTCATATATTTGACCTTTATTCTACACTGCTCTGTCCCTCCTTGTAAAACGGTCTGATGCTTTCCGGGTTGTATGAAGCCAGTCCCTCAAAAATACGCAGTGGGCTCTGATTGGTTAGCTGGCCCAGTGTGTTGTGATTCGCTAAACGCCTAGTGCACGTATGTCGGAAACGTCACGCCCCTTACCGGAGGCTGTGCTTGCTTTGGTCAGTGTTAGAAACAACGGCGTCAATAAAACCATATGAGCCCGAATCAGATCCAGAACATTTGAGTGAAGATGATCGAGCAGAACCTGTTCAGTCCTCAAGAGTAAAGACTGCGGATCTATAATGATCGCTACTGAATGGCACTTTAACTTTTGTATTTTTAGAATGATTATAGCCAAATATCTGTCGCAAGAACTAACCCAAAACGAACACTAAGCACTGGCTTTAACTAGTAAGTTAGCCAAATCACACACAGAACCATGTTTAGCATGCCTGTAGATAAACAACACATAAAAGCTCTAATCAAAGAATCATTTACACTAATGCCAAGTTCGCTGTTGAGATTTTGACGTTAGTGTTTGTAACGTTAGGTGTTCGTCGGATAATGTTAAGTATGAATGAGCATTTAACAGACTGGTTTGCAGAACAGCATTGTCATCTGTTTACTTCCTTGCTACAACCTATTACAGGAAAACACATCGATGAAAAATAAATCAGACTTACAGGTTGTGGCCCGTGAACAGCTTCTGTTTGTAAATCCAGCTTTCAGGGCAAGCCGTTGTGCATATCCTGTATTGAACTCGCGAAGTTTGTGGAAGTTTGTGTTGTCCTCCGTGAAATGTGCAGCGCGCGCGTCGTGCATCCACGCACCGGCAGTGTTTTTTTCACGCAGCTGACGTTGTGCAAATCTGGCATTGAAATCGCGAAGACGGTGGATGTTTTCCTCTGTTAGATGTAGGATTATTTAGCTGCAGGAGCCCCGCGAGCGCCTGATTCCCCGCTGACTCAAACACACGTGCAACATGCTGTATGTTAAACGCTCTGCAACGCACCCCCGTCCCAAGGAAGGCTGAACAGAGCAAGTACCCCAGACCTGCAATCCGGATGAATATAACAGCGTTTCCTCGGCATCGCGGCAACAACACTCCAGCCTAACTAACTTATACCACAACAGCGCCGCGATACAAAATGGCCTCACCCCCCCCTTATTTAATATTCTCGGAGGAGGGGTTTATGTAAATATTGAGCCTGTTGATGTCACCAACCCTGGAGGAATGTGTGTAGTCGCCTACTGGCCGTTTGCTGTAGTTCTTAGAAACTGATTTCTTTAAAAGCAAATATCTCCCTTTGCTTTAAACTTTGTACGTTGTAACTTTGCAGATGTTGTTTATGCTCAAGCAGCAACATTACACGTTAGCTAAAGTTAGAATAGTGAAATCGTGGTTTACCACCCCTTTAAAGCTCATATATTTATTATTTTTAAACACAACTAGGCCTGGACGATATGACCTACAATTAAAATCTAGATTGTTTGAATATTTTACCCCGATAATGATTTAATGAACAAATTTTTTTTTTTGCTGCTTTTTTGCCCTCATGGTTCACTGACAAGGTTTGTACTAGGCTGGTTGCAATAGTTGGTGTTACCAGTGTTCAGCTGCAACACGGGTTACATCACTTGCCCACTGCAGCACCACCCCCACCGTCATTTGGATTTATTTATAGTAGTAAAAATAATTTAGTTCGTTTAGAGAACAGACACTAAAAGCTGAATGTGTCTGCCCAATGCATCGTGAGCTGAAGGAGAGTCTGCGCGGCCTTGGCATAGTGGCCAAAATGGGGCTAAAGTGTGCATTTCCTGGATGCCTGAACTGTGAGAAACGAACAAGTGCACATAAAAGTGCCTTATCAAAGCAGCGAAATGAAAGTCATTCTCGCGCATGCGTCGTGGTGCTTTGTGAGTTCACGTCAAAGGCCCAAGCAGAAGAAAAGCAGGGTTCCCACTCTTCCTGGAAAACCTTGAAAACCTGGAATATTGATGACAAATTTGGAAAACCCATGGAAAATTAGAGAAAATGTAAAATGTCCTGGAAAATCTTGTTGTCTGGGAAAATTCTTTAAAAAAGTTATTTCTTTAGCCAAGTTTAAAGAGTTTTTCGCTGGCCCAAACAATTAGCGCTAGCTGCAGAAAGCACATGTTCAGGAATGCTGAGTTTGATATGTGTGAGTAGTATTTTGAATAATGATGTTTAATAGCTAATGCTATAACTGCTCAAATGTATGCAGTGAATGTTAACTCGTAAGCTGCTACCTAATCACAAGTTTGATATAGTCACATTTGTGTTATAAAGTCAGAATTGCAAGATATAGTCAGAATTGCGTGATATAAACTCGCAATTCTGACTTCTTTTCTCAGACTTGTGAGATCTAAACTGCAATTGCAAGTTATAAAGTCCAATTCTGAGGAAAAGAATTGCGACAATTTTCGTGTTTATATCACAAATATGTAAACTTGCAATTGCGAGAGTCAGGATAGCGAGATAAGTCACAATTACCTTTTCTTTCTATTCTGTGGTGTAAACAAGCTTCCATAGTCATAATGTATGATTAAGCTCATATTGAATAATGCTGGATTGTTAAGTAATGGCAAAAAACTGGACGGCTTTTAAAGACTAATGGTGCGTTCACACCGGACACGATTCGCGCAAGTGATTTACATGTTAAGTCAATGCAGAGACGCGAAATGGCATTCTGCGGCGAGATTTGCACGAATGAGGCGGCGCGAAGGACGCGAATTGAGCGTTTTGAACGCGCGATTCGCGCAAAACGCTCAAGTTGAAAAGTCTGGCGGATATTTCGCACCGCGTTAACCAATCAGGAGCTTGCTCTAGTAGTGACAACAATGAAGAGAAAATCTGTATATTAATATCTGGTTCAGACAATATGATTATCACTGTGATAACATTAAATGGCATGAAACAACCCAGTCTCTTTGTTAAATGCAAGTTTATGTATGATCAATAATACAAAAGTATAAGTAATGTATAACAAGCTATACATGAAATAAAGCAAACAATTCAGTCAAACATTCAAAGTCAGTGCTAGTAGGCTAACGTTACAACTGCAACGTACAGTTATAGCCTAAAAATATAAAGTAATGAAACTTCTCTTTGCCCTCAGCCTAAACGATTTGCCAGGGAACAAATTATAGATCCATGAGACCAAAGATCGGCCGTTACAAGACGAATTATAGCTCGAGACACACCACAGAGACATCAGAGCCAGCGGCAGACGTCAGAAGGACTGGCCGAGGAAAGGCTACTCTCGCCGGCTTTGACGAGCGCTGAGCGCCGCTGATCCACTGGAGCTCACAACTCCGAAAACGGCAGATAAAATGTTCAAATAGGCACTCTTTATATAAATAAACCACATATTTGAGCTTTAAACAACTACATTATCGACTGAAAAAGTCTTAACTACGTTTTGTCACACATTAACAGTAGATTTGAACAAAAAAAAGACGTGTAAACACAGCCCATGTCAGCCATTTCTCAACGAGACGAGCCGCTGGCAGAAGCCCCGCACATGACGCGAATTCGCATCTGTTGTGAAGTGAATTTCACGCGCGAATGAAGCGAGTAAACTCAAAATGTTCAAGCGTCCACCTTCGCGCGATTAGCGCAAATTATTTGCGAGAATCGCGTCCGGTGTGAACGCCACATTAGAAAGCAATATTTGGCATGATCCTTGTCTTTTATTCCCGCCGTAGTAAAATTGAAAATGTCCTGGAAAAGTACTGGAAGATGGTTGCTTAAAAAGAGTGGGAACCCTGAAAAGACCTTGTTGAATAAAGTCGTTCTTTTTATTTTATTTTTTCGCACAAACTTCTCTTCGCTTCATAAAATTATTGTAGAACCACTGTAGTGAGATGGACTTTTTAACGACGTCTCTTGTGAGTGCAAATTACATTGCATTGCTGCTACATTGCTAATTTGTAATAGTTTGTTTTGTATATATCTTAATCTCGTATAGGATTAATTTCTTTGAGATAAATAACTTGTTAGCAAAGTGTTCTTTCAGTGCACGCAGCTCAAACAACAATGCACGGCTAATAATAACTATGATTGGGACTGCTCACGCAACCGCACAGTGCTCTGAAAGGGTCTATAAAGGATATAAACAGTGAGTTTTGAAGTGATATATTCTTGAAAACTCAGAGATGTGGATTCGGACAGCAATTACATTACCACACGACCTTGGTGTTTGTCAAAAGTCGATAATTCAGCCTGGGTTTTTCTCGCGGGTGGTGGGAGACGGACGGCTTCAGCAACTCCTTCACCACTAACGGAGCGAGCTGGAAAATACTTTTCCCGGACCACAACATCAGCAGTACAGCAGTGATTGTTCTTGCTCCGTGTAACGGGAGTTCGTTTGTTCAGGGAAGAAGGAGGCGGTAACCGGCGAACGTTTAACAACTTTTAATCAAATAATAAACACAAAATGAAAGTAAAAGTGGCAGCCCCTCACGGACGACTGCCGCGCACAAACATAACAAAACCCAACTTAAAATCCAGGCCTGGTCCTCTCTCACCGGTGTCGCTCGTCCTTATATGCCTCCGTGCTCCCTCATGAGAGGACTCGAGATCGGTGTGTCTCAATCACGCACACCGGTGTCGCTCGCTCGTCCACCTCGCCACACTTTTAACTTCTGGACATTCGTCAGCGCTGCCACACACTCGCATCTTTCACCGCCGCCATTACTGAACTACAACTCAAACTAGCGCACAACATCAACGTCATCGCTCTCAGCCACTCCCTCTGTTCGCTGATTGGACCGGTAAAAAATTGTTCGGGGGAAAACCTAAGGATACACCGCAGTCCCAGACGTAGTACTGAAGGAAAATGAAAATTGAGCGGAAGTACGTAGGAGGGCGGAGCCAGGCTAGTGGGTAATGGCATTACAAGTAAAAATTTTATTTTTCCAGCCACAAAATGGCTTTAATTTGCCTCTTTGCATTGGAATTCTCTATTTTAACCTTAATTAATACACTATTGTAATAAAAATATTAGAAGAAAAATGTTTTAAGTGGTCATTAAACATTAATGGACCATATGTATTGCACAAATAGTATTTTAGTACCAAAAGATCTCCTCAAAATATTCAATAAATATTATTGAACTAAAATAGAAGCGATTTTATTTTAAAAATAGTTAAGGTGTATGGTCACCACCAATGAGTATAAGTGTGACTTAATTAGTAAGGAATACCTGAGGGCTAAATACAAGAAAAACATTAACATCAATGTTGCATCTCTACCACTCTCCATAATAAAATGATGCTGTAAGTGTGGCTGACGTAATAATCAATGCACACTATGCTGTAGGCTACTGTTTACCAAAAATTGCGGCAAACACCTGTATAGTGAAGCTGTTGTGTAACTTGCGCGGCTTAAGCCATTCAAATGTATTGACACAGCGCTAGAAGTATTGAGAGCTCCGGGAACCACGTGTCCGCGCGCACCGCCGCAAGATGACAGGCTTGCAACAACAGGAGGAGTATGAGAGAGATCTGTAGCCTAGTACTCGAGCAACAGTGCAAACTCTTTCGGAATATTTTGAACAGCTGAATATTCTATCTCATGATGAAAAAGTAGAGACGACTGTAGGGAGATTTTATCTTAGTTTTAATTTTATGCAAAACATTTTCGTCTCGTCAACAATAATGCATGTTAATTTAGTCTTAGTCTCCGTTTTTGAACATTGGTGCAGTCTCGTCATCGTTTCGTCTTCGTCATTGAAAAAAAGGTTGTTGACGAACATATTTAGTCTCGTCTGACGAAATTAACACTAGTTTGCACTTTAGACCGTTTCCTAGTGTGGTTATTCTGCAGCTGTTACAATGAGATGTGTAAGAAATTAGCTCCACACGAGCGTTTAAAGGACGACAAGCTGACAAATGTCTTGAAATAAAACATCTGAAAAGTTTTGTGGTAACCATGGTAGAAGTGAAATAATTGAATTATTGAAAATAAATTTACACTCGTTTCGTGGCCTCATTACTACTTCAGGTGTGCATTATTTTCAATAATTCAACAGCCTGTTATTCCTTGGTTATCTGCTGAATCCTATTGCAGCACTCACCTTACTTCGGCATTAGCTGTTTCTGCATCTCTCCATATCTCTCCACTAGGGCTGTTACGGTATTAGGTTTTTCACACCACGGTTATTGTGGCCAAAAAAATTCACGATATTGATAGAAACCTTGGGGGAAGAAGTTATCAAATTAATTTTACTTTGTTTATTTAGTCTTTCTTTTTTACCCAACAAACATAATTGGATACTGATAAACACAGGGTAATACTCTGTTACTGATAAATCTTCTTTGAAGCACCCTATTAAATAACAAGAGAGAAAATACTGTCAAGTTCAACAGTATGATGAATAAATATTAACATAAATGTTATTGGCCATGACTAGATTGCAAATGCAAGAATAGACATTATGTAAATAGACATTAATTAATTAAAATAAACTGAGATGTGCTGCACTGGTGGAAACAACACCAGACCATGCTACTGCGAACGTCAGACTGGTTCTGACTGGTGTTTAGAGTCCCCACCAGCAGCAGCAGCAGCAAGAGTTAAGGCCTTTTCACACCTGCTCACTTCATTCGTTTTCTCTGGTCAGATATCTATAATATTTTGAAGAGATCAGGAGATATGTCTTCCGAAATTCTTTCGAGGCGAATTTAAATCTGATCACTCAAACCAGAGCCACAAGAAAGGGCACCACAAGAAAAAGCAAGAAAAACACACAAACGGCCGCCAGTTAAACTGAAAGTAGCCTAAGTCTCAGATGCTCAAAAACACAATCTAAATGCTCTTACCAGTGCTTAGGTCGCTCTCTCATATTGTTGTCTTTGATCTTGAAATGAGCTGATAAATATAATGCTGCTCGAATCTTTTGCTTTCGTTGACGTGAATTGAATTTACATAGCCTATAGCGCGGGAATTGAAAATCTGATTTATATTAATTTTGTGGAGAGGTGTAAGGTAAGACAACCTGCATGTTTTTTGTTTTTTATTTAGTTTTTTAGTTTAGATTGTATAGCCCGTTTCGTTTGAGTGCCGTTGCAATCTGCGAGCAGCATCAGTCTGCCTCAGCTTGTCAAAAATTCGTTTTTACTGTGGTAAACATTTAGTAAACATTTAAACTAACATTGTGATATGCTTGAAGTGTTTTATATCTATGGATTTTTATTATAGGCAAGACAAGTCAAGTGTTGATTTGAGAGGCTAAATTGATCAAACGTGTGGTTAACTCACTCTCGGTCGCTTGGTCGTTATTTTAAAAAACAAAAACTTTAATTTAACAAACAAAAATTGCTCAACATTTTTCTAAATTAACTTAATAAAGAAATGAAATGAAATATCACTACTTTGACATTACAAACAAAGCTGAATTATTTTTATGGCTGCAACAAGGGAGGGAGAAAAAAAAAACAGGAGCATTTACCTGTCATGCAAATCTAAGAGTCCCATTCATTTTAAATATTGTGGTTATCTGCGACACCCCTACTCTCCACTAATATGATACAAGTATCTTGCCACCCATACTTATCTTCCAAGCACTAGTAGTTCCTGTGGTATATCAGAGCTTGAGTTGAAGCTGCTTTCTCGATTCTCTTTCACTGTGGACAGCAAGCCAAATAAGTTCAACCTCATTAGCTTAAAGATTACCTAAATGGGCAAATGAACTCATGAAATGTTATAAAAATGCAGTGGTATCACACCCCTAACTACGTCCTTGCATGCATTATTGGTGTTATTTTATTTTTTGAGCTTGACTCCCCCAGTCCTCAATCCATTTGCATGATGTTAAAGTGTGACCAGGATATTCTCCAAAATTTCTATATTTGTGTTCTGTGAAAGTAAGTCATGGAGTAAATGATGGAACGTTCCTTAAACACATTCTTGACGACATTTGTCTCGCAGGAATCAGCATTAACCGTGGACTGCTGTCTCTGGGGAATGTGATCAGTGCACTTGGTGATGAAAGCAAGAAGGGGACCTTTGTGCCATACAGGGACTCCAAACTGACACGCCTCTTACAGGGTAAGATTAATTTAGTCAATTTAAGTCAGTTGTTCATCAAATCACTTTTTTACTACACCATATTACAGTGAGGGAGTGAACTTTCAAGAAATTTAAGACGAGACACGTTTTAAGACATGTTAGAATGCTAATGTGCTGGCATCATGCTAAAACGTGTTAACAAGCCCTAACGTTATAACATCTAGCAACATGCTAACAGTGCCTAGTAATGTTTTAAATCCTATCTATCTTGCATTCATTATGATCTTCAAACTTCAAATTATTCAACCTCTTAATCTTTCAGGCTTTTTTCAAGCCAACACAAAGTTTGTCTTTCATTTGTCTTTCATTTCAAGATGAAAGACTGTGCAATAACTATCAACCAATCTCTAAACTGCCTTTCATCTCTAAGCTTTTGGAGAAAGTAGTGTTTTCACAGTTTCAGACCTATTTGGATTCTTTTAATATTTTGGACATGTTCCAGTCTGGGTTTAGATCATTACATAGCACTGAGTCCGCTCTGTTGAGGGTTACAAATGATATCCTGCTTGCTCTGGATTTAGGCTCTTGTGTAGTGCTGGTTTTGTTGGACCTGAGTGCAGCATTTGATACCATTGACCATAACATCCTTCTTGAACGACTAGAATGTATGGTAGGTGTCAAAGGCACTGTATTACAATGGTTTGCTTCGTACCTCGCCATCCTTTCCTCATCATCTGCACCTGTTTTGTGTGGTGTGCCCCAGGGATCCATTTTGGGACCTTTATTGTTTTCCCTTTATATGCTTCCCTTGGCCCTCATTTTTCAGAAATACAACATTTCATATCGTTATGCAGACTATTCCCAGTTTTACCTACCAGTAAGGCTGGACACTACTGGTTCATCTGTTATTGAAATGTGTAAATGACATCAAGAGGTGGATGGCAAATAATATTTTGCAGCTAAATGAGGATAAAACGGAGGTTTTAATTCTAAGTTGCCCTGCAAATTCCTCCCCTGCTCTGGAAGCCCAGTTAGGTCCTCTTTCATCAAATACACACAAACAAATACAAAATCTTGGAGTGATCTTTGACTCTTCACTATTTTTTGATAAACAAATTAGTACTGTTATGAGAGTAAGTTTTTTCCATTTAAGATCTATTGCAAAACTGAAGCATCTCCTTTCAAGCAAAGATTTAGTAGTTGTGATTCATGCTCTTGTAAAATCACGATTAGATTATTGCAACTCTCTTTATTCCGGTCTTCAGTATCACGATTGCAAGTTGTTCAAAATGCGGCTGCTAGACTGCTGACTGGGTCCAAAAAGAGGGACCACATTTCCCCTATTTTAGCATCTCTTCACTGGCTTCCCATTAAATTTTAGAGTTGATTTTAAAATCCTAATGTTTATATATAAGGCGTTATCTGGCCGTGCACCAAGGTATATAAGTGGTGATCTTGTGCCTTATTGTCCCGCTAGGGCACTTAGATCGTCTACTCACTTGCTCTTAACTGTGCTTCGGTGTCGCTATAAATCAAAGGGTGATCGGCCCTTTTCTGTGACTGGGCCCGAGCTTTGGAATGGTATCCCCTATCATGTGAGGTCTGCCCCTTCATTGGACATTTTTAAATCTACTCTTAGATCGTATTTTTATTCTTTAGCGTTTGAAAACCTGTAATTATGTTTGTATATGTCTGCTTTGTACTCTGTACAGCACTTTGGATCAATCCATATTGTGTTTTAAATGTGCTTTATAAATAAAGGTTGTTGTTGTTTCAACCTTTTCAATAGTTACAGCAATATTTTCTTTTTCTCTAAAGCTTTTAAAACAATGTACAATCTAAAAAGAATGCTATGCAGAAGTGGTGAAGTGTGAAATGGGAATGTGTTATTTTTTTCAGTTTAGCAGTAATTGTTGAATTTTGGCTAGTTGGTCATGAAATGCTTCTTAAACCTTTTCCCCAGACTCTCTCGGAGGTAACAGCCACACCTTGATGATTGCGTGTGTCAGTCCAGCGGACTCCAACATTGAGGAGACCATCAACACGTTGCGTTATGCTGACCGTGCCCGTAAAATTAAGAATAAGCCTGTTCTCAATGTTGACCCACGTGCACTAGAAATGAAGCGACTCAAACAGCAGGTACTTGGTCTAGTGTGGGTTTTCAAAGGACTGCCGTTTCATGACAAGTTACTTAATTTTAAGTCGAATGCTGAGTGAATTATTTAGGTGTTTTTTTTATTTATTTTTTATTCTAATTTGTTTTGTTTTTTAAACACAGGTGCAAGATCTTCAGGTGATGCTCCTACATGCCCGTGGTGGTGTTGCATCTGTACTGACTGGGTATGGCCTATTTTTTTTTCGGGTAACACTTTACAGTAAAGTTCCTGGTTCCTTTTTTTACATTAGGTTACTACATTACATTAGTTAACATGAACTAACAATGAAAAAAATTATAAAGCATTCATTTATCTTAAAGTGCCCCTATTATGCTATTTTAAATTTTGTCTCCAACAACAGGTTTACATGCAGCAAAGGTCAAAAACTCATTTTCTCATAATATACATTGCACATCACCAATGATTCTCAAGCGACTAGATGGATTAGTCTAGGGCTGTGCGATATTGGAGAAAATTGCGATATGCAATACCTTGTTAAATAATGCGATATTCGATATAATATTGCTCTAAGTGTGTAAAATCTATTTAAATTATATAAAAAAATTTATTTAAAAACTGAGAATGATACCATTTATGTGTTTCACATTCTTTCTGGGAAAAAGCATCGCCTACAACTTCTGAAAGTGACCAGCAGTGTTTTAGCAAAAATGTATGTGACAAATCTGACAATATAATTAACATCAATGTAAACAAACAACAAATGAAATGCCAATATTTAAATTCCAAAAACTCTTTGCTTGACTTGGTAATGTATAGTTATATCAACCTTATTTGATATAACATCAAGAACATTGAGGTAAACTAAGACACCTGAACTAGGGGTTGACGATTATTTGTTATTTTAATTTATCGTTGTTATTAAAAATAAGAACCAAAAACCGTAGTCTTCACATGAATTAAATATACACTGATACATAATAGGGATGAAACGATTACCGGTTTCACGATAAACCACGATTAAAATTTAGTGACTTAGTAATTTAATTTAATTATCATTAAAACTGCGTGTGATTATCACGATTGTGAAAACTTGCGGTAAATCTTGTCTAGTCAGTCTGACAGGCGCAGCGCTGTTTTTTGAATGAGAAGAGATGGCAGTGACAGCGCCGGGAGATTTTTCAGACTTCTAAAAGGACCAATTCTGAGGCGTTGTCATATTTTGGCTTTTACAAAAGTCCTGAGGGAAACTTAATCGAAGATGGTCACCCTGTCTGCAGAACATGCCAGAAGAAAGTCGCTGTACTAGGGGAAAACACTTCACATCTGCGAACGCAAGGCAAGTGGACTTTGACCTCAATAACAAAACTACTTCTGGGAAATAATAACGTGACGCGAACGAACAAATTCAGAAAGACTAGGGCGACATTTAAGGGATAATAATCAGGGCTTGACATTAACAACCGCCATTTGCTGGTGTAACGTTATTTCGGCTGCACACTAACGTTAGCCACTTTGGCGGTTGAACTTAGTCTTCTCAAAAGCCATCTGTTATAATCGCGTTGCGCATTATAACCAATCATACGTGTTTCTATTGCGTTTATGAATGCAATGTCTCATAATCAGAGGCGTTCAGATTAGCCGGAGTTTTGTTCAGAGCATGCGCCGTTCTTACGCTGAAATCTGCTCTCAAAGCGGAGATGTGTGTGCGATGTACGCAGGAGATTCACTCATCATACCGTGGTTGACTGTTTTTGTTCTATTTCAGCAGCGAAAATAGTTTTTAAAAAACACAGCAGAACCACAGCGCATCTGATATGACTGGCATAAAGTTTTTAGAATTTAGGGGCCGTCTCTAGTTACATACAATACAACATTGGTAACGTTATACACGTTTCTGACTTCAATAGCATTTGAAGAGAATGACAGTCATAAAACTGACTGTAAAGTGATCATCTAGGTGTCAGGTATGATGCACACATTTTGATATTTAATAAAATAAACTGTCAAATCATATGGAAATATGGATATGCATTATTTCACTAGTAGCCTATACTGTTTGGGCTCTTACGCAAAATATGCTATATTTAAATGCATCATTGCTGAACACTGATAAGAATATTGCTTGAGAATATATTTACAGAGATAATATTAGAGATTATATTTATGACAAATTATTATTTATGTGTTTTTTGTTGCTATTGATGACGGCCATTATAAGGAAGGAAATCCCACAGAATATAATCTATCTTAAAGTGCATAGAGCTGCTTTAGTTATTTGTTGTTTGTTGATTTTCAAATATAAAACTTGTTGAAATGTTTTAAGTGTGTGCATCTGTTCTTTTTGAACACTTTCATCTCATTTGAACAAAACCGTGAAAATATATTGATAACCGTGATAATTTGGGTCACTATAATCGTGATGTGAAATTTCCATACCGTTTCATCCCTAATACATAATAAAGCTACAAAGGTTATTCAGGCAAGAGCACTGAGTGATTTTCTCTTTTTCTTTTGTTGTTGACAGACAGCGGCAGGTTTAATGCACAAATAAAATTGTCACACATTCGGTTTCTTTCCCCTACTGATATTATTCACTTAAAGCATAACTGACTGTGTTTACATGAATACTCATCAAGACAGCCATTTTGACATAACTGTGTGTGTGTATATTTCGATTGTGTAACAAGACAATTGAAGGGATCACACGCTTTCAGAGAGGCGGCTTGTGTGCACATTTCGGTGTGTCAGACAGCAGACAGCGTGAGACTGCAAGGAGTTGTTTTTCGTAAGTTATTGCATTTAATAACTCTTTTTAACGTCAAGCAAGTCACATAAGTAACAATCGTGTGCCCAGTCTATTCTCTGCTATATGCGTCGACCTAAAATGTTTTCACAATCTCAAGTCAACTTTATTTATATAGCGCTTTTTACAATGCAGATTGTTTCAAAGCAGCTTCACAGTGTTAAACAGGAAAATAATACAACAGAATTTAATTTGGTCTTACCGGCGCTCCGGAGAAAACGGTGATGTCATCTAGGGGTGGGCGATATAGCCTCAAAATTATATCACGATATTTCAAGAATATTTGCGATAACTATATTTATGACGATATAGAAAAAAAATGTTTTCTATTCATTATGAAGCTGTGGTTTTTTGCCTACTTCAAAGTTATTAAAATATATGCCTATAACGGTTGCGTTTCAAAGCTACTTTAGTGACTTTACTTTAATCACAGGACAGTGTTGACACTGCGTTTCTGCGTGTGATCTTCACGTGATGTGTGAGCTTCTGTCTGAGTGTTCGTTTGTCACAAATGTCAGGCATTAGTTCAACATAATACACATCTGATGGCCTAAAATTGCTTTAATGTTTAAACTGGTAGTCCTTAAAACGCATACAAATGAAAAAGCTTTGTGAGGACGCAGGTGAAAGAGGTCTGCCGTCAGGGCGTGCGCGCGTTGTCAGAGACGCGGCTCTGCTCTGTGCCACAGAAAAAAGCTGAGCACTGAACGGATCAGTTTTCCGTATTGTTGTTTTTGAATAGTGCACAATCGCTTTAAATGTTCAAGCCTTTAAACGCATTTACTTGACAAACTTTATGAGGAAGAAAGTGAAAGCGATCTGGCTTCGGGGCTTGCGCGCGCCGTCTGTGTGTGTGTGTGTGGCAGCGCTTAGGAGAACGGCAATTAACTGACCTGTATAAACTTTGTAAAACATGCAGTTACTATAGTGAATCTGGGCATCTATAAACAAAGATAACTGCTCATGCATCTCTCCGTGTGCCTGCAAACTGCACTTGATGTGACTGACGGGGCGGAGTCACGTGACTAAAACCGAAATAACCGACATGGGGAAAAATACGTCGGTTAGAGATTCTGAATTTCGGTTTCGATTATTTTTCGATTAATCGTACAGCCCTAGTCAGAGGTCATATTAGATCGGAATATTCGAAAGATCGGAGGCAACACGCTGAAGACAGGTTTATTGAGGAATGACGTATTGATTAAACAATTATTAAATTACAATATTCAAAAGATCGGCGCCGTCAGGCCGGAGACGGGTTTATTGAGGATGACGTATTGATTAAACAATTATTAAATTGCAATATTCGAAAGATCGGCGCCGTCAGGCCGGAGACGGGTTTATTGAGGATGACGTATTGATTAAACAATTATTAAATTGCGATATTCGAAAGATCAGAGCCGCCAGGCCGAAGGCGGGTTTATTGAGGATGACATATCGATTTAACAATTATTAAATGGGAATATTCGAACGATCGGAGTAATCACATCGGAGACGGGTTTATTGGGATTCCGTGTCGACGAGGTAATTTCAGGGGGAGTCTAATTGACACTGTCTCTGCAGACACTTCAGGGTCATGCATTGGTCATGTCTGGGCGCAGGTCCACCATCTGATCTGGATACGGCCCAGATCCGGCTGACTACTTGATTTCGATATTCTCTGTGTTATCAACTGGCCAGAATTTTGAGACCACAGTAGACGTGATGGAGAATGTTACGCGCTCGCTCAAGTACTGGGGAGCTAAACAATTTAGTGCTTTGTAAGTAATAAGCAAGATTTTAAAATGTATGTAATGTTTAATAGGGAGCCAGTGCAATGTTGACAGAACCGGGCTAATATGGTCATACTTCCTGGTTCTAGTAAGAACTCGAGTTGCTGCATTTTGGACCAGCTGGAGTTTGTTTATTAGGCGAGCAGGGCAACCCCTAGGGCTGGGCGATATGGCCAAAAAGTGATCTCGGTTAAAAAAAAGTAATATCGGTCGATATCAATAATTATCATGATAAATGTCAAATATTTATGCATTTCAAAATTAAAGGCAGATCTTTGCTCCTAGTTAAAAGTTGTAGAAACCAGACTGTTAATTGTGGTCTTAAACTACTTTTTATTGTCAGAATATGACAAACACTTCATGTTTTTGAATTCCTTACACTTTTCCAGTCATTTTTCCTTAACAAAATAAATGTCTTGATAGAAAAAATGAATGTCTTAGTTTCTGCATGTTCTAGTAGGTGATATTGTTTCTCATGAAGCAGGTTTGTGTTGCCATATACATATATCTTCGGCACAGTTTGCAGTGCAGTATTAATAATATTACATGTTTTGTCTCTTAGAAATGCACATTTGACTGTGAGTTGACAGTAGTAGTAGCTTGAGTTAGGAGGATGCAGATGTAAATTTATGTTTATGAACAAAAACACGGACATCTGTAACAACCTCATTTTTATATGGTAAAATATGAATATTATGACTGAGTTTTATTCAAATTAACCATTGGTTTTCCATAGTATCATAGATTTAGATCATGATAACCACAGTTAAAAACACGCATATAGCTCTTCACTACCATGGTAAAATGTATCTATATGGTTTCTATGGTATGAAAAACAGTAGCCTAGCCTAAAGACATTTAGTATAAGTGCACAAATTCTATAGCTCAATCATAAAAATAATGTAATGTTCCATTATTCCTTTAATAGATTCAATACATGTCTACATTAATAAAATACAATTATATATGAATATATCACACATTTCTGCCACAGATTGTGCAGTTAGAGTCAGAACAGTAAATTCATGGTAAATTATGGATAAGATCGAAAAGCCTTCTGACTGTATCATTGCACACAGTGTTTCTGATGTTTGTCAGCGCTGTTTTGTCTGGCTTTAAACTAGTTTAAATCACCTAGAGATTTGTGTTTTTTGCTGAATGCTTCTCACTGGATCTCACAGTGATGTTTAGTGCTCGCGTGACTGATCAGAGTAAACGGATCTCTTCTAGTGAGCTTGCTGCCGTTTGGACTTTGACCCGAGCCGTCTGTGTGATGGGGTTCAAATGAGTAACAATTCGTGCTACCTTTTATCAAAAAATTTGTCGCCTTTGGATGATGACCCAAGGTTAGTTTCATTTTTGATTTAACGTTCGTCACGGCTTCCACTAATTTTTTCCTTCTTGTCGAGTCGAGTTTTCTTTTCCAGTAGAGGGTGTACTTTTGATGTGCAAGTTAAAAGCTGCACGCTGACTGGCTCTGACTGGCTGTTGTTGCGTTTATTTCTGCTGTGTGATTGGGTGTTACAGTAATCTATATCGAGTAAAAATGTCCAGAGCTTATCATCGTTATCGACATGAATTTTATCACGATTCGACATATCGTTTATCGGCCCAGCCCTAGCAACCCCCCTGTAGAGCATTACAATAATCTAGCCTTGAAGCCATGAACGCATGAACTAACTGTTCAGCATTTTGCATTGAGAGCATGTGCCGTAATTTAGATATATTTTTAAGATGGTAGAATGCAGTTTTACAGATGCTAGAAACTTGGCTTTCAAATGAGAGCTTGGTATCAAAGTGCACATCCAGGTTCCTCACTGACGACGAGGACTTGACAGAGCAGCCATTAAGTGTTAGACAGTATTCTAGGTTACTACTTGCTTTTTTTGTTCATTAATTAAAAATTCTGTTTTTTTCTGAATTGAGTTTCTGATTTGAGTTTCACCACATAGGAAGAACTAGTTATTCAACCCGAACCTTGGGCAGGATGTTTCTCAGTGATGCTACTCAGTCTAGAGCCCTGCGCGGGACTGTTTTCTTCATCCCGCTCCCGCCCGCACCCGCCGAATTTCTGACCATTACCGCCCGCTCCCGCAACGTATGTGTTACACTCCCGCCCGCTCCCGCAATATGTATGTCCACTCCCGCCCGCACCCGCAAAACTCTGAGAATTTATTCCCGCACAATAATAGAGATGCATTGATTTTGTGTCTTCTCCCGTCCCGCAGAGGAAAAAAAACACGTATTTGTATTGATATTATTAAAGAGATTCATGGGGTTGTTTGTTTCGTTTCCCTGGCCTGCATGTAAAAAAAAAAAGGCCAAATACATTCAAATATAATTTCGTTTTTATCAAAAACTTTGCACATAAAAATAGACTGCTTTGCAAAACAGAAAACCAGATTGAGAAACAAAAAACAGATCCCAATTCCGTCGAACGTGACCGACTGAAAGGAAACCTGAGAAAACATGCTTCAACAGAACGTAATGTGAACACAAAATAGCAAACGGACATTTAGAAACAATCCATTTCCACTCACTAAACTTCTGTTTGTCAAAAACACCAAACAGTCAACTTGACCTGCAGGGAGTGCTGAGCGTTTTTGGTGAGGTATGATCAAGTAGCTATGTATTTGCCAGCTGCGCAATATGTGGAGACATATAACGTTATACCGCATGACTTTGCCTACCAAAACAATTGAGAAACTTCTCCAAATGTCAGACTTTCCTTGCTTAGCTTTTGTGCTGTAATTACCTCGTTTGAGGTTCTTTTCTACATCATCTATTACATCTTCTCCATCATGTCGTTAGGCAACCTCCCTATCCCGCCGATTCCCGCTGTGTTTTTTTTAGCCGCCCATTCCCGCCCGCAGCAAAATTCAAACCGCCCGCTCCCGCGAGATTTACGTTGGGTCCCGCGGGACCCGGCGGGACTCAATCCCAATGCAGCCCTCTAACTCAGTCTGAGGTACATTATGAGAGGTTTCAACTGTAATTCCTCACATCTTCATTAACAACTGCGTCTATCAACAAACCCATGTTGTCTGTGTGTGTTTCTAATTTATGAATTTACGGTGCACATGCGGGAACTGTATCAATAACAGCGCATACGTTAGCCCAGAACTGACGTAAATGACTGATGTAACGTTAAAGTTTGCAAAACAAATCTTGCTCCATCCTTTATCTTTACTCAAAGTAGTAAGAACGACAGACAGTCTGCATTAATAGACAGTTTTAGGTAATACTGCAGCCCACAGCTGATTTACAGTAGTATTTCAGTAAGACCGTGTTAGCCGGTTAGCCAGATACTAGCACAATATGAAAGACAATGTGCGCGCAATAAGTGGACGGGCAATATGCAAATGTTTTGCCTTGAAGTCACAACGAAACAGCTTGCGATTCGTTTTTAAAACAATTTGTTTAATTGACTCCAAATCGACTAATCTTTTAGAGACAATAACTATATACGGTGCAATTTCAGATATAAAAGTTTGCAGGATGTTTTCATTCAACTGTGTTAAACTATATGAAAGGTAATTTTCAAAAATCCATAATTGGGCATTTTTAAGGTTGTTTTCCTCATTTACTAATACAATATTAAAATCAAAAGTTGTATATGCTAATATTATTTAATGGACCTGAGCTAACATGAACTAACATTGAACAGTTGTATTTTTATTAACTAATAACCAAGAGTAATAAATACTGTAACAAATGTATTGCTCATTGTTAATGTTAGTGAATGTATTAACTATTGATATATAATGGTACCATATTGTAAAGTGTTACTGATTTATCATTTTTGTTTAACAGTCTTGTAGGAGAATTTATTTAAGGGTCTTCAACTACATTACACAGGCGCACATGTCAAAATGTGTCACAGACTGTGTCAAAAGTCTTGCTTTCTCTAAACCAGGGATGCACTGAATCAAAATTTTTGGGGTTCAGCCGAATACCGAAAACCGAATCCTACTCCCATCCTCAGTCCATTATCACCGTAAACACATTAATGAATTAAACAACGTCCACAGCAGTGTAATGATGCTCATATTGCAAAATATGCTATGCGGTATTAAAATACAGCAGTAGTACAAGCTCCTGACTGGTGGAAAGCAAATGAAAGGCACTTCCCGAGGCTGCATGGCCACTCTAGCGAGTCGTTATCTATGTATTCCTGGGGCATCAGTGCCATCTGAAGCCTTGTTTAAGGTTTTTCATAGTGTTGTTTTGGTCAAGTTTACTAAAGTAAACATTGTCACGCATGTTCTTCTCACCGCTGTTTCCTGATGGTTTATAGAACAATTCTATATAGAACAAAGAGTCGCCCTTTGTCGTTTCAAAGAACAGCACAACGGAGAGCGCAGAAGGCGCGTAGCAGTCATTGGAGGCTCGTGCTGCAGAGACAGAGGGAAGGCGAGAGGGTGTTTTCTGCCGCGGGTTTAACTGTCAACAGGCTGTGCTCCAGACTAACCCACATCACTTACTTAAAAAAAAACTAAAACATGCTATTTTTTTTATTTGACAAAAACTATTCTGGTTCTTCAAAGCTTCAAACGGATTCAGTGTATTTTCGTTTTGTTATCTTAATTTGGTGATTATTTAAGGGAAAAATATTTTGTGTAGGCCTATTTATTTTATTAATTTTATATTTTATCTGATCTGTATGCTGCTGTTTGTTGCACGGTAAAAATGTTTTTAACGAGTCACAGACACTCGTCAATCGTATTTTTATTTAATGTCAATTCAATATTATAATCCTATCAGTTAACGGTTAATATTCGGATAATGAGCAGCGGTTGTCGGTTGGGAAAATTAACCGAAATGAGCATCCAATTTAATTTAATTTTAATTAAGAATAGACAACTTTATGCCAGGATGACTGTTCTTTCTACCTGAAGTTGCTGCATTTTGGCTGCTGTCTGTAGAATCCTTCATGCACAACTCGTATTCTTTTGGATGTTTAATACGCAAATGTTTTAACAACGGCTATTGTTTAGGGTCCTTGACACCATGAGACAAATCGGCATTGCAAATCGGAGATGGTGGTCCAGTGGGTTAAACCACTGAACTCATATGCAGAAGGTTGCTGGTTCGATCCCAGCGGTCACCACCAATGTGTCCTTGAGCAAGGCACTTTACTCCACATTGCTCTCGGGAGTGCACTGTAAGTCGCTTTGGATAAAGGGTCTGCCAAATGCGTAAATGTAAATTGAATGTAGCTCGACTTGAATCGCCTTCTTTTGACTTAAAGTACTGCCAAACAACACGTTTTCTGTTCGAGTTCCATTTTCACTTTCGCACAGCCTACTGGAGTCGAACGGTCCAGGTAGTTAGCACGTTCCCATAATCAAGGGGGGCATCATGACGTTCGACCAGCGGAGGCGCGTAGTGCAAGCCTAGGGTTCGGTTCGGTGGAAAAGAATTCTAAGGTTCGGCAGAAACCGAACCCTGTCAAAAAGCCCAATATTCGGCTGAATCCGAACCTGAATCCTGGATTCGGTGCATCCCTACTCTAAACATACCTTCTGAATTATAGACCAAAAATATTTCCATATTTTTCTGAATATAAGACTACCCTCCCTTTTCAAAATGTACCTTTTTGAAGACCAAATCTTTTCTTTTAATGTAAATGCTTTTATTTGAAAATAATTTTAATGTTGCATATTTTTCATTTTAATATTGTATTTTTTCATATTTAATTTTAATATTGCATATTTTTCTTATTTAAATACAATTTTTGTATTTAAAGGGGGGTAAATACTGGCAAAATGTACCAACAATCACATTCAGAAATAAACACTTTTTAGCATAGCATAGCTGCCGCCATAATAACCTGAAGTTCTCATTCAGTAGATTTCATTATACAGATTTCTCAACTTTTTTTATGGACAGTGACGGATGCTGGCATGTCACACAGGTGTTGATATAGTTAACATATAGTTTAAAGCAGACTGACTGACAGATAAATAATGTTACTTGCGCAAGTGCGCTTTTTAATGCGTCTGAGTTGTGGTGCTTTCGTCAGTGCATAACTTACATTTCACAAGTATATTCTCCATTTGTAAATGTTAGAAAGTCATGCAAATATGTCAATTTTGCTGTCAGGAGGGGATGAGCCATCTGCAAGTGAATATCCGCTAAAATTCAGTGAATGTGTGAATTATGTGAATGAGCACCACCACATGCATGCACGCCAAACAGACAGAGTGCTAAATACTTAAATATACATTGCTAAAATATTTTATGAAAAATATCATTGTTGTTTTTTTAGATTGTAATGTTACAATGTTAGAATGTAATATAATGTAATTTAAACCCCCTTTTAGTACATAATATCAATATATTATGTACAAAAAGGGGGTTTAAATTACATTACATTCTAACATTGTATTATCTAAAAATTGAACATTATCTCCCGATTTAACTAAATGCATAGTCTACATTTATATTCTCTATATTTGTTTATAGCCTTCAAAACATTGTTTGAAGGACATCATTGGGCAGGATGTGAAATAACACTTTTTACAATAATACAGATTTTTTGTTGTTGTATCCAAATAGAAAAACATAGAAATTGTTTTAACTCCAAAATACAGATGCATGATTTTTCATCCCCCCGCTGGATGACGGCTCTTGTTATGGCCAGCGCCGCCATTTCTTTTTTCGGCAACATACTGACACACTAGCTTGTCAGTTTCTTCAAAGCGGCCGCTTTTAGTTTTTCTTACAATAAGCTTTTCTTTGACAGTTAGCATTTTTAATTTGGGCTCACATCTACAAACATTACACTTTGACACACCACATTTCTTGCCTGATTAATCCGAGTTGTTTGACTTCGCTGTGTTTATCAGTCCTGGGTGTAACTCTCGTTTTACTCATATTTGGCGCCACCTATTGTTACAGGTGTATTATTGACATATAAAAGTTTAGACCCCATTTTCAGGGGTTTTCAGGGTTTTTTTTAGACCCCATAAGACAACTATTTTTTTCAGATGTATTCCCTTGTAAAAAAACCTAGTCTTATATTCGGAACAATTCGGTAATATGTAATTATATTAAAGAAAATAAATCATGTTCCATCTATAATTTTTCCACCATTTATACTATTACATAGTTTTACATTTAATAAGTGCAGTTACTAATAATATTGCATGTTTATTTCTTGGAAATGCACTTTTGACTGTAAAGCACTGAGCTTGAGTTGAGATGCAGATAAAATTACCTTTTAACAACCACCTAATTTTTATAGGGAAAAATGTAATGTTCTATTCTTGTTAAATGTACCATTGTTCTTCTATAGTATCATACTGAACTGACCGACAGCTTCAGTGATTTATAAAAAAGCTCTTACTTTGTGTAATTCTTTGCAATTTGAAGAAACCTTTTGTTTTTCATGAGACTTTGAAAGCGATCTAAATCATTCTCCATCTAAATCTAAAGATGTTTGATTTGTAGGTCAGAGCCAGCTGAGAATGTGTCAAAGATCCTGGAGCAGAATCGCTGTCTGCAAGATGAAAACTGCAAGCTGAGCCGAGAGCTGAGTGAAGCTGTGGGACAAACTGCTCTTATGTTTGAAAGGATCATCATGGTGAAACTTGTTTTTGTAGTCTTTTGATGTATAGTTCAGAGAATGCTTTACTCATGCAGCACAGAGCAACAAATTGGTGTTAGAAATGACAGGGGATGTCACTTTTGTGACGGGTTGCATTTTAACAGAATAAATGTTTTATGCTGAGAACGACCAATGTCTTGCACAGTTTACTCGTAAAATAAAAACAGGGAAAATGACTAAATAGATGAATGACCTGCAAAACATTTGTCACATTTTCTCAGTTCAACCACCACTGGCATGTTGATCCAGATGTAGTGTAATTTGGCAGTATAGAAACCTTTATAATTCCTTTACTGTACTGTTAACCATTCATCTTCAAATCTTTGTGCATTTAATTTAATTATTTGATTCTTTTAGACAGAGCAGACAAATGAGAAACTGCAAAGCAAACTAGAGGAGTTGAGGCAGCACTCAGCGTAAGTTTATCAATGTCCTGCCGATCTGTGAACTAATGAGGTTCAAGAATTTGTTCAGTAATTTGAATACATCTCAACAAAAAAAATTCTCATTCTAGGTGTAAGGTGGACCTAACGAAAGTGGTCGAGACTCTGGAAGACCAGGAACTGAAGGAGAATATGGAGGTCATCCAGAACCTTCAACAGCTCATCCTAGAACTGCAGGTAAAGACCTGAGATTGGCCGTTTTAGTGGAAAATAGTGAGAATTTCCAAATTTTCTTTGGAAATGGGATGTCTCTCTCACTTTGTTTCTCTGCAGCAGGTTGCCAGATCTACTTAGGCGGCAAATTATATTAGGTATTCTAAAGACCGTCCAAGTAAAGTATATGCATGGGGAAACGCTGAAATATGCTTTCCTGAAAGTAACACATGGCTCAATGCGAAGTATCTCCCGATCGGGCGAGTGGTACAGATTTTTAGTTTACTTGTGGCCCCACCACAAAAAAAATAGTTTTCATTTTGTTTTTGGCTTGTGTAACCATTTATTGTAATAAGGTTGCCCAGAGAGAATCTTGTCAGAATCTGGCAATCATGTACACATTCAAGTTAAACACTGGAAAGAAATCTATCCTTAAAAAAAATAATAATCTGCAGACAGATCTGGTTGCTTTCTTAATGTGCTTTACATGTTTGTCAAAGGGTTGAATTAAAATAAAATATGTCAGTAAGATTCCTGAGATTCAATTCAGGACTTGAGGCAAGATGATTGAGATTTATCTGGGAGGGGAAAAATATGAATAAAATATACAACATTACAGCTGGCAAAGGACACAAAGGATGATTAGTCATGCCAAATCTACTGCAAAAAGTGTGGTGCCTTGATGTGCAGCAATGATGGTGGCTTCTTGAACTGGTTGCCTTCAACAGGTTTAAGAGTCCACCCCAGTAATGGTGATTTAGAGTCCACTTAACATTTACATTTTATGCATTTAGCAGATGCTTTTATCAGAAATTAGAAATTCATCAAGGATCCAACTATATTAGTAATATACAATACCAGGTTTATTTTACAACTGTATTAGGAAGCAAGCTAGAGAAGAAATGCAGAGAATATATTTAGTGTGTGTGTGTGTGTGTGTGTGTGTGTGTGTGTGTTTGTGTAAATTAATTTGTCTAAGTGTATCAGTGGTTAAGTGCTTGTAATAGAGGTATGTCTGCTTCTTAAAAGATGTGATTGTCTCTGTGGTTCGGGTGGACATTGGCAGCCTGTTTGACCCGAGGGAAACAAAGAAGGTGAACATTTTGGAGAGTGAATGAGAGCTGTTGTTTTGTCCCTTTACAAGGCAAAACATTTCAGAGACCTTAGCTGGGAGAAGGGAGTGTAAACTAGTCAGAGAGAATTGAGGTAGAGAGGTACTGTTCCAGTGGTAGCTTTGAAAGCTAGCGTTAAAACCTTAAATTTGATTCTGGCCACAACTGGGAGCCAGTGGAATGAGATCAGGAGTAGTGTGACATGGTTTCTCTTAGGTTTGTTGAAGACAAGACATGCTGCTGTGTTCTGGATCATCTGAAGGGTTTAAAGGACCATTCACACTAAGGATGATAACTGTAATGTCAATGTATTTAGGAATAGAGTCCACATCATAACTGTAATAACGGCACAGGAACTTTAAAGAGCTTAAAAATTTAAAGCGCCAGCCAGAAGACCTAACTGCAGCGCACACTTGGCATAAAGTGATATTGTGTTTTGGTTGGACGCTATAGTTATCGTTACATTTATCTTTACAGTTACTAGGGATATAAAGGTTTTCTGTAAAAAAATCTAACCGTACCTTTCTCCACCCACGGTTCCGCACACACTTGCATCCTGGTTCATCTCGAATCTGACTATGGATCTATAATATGGTTTGTTGAAAATGTGTAACACAGACACTTCCTCTAATGTATGTTTCTGTTGATGGATACACATGCTGGCTCCGCACTAATACATTACAACAGCCATAATAAAAAAAAAAAACGTGGACAAAACAGTCACTTTGTAAATTTTGTTCACTGCAAGTGGTGCCGAATGCTTGAACATGACCAGTCATTTACGCCGTCATCACCTGGGTGTACCTGAACAGCACATGTTGCTATCTGTGTTTAAACTAAATTAATTTAAGTCTTGCTAATTTAAAGGGTTAGTTCACCCAAAAATGAAAATCCTGTCATTAATTACTTACCCTCATGTCGTTCGACACCCGTAAGACCTCCGTTCATCTTCGGAACAGAAATGAAGATATTTTAGTTGAAATCTTATGGCTCTGAAAGGCCTCCATTGGCACAATGGCACTTTACACTCTCAAGACCCTTAAAAGGTACTAAAGACGTCGTTACAATTTGGCGATTCGACTCTCTGATTCATAACGCTTCGAAGCTTCATGATGCCTTGTTTTGAAATCGTCATCACTATGCAAGTCGTTATTTAGGGTTTTTTTGCGCACAAAAACTATTCTCGCCGATTCATATTTATTTTAGAACCACTGTAGTGAGATGGACTTTGTAACGACGTCTTTAGTACTTTTTAAGGGTCTTGAGAGTGTAAAGTGCCATTGTGCCAATGGAGGCCTTTCAGAGCCATCAGATTTCAACTAAAATATCTTAATTTCTGTTCCGAAGATGAACGGAGGTCTGACGGGTGTCGAACGACATGAGGGGAAGTAATTAATGACAGAATTTTTATTTTTGGGTGAACTAACCCTTTAAACATTCAAAAGCCAGAAGACGCAAATGAAAACTGAGATTTGTCAGTGCACTCATCCGAAGCATGTGCACGTCTCAGACTGCGTGCAAATATTAATATCAAGTCTTGAACTTGAGTAGACCCATTCACACAAAAATTGTCAACATGTCTTCATGAGTATCCCAGCAGACAAAGTCTGTTATGCCTTAAGTGAACTTGTACAGTCAAGAAGGACATCTCATGTGTACAGTATTAATATTTTGGTGACCGCAGCCTAATACTAATGCTGTCTGTGTTTTTCATGTTATTCAAATAACAAAAGACAAGGAAATCACTCACTGCTCTTGATTGAATGGCTTTTATAACTTAAAGGATTAATCTTGAATTTTTTGTAAAATATGCAATGTTATTTTACATTAATTACTTTATTCAATTTCTGTACCTGAAAACAAATGTTAGACTTAACTGAAAAGCTTGAAAAGCACTTTATTTTATTAGTATCGTTGTGCTGTTGCTTGTAGATTATTTGTTCTTATTTTCTTTATTTTTATTTGACAGTAGTCCTTTTTTCCCCTGAACATAGCACATGCAGAACCGAATCAAAACCGTGAACCTAAAACCGTTATACAAACCGAAACATGAGCCATTTGAAGCGTTACACCCCTAATAATTATCGGTCTTTGTGTGAACAGGCCTTTAGTTGTGCTGGCAGAAAGGCCTGCCAGTAGAGCGTTGCTGTTGTCCTGTCTTGAAATTAGAAGAGCTTGGACAAATATGTTGCATACTCTGACTGTAACGGTGTGATGTTTTTTTTTTTTTTTCTCTCTCTGATGGTTGTAAATAGCTGTAAGGCCAGCTCAATTGTCCCAATGGAGGCTAACGATCCACGGGTGAAGGTCTGTTGCGCGCTCTGTCTTTTCAGCTGACTTCTGAAGATTACGTAACGCTGATTATCTAGTAGACACTCAGCATTATGGGCTGAACTGGTTACAGTATCGCGCCCTGACCCTTTTTCCACATCTCCTTAAATGCTCAGACCAAGACAGAAACCTCTTTCAAATGGAAATGTTTTAACAATGGGATTTTACATCACTGTCCCATGGACCTGTATTGACAAAAGACCAATTGGCTGAAGGCACACCGACCATAATAGACAAAATATCTCTAAACTCTTAAAACCTTTATTATCATCTTGTTTACTCCTGTGGGGATGAGATCTTTGTACCAGTCGCACTGAGACATTTCAAAGCTGTAGATGATGCTCCATCCCGGCAAAAATGGCTAAAATGCAGGCAGAGATACAAGTTGAGACCGTGTGATCATCAGGTTGAAATGACACACGAGCTGCGTGTCATCTGCATAAGAGTTGAAGGAAAAGCCATGTTCGTTCCCAGTGAAGTTGTTTAAAATGGAGAAAAGAGGAGCAAGCACTGAACCTTGAGCACCCCAGTGTTTAGCTGATGTGACTCCGATACCCCTCTTCTCCATGAATCCTGGAAAGACCTCCCTGTAAGTTAAGACCGAAGCCGGTGGAAAATAATAACTGAGACCACAGAGGAAGTGTTTAGTACAGACAGAAAGCGGAGGTTACGGCAAAAGGTGACCAGTGGAGAAGTGCTCAGAAGGATGTTGATTAACAAGATGGTTATCAGTGGTACAGTTATGTGTGAGGATGAGGTCTCTGTCTGCTTTGTCACAGAAGTGCTAATTTAAGCAACTTGAGTTAGGTTAAATAGTTAATAAAGTATTTAAACCTTTCTATGACCGCATAAACAAACTTCAAAGATTTTACCTGTTGATTGCTGAATGTGTCATGATTGTAAACTAATGATAATGAAAACATCCTTCCAACAGTGATTTGAAATTGTGCAATAAAACCAAATTACCTGGTCCAACAGAGCGAGAGTGTGGGGATTGCTGCCACCATTGATGCCATGACTTCAGGCGGTGTTTCATCTATGGAGGTACACACTGAGTGTTCCAGTCCTGGCGGTTCAGATACTGGCCCACCAGTGGTATGTATTTTTAAGTCAGTGGATCTCAACGGTGTGTTGTTAAAATTAAAGGTCCTGTTATTCGTGATCCCATTTTTCAAACTTTAGTTAGTGTGTAATGTTGCTGTTAAAGCATAAATAATACCTGTAAAATTATAAAGCTCAAAGTTCAATGGCAAGCGAGATATTTTATTTAACAGAAGTTCCCTTTCAAAGCCTACAGCGAACGGCCGGTTTGGACTACATCCCTGTACTTCCTGCTTTAATGACATCAGTAGAACAGTTTGTTGACTAACCTCCGCCCACAAGAATACACAAAAAAGGGGGTGTGGTCTTGTTGCTCTCCCACATGGAGAAGAGGAAGTGTTGCGTTTGTAGAGTGTGTTTGTCGCCATGTCGTCTAGACGCTGTTATTTTCATCCCGGAGTCAAATCACCTTTGTTTAGCCTTCAGGGACGCTGTACTTTGAGCGCATGCATCTCCCTGTTATGGTAAGAGGCGTGACCTTTCCGGGCAACGTGCGCTAAGCTGCTGTCGAATCACAACACGGGAACCGCTGGCACAATCAGAACTCTTTACGTATTTCTGAAGGAGGGACTTCATAGAATAAGGAAATCCTCAAGCCGTTTTTAGGACAGTGAAAACTGCGGTATACAGATAAGTAAATTGTGTGAAAAATACTGTGTTTTTTTACACGCGAAACATGAACACATGTTATATTGCACACTGTAAACACAATCAAAGCTTCAAAAAAATCAGGAAAAACGGGACCTTTAAGTAAAATTATAGAAATAAGGTGTAATTTTATTGTTTTATTTATTATTATTAATAATAATAAAATATATTATTTAGGCATTAACTCCATTTTAATGTGTTTTACTGACAGCCAAGTGTTTGTTTTTTAAACTCGCAACACTGTAAGGAAAAGTTCCTAATTCACTGCCATGCACTATATAGGGATTAGTGAAGAGTTGAGAACCACAATTCTAAGTGCTAAAATTTGTATACATATATATTTTTCTCTCTCATTCTCCTATTAAAGGAGTAGTTAACCCCAAAATAAAGTGAATCAATTACTTTCTTGTCATTCTAAATCTGTATGATTGACCTGTATTTTTTCATCTGTGGATCTCAAAAGTGCTGTTTTACAAAATGCATCCGGCCTTTTTTTTGTGTAATGAAAGTGAATGTGGTTGAGCTTTAACAATGATAAAACACCATACTTGTGCAATGATCAAAGATTTGAAATATGACGCCATGTTCTTTGACTTTCACTATCCCGTCCACTTTCATTGTTTGGCAATGCACAGTGTTAAACACCCAGCTAAATAAATTAGGGATGCACCGATATGAACATTTTGGCCGATACTGATAAGATAACCAATTATTATCTACACTGGGGAGAACAAGTATTTGATACACTGCCGATTTTGCAGGTTTGCCTACTTACAAAGCATGTAGGAGTCTGCCATTTTTATCATAGGTACACTTCAACTGTGAGATGGAATCTAAAACAAAAATCCAGAAAATCACATTGTATGATTTTTAAGTAATAATTAGCATTTTATTGCATGACATAAGTATTTGATACATCAGAAAAGCAGAACTTAATATTTGGTACAGAAACCTTTGTTTGCAATTAGAGATCATACGTTTCCTGTAGTTCTTGACCAGGTTTGCACACACTGCAGCAGGGATTTTGGCCTGTTTTTTTTGTTTTTTTTGAACACTCAAAAAAAAAAAAGAAGTTCATTACGGCACTAAAAGTGGTTCAAAAAAGTGATAAAGGCTAAACGTTTAAACCAACATTGTGATGCTTGAAGTGTTTTATATCTATAGATTTTATTATAAACAAGACAAGTCAAGTGTTGAATTAAGAGGATAAATGGATCAAACGTGGTGTTAACTTAGTCGGCCGCTTGGTCGTTACTTTAAAAAACCAAAACTTTAATTTAACAAACAAAAAATGCTTTAAACATTTTTCTAAATTAACTTAATAAAGAAACGAAACTACTTTGACATTAAAAACAAAACTGAACAATTTTAATGGCTGCAACAGTGTGTAATGGGGAGGAATGTTTACTCAAAAAAAAAAAAGGTTCTATATGGCACTAAAATAAAATAAATAAAATAAAAAAATAAATTTAAAAAACATCACTTAACTTTATTTGTTTTGTGCCGTTGCGAGCAGCCTGCCTCAGCTTGTCAAAAATGCCTTTTTACTGTGGTGGTGATAGTAGGCTAAACGTTTAAACTAAAATTGTGATGCTTGAAGTGTTTTATGTCTATGGATTTTATTATAAGTAAGACAAGTCCAGTGTTGATTTGAGAGGCTAAATTGATCAAACATGCAGTTAACTCACTGTCGGCCGCTGGCCGCCTGGTCGTTACTTTAAAAAAAAACTTTAATTTAACAAACAAAAAATGCTTTAAAATTTTTTTTTAATTAACTTAATAAAGAAACCAAACGAAATATAACTACTTTGACATTAAAAACAAAACTGAACTATTTTAATGGCTGCAATGATGTGTGGACCTAATAGGGAGGATAAAAAATGTATTAAAAAAAATCGGGACTCGTGCCGATAGTTTTGGTAAGCTGTCGGATACGGCCAGGCTAGGGCCTAGATTTGAGGCCCATGCAGGGCAAACCGAAAGTAAACTGTGCACGGCTGCATGCGTTCAGCCGCTCAGTGCACAAGCACAGCAATGAGGGAAACGGTGAGGGAACCTGTTTTCACCGTCACATCCCTAACGTGTAAAAAGGATAATACATTTTGATTCTATTCTATTTTCCACAATGTCAAACGAACGCAGTTTAACCCAAAATGCAAGCTCAGACATGGCTTTTGCCATATAAGCTCTTGCAGTTGTGCGCTCTGCTGCAGGGAACACTAAGAAGAAGCAAATATATTTAAGTATAACGAGGCTATTAAAAATGGCTTGGCTATAAGATAACTGAAAAAAAGTTTTGGATTTTATAGTGTAAACATATGCAAGCACGAATGAGAGCCGTTTCGAGCGGGATGCCAGGTGTTCGTGGAAAAAACAACAACGAATATTCGAATCACAAATTTGAAAATCGAATACCAACCCATCGAACGAATATTCTAATATTCTGGTCCAGCCCTAGTTAAAACCACAAATTTCTACTGGCCCCCAAGTATTTAATTCGGAAACATGTCACCTTTTTCACCACTTGTGAGTTTGCAGGTCTGTATACAGGTAACGAGTTCAAAAAGGTGCAGCTAATGCAGGTAATGAGTGGAGAAAAGGAGGGCTTCTTAAAGAAAAACGAACAGGTCTGTGAGCCAGAATTGACCTATCGGTAACCCCTCCCCTCGAATGCAGATGAGCCAATAGCAGTTGAGTATCAGTTGCACTCGGACATCTTTAGGTGTCAGCGCCATAGAGAAACATTGGAAAATCCGAAGCTCTCATCGGTTTGTTTGTGTTTATGCTACAAAAATATGTCGTGCCTGAGGTTCTGTAACACTGATTCCAGGGATCCTGAGTAGGGATGGGCGATATGGACTTAAAAATGTATCCCGATATTTTCTAGTATTTATTGCGATAACGATATCAATGACGATAAATGTAGTATCATTCCCCATGTTTTTGGATACAAGTGAAAGCTGCATGCATTCTTGAGAGACTCAGAAAAACAAACAATGATCTGGTAAAACGTACCTGTCATCAAATAGGCTCCTATAATACATATATATATACATATATAATTAATTATTTTTTATGTGAAATTCCACACCAGCCTTTTCAGAAATGGAAAAGTTGCAGATATAATTGTCTTCTGTAAAAGTGCAGGTAATGTTTAAATAGTGCAACTGTGCTAAAAAACATCACACAATACAAACAATAATAATTTTGAAATCAATGACAAGTTTTACATGTAAACCGATTCTGTATTTATTCATACATGGTGCAAACAGTGGTAAAAATAGCAGAAACAGCAAAAGTAATTATCCCAAAAATGTCTTCAGATTACAAAAAAGTTTAAAATAATGATTTAATGATAGAACTTCAGTAATTTGAGTAAAGATAATAATACCACGAATTCTTCTACTAATAAAAATAAACTGCACTAAGGATTAATGAGCTTCTGGGTTCATGAATATTACTCACGTTGTCAGCGCTCATTCAAACTGATTTGTTGAAATCAAAACACAGTAATAGGTGCGCGCCAGCCAATGAGATTCCCGTTTGTGCATTCGTTTCTTCCTGTTTCATGAAAGGCTGAATAATTCCAAATAAACGCCATTATTTTACAGGAAAATACAACAAAAGGATATTGTTTACATGTAGCACGTCAATTCTGTGTTGTGTAAGACTCTCTCGCTCTCTCTTTGAGTGTGTGTGAAACACTGAGCGCTCTCAGTCGCGCGCCTCACACTAGTGTTAAATGTGCGTCAAATACACTGCGCATTCATTGAGATGAACTGAAATAGTTTGCTTTACCGATCGATTGAGACAGAGCGAATCTCTTAAGCGCTCAGTCCAAGTGCTCAGCGAGTGAAAATACATCTGTATGTACAGGTTCAGATTGAACCTTATCGTGGGGAGAATTTTTAACGGTATATCGCAAACGATAAGATATCGCCCATCCCTAATCCTGAGAGGATTTTCTGTTTGTCATACTCTCGTGAAGTTACGATTAAAGTCCCTGCTAACATACAAACCGTAATAACTAACTGTTCTCTCGTCTTGTAACACTGTAGGTCAAAAACACGAAGGTCTACATTTCAGTTCCTCTCCATATTAAACTGGTTATATGTAATATAATTTTAATTTGAGATATGTTTAAGGTCTACATTATGGGTCTACATAATGATGGGTATTACAATCTACGGGTAGTGAAAGGGAGAGCTCGCACGCAGTTTATCGGAGTTGTTTTGCAAATGCAAAGTTTATCAGTTATTAACTGCACCCTTAAAGTCATAAGCTCTGTGTATATGTTTGTTTACTGTTAGTTGTATGAGTGTTTCTGTGTAATTTGCTGTGTATGTTAATGGTAATGCAACGGAGAGAGATAGTTTGTGAATGAAACGTTAATGCGCACTTCTTATGCTTTGTTTGTTCAGCTCTTACAATGATTTTTTGGAGTGAAAAAAGACATAATAAACTTGATAGTCCATCAGTAAAGTTTGGCCATCATTCAGACAGGGTATACGCTACATTCTGTGTCCAACAACATCTTGGGATAAGGTTTTCACTCTGACAGCTGTCATTGTAAGATATAACAACTCTGTTTGTTTGTCCGAGTTAGCAACAGTAACTAAGGGGGGCGGGGCTTACCGATAGGTCAATTCTTACTGGTTGGTAGGTGATCAAATACTTATATCATGCAATAAAATGCAAACTAATTATTCAAAAATCATACAATGTGATTTTCTGGATTTTTGATTAGTTTTAGATTCAGTCTCTCACAGTTGAAGTGTACCTATGATAAAAATTACTTCTACATGCTTTGTAAGTAGGAAAACCTGCAAAATCGGCAGTGTATCAAATACTTGTTCTCCCCACTATATATTTGAAAGCTGCTAATGATATATTGCCTGAAAAATCTAAATCCAAATTTTGATAAACTTTGAGATCCTGATTACAGAAATAAAAGGCTCACCATTAAAAGCAATTTTCCAAACACTTCAACATCAATCAAACATCTACAATACAGTACCCTAGTTTGAACCAGTGTAAGCTTCCTTAACTTTTAAAATTAATTTTACACTCCTATGGCCAACTTTATATATAAAAAAATTGGTAAAACTTTACAATGAGGTTTCATTTTGTTAGCATTAGTTAACATGAACTAACAATGAATGAACAATACTACAGGATTTATTCATCTTAGTTAAAGTTAATCTCTATTTTTAAGATCCAAAGCTGTATCTGTTAAGTAAGCAATAAGGCATGAGAGGCTGTGCTGTAGCGTGAATAAGCATCGGCTGAAGGGCATTGTTAGGCACAGTGCTTGTAACCCCTTCAGCCGTGACTTATTCACGACACAGCAGTAGCCTCGAATTAACTTAACTGTAATTAACTTAACTATACATACCGGTAACTGTCAACTTAACTATCTTCCTTTTCAAAGTTATTCCAATCATCATATTTCAAGCGATTCAAAACCATCATGGTTACCAGCGCACATTTGAAATGTCTCAGCTGAAGGAAATAATCCATTATTTATTGGCTTTAATATATTGGCCTATTATCTGATTGATAACGTTTGCCACCATATCGGTATTAGCCGATAAATGTAGATATATCGTGCATACCTAAAATAAATGTATTTGTATTCATGAAAGAGTCATTGGCCAGTGTAGTTGGTGTAGTTTACCATATGCTACATCCTTTTCCTATATGCCCAACGGATATGTAGTCAGGGCATTGTTAAATCCTAATAGTTTTCACTCTAGTTTGTTTTTTGCTCAAATATTCTATTTAGGACATCAGTGCTGATCCTCAAGCCAAAGGCTCTCCTGAAGCCTACACAGCCCAGCATGCACTGCGGCAGGCTCAGATGTCAAAAGAACTGATTGAGCTTAATAAAGTTTTGGCACTGAAAGAGGCTTTTGTCAAGAAGATGTGTCAGAATGATAGTCATTTGGAGCCCATGCAAACAGAATATCAGGTAAGCCTGGAAACCAAATCATAAAAAGTGATATTGGTGAACTCCATGAAAGTCATGTTAATTTGTTTTACCTCTCCAGGAGAATGTTCAAAGTCTGCAGGCTGCGGTTGGCTCTCTGCAGAAAGAGAAGGAAGATCTCATCCATGCTCTGCAGTCTAAGAAGGACACCAATCAGGCCAAGTAACTCAATATCTATGCCAGTTTCTCTCCAAACTTAAACTGCCAGTTCTAATGCTGCAACACGACACTTTGATAGTTTATTATTTTCATGTCTTGTTTCACTCTAGACTGAGTGAACAACGCAGAAAGAGACTGCAGGAGCTGGAAGGACAAATCACAGAGTTAAAGAGAAAACTGCAAGATCAATCGAAGCTGCTTAAACTGAAAGAGTCATCTGTGCGCAATGTATCTAAACTCAACCAAGAGATTCAGGTTTGTGTTTACAAAGCCTTTAATTTGCTGATTTGGAATGGGACGTTACTTGCATCCAGGTAGCGATGTAATTTGCAGAAAAATACTCCACCACTATTGGACAGACTAATTAGCCTATCTGGACAGCGCACAGACAACTGGAGTGATGCAAACTGTGAACGATTTTGCTTTGTTTGATACTACAACAAAAAAGTGTATATATAGTTGTTGCAACCCTCAGTATCCGGTCAACCCTAAAGGCCTGTTCACACCGGGACGATTTTCGCACGCGTTTATCGCCGACGTTTAACGCCTCGGGACTAAACAATGGGCGCCAATGTGAGTGTTCACACCGACGCGCAAAACGCCAGGCGTAAAAGCGTCATTTTTTAAAAAACGCCTCGGGTTCGTTTTTTTATTTTGACGCGGCGCGTAAAAAACTGTCCGACCAATGAGATCGGCGCTTTTGTTCACGTGCCTGGAGCTGCTGAAGTGACAGTAAAACACGACTTGGTGGCGCTCAAGCACAAAACGGTCTTGCCGAGCACACATTGATACGACGAAGAAGTAGTAAGTAGACAAAGAAGAAGATGAACTGCTAATGCTGCTTGCCAGTTAGCAAAAAGTGTGTGAATGGTTTTGTCCATATACATAATATGTCTATGGTTTTGGCAAGCACGTAAATACTGTCTCTCTTCTCCTTCTGTGTGACAAGCGAGTGTCAGAAGCTTAAAGTGCCGCAGCACCATCTTGTGTACCGGGAGCGCATCGACTGAATGTGCACGTTCACTCGGCGCAGCGCCAGTGAAAATCGATTGGGTGTGAACACTCAAGACGCGCCGAAAAACGTCACGAAAAACGCTGGCGATAAGCGCGCGCGATATTCGTCCCGGTGTGTACAGGCCTTAAGACTGTTCTTTTTGCCCTTTTTAATGGAGACAAAGTTAGTTTCAAATGATAATTACATAGACTTTTCTTATTGCCACTACTCACATAAATATTTAAAGGGTAACTAAACCCTAAACCAACTTTTTTTAGTTAATGATCTGTAATACTGGGGCTTTATTAGTGCTGTTCATTGATTCGAGTAAATGTTTTGACATTTGAGTATAAAGGGTTTTAATTCTATAAAATATGGTGTAAAACCGCCAAAGTGCTGCCCTCTTAAGGTTGAACGGGGGCTACTGCAGTTGAATTTTCCTATTGGACGTTGTGGTACATCGTGACGTAGGATGGTACCTCCAACGGCTCACTATCCGCGCCCCTGGCACGAGCTCACCACGCCCTCAGAAATGTTTCCCCCAATCACACGATGAGAACGGCTTCACTCCAGTATGAACTGTCATGTTACATGAAGTAGAAACATTATGAATGATACTCACTTGACACTTGCTTTAACATTGTATTGAAGAAAATACGGTTAAATAATGCAGTTGTCAGTACACGTCAGGCTTTTCTTGCGATATTATTGCCGCCCGTCATGTGTACAGATAATTTTCATGCATGAGACGCGCTTTCAAACCCTGACACGCAAGTGGTTGCCACGGACGCAGATAGATTAGGTCGGTTCTCTTGCGCGGCTGCTTCACTAGCATCGTCTGCATCGGGAGTTAACGCAGTTTGAGCAGCGGCTCGCATTGATAAGGCTCCGGGTTTGTGTCTGTTACAGACAATTCACCCTCCTCCACTTCAGGTGAAGGTAGGAGAAATGACCGCTCTGTTGCAAAGCTGGCTTCACTCCAGTCATTCTCCATCTTTGCGACTCGCGAGTCAGACAGCTGTCAATCAATCCGTCACTGCGGGTCTCAGGTGCACACCCTCCTCTCAGCTCCGCCCTCGGTTCGTCCCCTCTGTGTCCGCCGGGCTCTGCCCACTTTTCCAGCATTTTTTGAAAATTGCCAGTGGGTGGAGTTAAGCTCTGAGCAGGGGTTTAGTTACCCTTTAAACTGGATAATTTCCGTCTTATTTGCATTAGTCAATGAAAATGGATTAAAAAGAGGTTTGAAACTTTTTCTTTTGTGCTGCTTGATCTGTGCAGGCTATGAAGTCTCAGCGGGTGCAGCTCATGAGACAGATGAAGGAAGACTCTGAGAAATTTCGCTTGTGGAAACAGAAGAAAGATAAAGAAGTACTGCAGCTCAAAGAGAAAGTGAGTGTCAATCTTGAATTTTTACTCGGGTCTTATTTCAATCACAGATGGTGTAATTTTATCATTGTTTTTGTTTGACCATTCAAATTTTTTAATATTTATGTATTAATAAGGTTTTGTAGGAAATTAAATGTTTGTTGTACACAATTCAGGATCGGAAACGGCAATATGAGATGCTAAAACTGGAGAGAGACTTCCAGAAACAGGCCAGTGTTCTCCGTCGCAAGACAGAAGAGGTGAGCTGTTTCTCCAAAACAAACCATTCTGAACAAATTTGCACTTGCTGTTTTGTTGATGTTTAACACCTCTCTCTGCTCAGATGATAGGATCGTGTTCCCCTATACAGTATGGGAATTTTCTTTTATTTTTATGGTTCATCCACAGGCGGCTGCTGCTAACAAACGTCTGAAAGATGCACTTCAGAAGAGAAGTGAAGTTGCAGAGAAGCGTAAAGACGTTCAGAACCGTGGAGTGGATGGTGTCGCCAGCAGAGTCAAGGTGCTTAACTTGTTTTGACTAGAGCCCGACCGATAAATTATTTTTAAGGCCGATATGATACAAATATTTGGTGATTTAAAAATCCAATATATCGGCCTATACAGGTGCTGGTCATATTATAATATCATCAAAAAGTTGATTTATTTCACTAATTCCATTCAAAAAGTGAAACTTGTATGTTATATTCAATCATTACACACAGACTGATATATTTCAAATGTTTATTTATTTTAATTTTGATGATTATAACTGACAACTAAGGAAAATCCCAAATTCAGTGTCTGAATTTACAGTACCACTGTTTGAAGAATTCATCTTCCAGAATCTGGCAGTACGTTTTGGGAGTTCATTTTTAGTCCATCTCTGCAAAACGGACTTCAGGATGGACTAAAATGAACTCCCAAAACGTACTGCCAGATTCTGGAAGATGAATTCTTCAAACAGTGGTACTACAGGATGTGGTGCTGGTCCTTCAAGAGTCACTCTCAACCTATCTGTCCATAAAGCCTATAAAAAAACCACCTTCATGTATTTTACAACACTTCAGCTTGTGATTCTTATCTAGTGGGGGTCATTTTTTAGGATTCTTTTCCTAACTGAAGTCTCTGAGATCCTGACACCTTGCACTTTTGGAGACTCCAGGTAGGTTGCAGCTCTGGAAAATGGTGGCGCTGGAGACTAAAGGGTTCCTGATGGTTTCACCCTTAATTCTTCACCTTAATTCTTAATTCTTTTGCAGTTAACAGGTGTCTTTTCTTCACCACCTGTTTTTGTCTGACCCTGCTGACCCAACGAGCATTTCACTGTCCAATGGTCACGCCTTAACTGCAATGTCTAGTATTGCATCCTTCTCATGGGCATTTAATAATTTTTGACTTTTCAGTCTGAGTTAAATCTCTTTTTTGGCTCAATTTATCTGTAAAAGAAAACATGCCTAATAATTCTGCACACCTGAATATAAGGTGATTTTCATTTCCAGCCTTCATGAACAATTATATATCACTTATACATTATTAAATACTAAATCAATAGTAGTTATTAGGATTACTGTGGTTTGGAATTTGTCAAATGTGCCTGGAAAAAAAATATGATCAGAAAATCAACGTGCCTAATAATTCTGCACTCCCTGTAGAATGCTGCATTAAACAATTTCGTAAAGAAAAGAAAGAAAAAAAAATCAACTCCATAGTGGATTTGAAGTGATCAAGGGCTTAGGACGTTCCAGTTCAGTCCATTGCAAATGTTCCTCCAGTAGTGGGCACTCATGCAACGTAAGCAATGACACACATCCGAGTGAACGAGACGGAGGGAAGTTAATGAGTGAAGGGCATAATACAAATGAAATGGAACGCAGCACATGTATACGGCTGGGTTGACCTTGGACCTCAGAAAACACAGTGGACCAGCACCAGCAGATGACATTGCACCCCAAACCATCACTGACTGAGGAAACTTTACACTGGACCTCAAGCAACGTGGATTGTGTGCCTCTCCTCTCTTCCTCCAGACTCTGGGACCCTGATTTCCAAAGGAAATGCAAAATTTACTTTCATCAGAGAACATAACTTTGGACCACTCTGCAGCAGTCCAGTCCTTTTTGTCTTTAGCCCAGGCGAGACGCTTCTGACACTGTATGTTGTTCAAGAGTGGCTTGACACAAGGAATGCGACCGCTGAAACCCATGTCTTGCATACGTCTGTGCATAGTGGTTCTTGAAGCACTGACTCCAGCTGCAGTCCACTCTTTGTGAATCTCCCCCACATTTTTGAATGGGTTTTGTTTCACAATCCTCTCCAGGGTGCGGTTATCCCTATTGCTTGTACACTTTTTTCTACCACATCTTTTCCTTCCCTTCGCCTCTCTATTAATGTGCTTGGACACAGCTCTGTGAACAGCCAGCCTCTTTTGCAATGACCTTTTGTGTCTTGCCCTCCCTGTGCAAGGTGTCAATGGTCGTCTTTTGGACAACTGTCAAGTCAGCAGTCTTCCCTATGATTGTGTAGCCTACAGATCTAGACTGAGAGACCATTTAAAGGCCTTTGCAGGTGGTTTTAGTTAATTAGCTGATTAGAGTGTGGCACCAGGTGTCTTCAATATTGAACCTTTTCATAATAATCTAATTTTCTGAGATACTGAATTTGGGATTTTCCTTAGTTGTCAGTTATAATCATCAAAATTAAAAGAAATAAACATTTGAAATATACCAGTCTGTGTAATGAAAAGTGTGCATGTGTGTGTATGCATGTATGCACACGCACGCGCACACGTTTTTTTTTTTTGTTGCAAAATACTGTTTAAAGTGAACAATTGAACAATTTTCATTTTTGGGTGAACTATCCCTTTAATAATACCCTTTCATTTGTTGAATTGTTGTATAAAATCAATGTCTCATTTGCAATCGTGTGGATTCAGGAAACATTGCATTCCTGCTTGTATAATAGGCTATATGATCAAAATGAAAAACAAACTCACAGGGAATGTTTTATTGAAGAAAGTTTGAATCTTAAATCAATCTCTATGCACCGTCTGTGTTTATTTGTTCTTCATCCTAGTAAATGCTAAATCCCCACTTTTACAAAGGTACATTGTCGAGAACGGCAGTAATGTAGCGCAACTTGCTAAGACAGCATACTCTCCATGCAATATCATATGCTTGCTGCTTGTGTGTATGCAGTCAGTTTTGACCGTGAAAGAGGAGTTAATTTGATTGGATGTCATGTATTTACGACATCTTACCTGCTAGAAATACACCCTCAGTTTTAATGTTATTTTAAGGTGAGTTAGAATTAAATGAATGGCCAAAAAAAAAAACATCCGACCTTGCTCACAAAAGTATTTCAAGTAGGCAGATTACCATAGAAAAAAATCGTGGCACTTTGAGAGAACTTTCTATGTTGAGGGCATGAGAAATAAATTGTCAACTTGGAAAAAAAGCTATGAAAATTTCATATCACTCTTATAGTGACCAAAATGTACCACAGTATTGTTAAAATGTGTTGGAAATGTAAAAAAAAAAAAAAGGAAATCATACATGCACTGTCGAAAACCAACAAACAACCAATAAAATTCGCAGCACTATGCACTTTTTGTCTGCACAAAATAACATTAAAGATGATGGCCGGATTTTAAACTAACAAAAAATATTGGTTGGGTGACTTGCAGCATAGCATGTTATCTACTAACATGTACTAAATGTTCAAAAAGTTTTGACCCCCCAAAAAAATTCAGTTATCAACCTCACATTGCAGAGTTGAATTTATTTTTATGAAAAGGATTATTAAAATGGTAAATTACAGGTGTTTCATCTGCTCCATAAACAATTCTACATAGGCTACTTTATTATCCGAAGTGTTGAGATTTTTAGAATGCATATTAGCTTATTTTCCATCTGCTGATTTTTGCGTCTAAACAAAAGTGGCAGACAAGCTGAATAATTTAAATCCAGACTGTTGTTAACTTTGATTAATGCCAAACAGTTTTAACTGAGTTTTTCAAATCGCAATAATCTCATTTTGTTTTTTCTCATGGTTTTAATTAGGATTAGCGTTGCATATTTTAATTATAACTATTGGGAGTTTTTATAGTGATTTATTGTCAAACCGGTAACTGTTTCATCACTAGAATGTATTGGCATCTTAGAGGGAATGTTGTAATTGTTGTCATTTTGCTTGGTTAAGAATTGGTTGCTGAACGAGGTAGAAGTGCTTGTGAGCACGGAGGAGGCCCGCCGGCATCTAAAGGACCTGCTGGAGGATAGGAAGATGCTGGCAGAGGAGATTGCTCAGCTTCGCCAGCAGATGGAGGCAGGAGAGAGACCTGTAGCCAAAGTTCGGGTGAGATTTGCACACACTATGTTCAGCATGGAATACTAACATACTGCTTACTACATTTGTGTCAGGGCTTTGTAACAATGCTTGTAAGAGAGACCCTAACAAAACCCGTAAGACTTTTGTTCATCTTCGGAACAAAAATGAAGTATGAATCTTGGGTCATATTAATTGAGTGGTTTAATCCAAGTCTTCTGAAAACACATGCTTTATGATGAACCTCATTAATTCTTGTGTGTCAAGCACAGACATTTGAGAAGGTTGGGGTAATATGACATTTTGTCTCTTGGAAATGCAGATTTAAAAGTTAAGCACTGAGCTTGAGTTAGATGCATATGTCAATTTATTATCATTAATAACCGTAACATACCACCAACAATAACATTGTTTTACAGTAAGTGTTAGTACTACAGTTGATCCATGGTTAATTGTGGTGATTTGCAGATCGAAACCCATTGTAACTGTAACACACACACACACACACACACACACACACACACACACACACACACACACACACACACACACACACACACACACACACACACACACACACCTACCTATATTCACTTTGACACAGCCCTTTGTTCCATTTAATTGTGATTTATACTGACCCTGTGTTGACCCAGATTGAAAGCCTCAGTCATTTGTCAGTGGAAGCTAGATGCATTTGAATTGTTTTTTTCCCTCAGCGTCGTACACTGACCATTTCAGAGTTGGAAGGCCAAGGTGACCTGGAAGCCTCCATCAGCAAGCAAGTGGAGAGTCTGGAAACAGAGATGGGGCTCAGGTCAGAAAAGAACAAACAAAAAGTACCCTAAAAGTGGTCCATATTTCAGTTTTCAGTTTTAAAATATTTTCATATTTTAGTCCACTATCGTGCAGAGTAAAGCAGCTCTAAAAAAGACGTTATGTCATTTATTCAGGTGAAGTCAGTTCAGTGTTGATTTATTTCTGTTCAATAACTGTAGATTTAATCAATTATGAAATTAGTTAAATTCAGCTATTAAAGGATTAGTTCACTTCAAAATGAAAATTCCCTGATATTTTACTCACCCCCATCTCATTCAAGATGTTCATGTCTTTCTTTCTTCAGTCAAAAAGAAATTAAGTTTTTTTTTTTAGGAAAACATTCCAGGATTTTTCTTCACATTATGGTTTTCAATTGCAACCAAAATGTTCAAGGTCCAAAATCATTGCAGTTTCAAAAGTCTTTGAGGACGTAGGCAGAAGTACCTAGCCTGGCTCCGCCCTCCTACGTACTCAATTTTCATTTTCCTTCAGTACTCCGTCTGGGAATGCAGTGTAGTCTTGGGTTTTCTCCGAACAAATTTTTACTGGTTCAATCAGCGAACAGAGGGAGTGACTGAGAACGATGACGTTGATATCGTGCGCTAGTTTGAGTTGTAGTTCAGTAATGGCCATTCATTCCGTTGTGGCACCTCTGCCGAATATCCAGAAGTTAAAGCCAGAGCAAGAACAATCTTTGAGTTTTTTTTGGTGGCCATGATGTGTCCTGGGAAAAGTTTGATTTTCCAGCTCGCTCCGTTAGTGGTGAAGGAGTTGAGCTGAAGCCCTGGTAATTGTTTTGCGTGCGGTCGGAATGTATTGTCGTCATTTACAGGGGCTAACGTTATTGATTTTTTTTTTGCCGTCCGTCTCCCACCACCCGCTTAAAAATCCCCGGCCGAATAACCTACTGGTTTTGACAAACACAAGTCGTGTGGTAATTTAATTGCTGTCCGAGTCCACATCTCTGAATTTTCAAGAATATACCACTTCAAAATTCACTGTTTATATCCTTTTTGACCACTGCAGAGCACCGTAAGGTTGCGCTTCGCTGTAATTTGGATGCATTTCTAGACAAGTATTTTCAAGAGCAATATATTTCATCACGCTCAAAAAATAACAGGTAGAAAAGCACGTTAACATTTGAATTGGGCCGTTATTTACGGCAGCATTTATTCTTATCATACCAAGCATATGATATTTTATTTACAGTATACAATTGTTATGGACCACGTGAGCAGCGCGTTCCCGATCACAAAACTCTCCCCTCCACCGTGAATAAATCACAATCCGAATGCACAAGGTTTTATCACTGAGGTGGCTGCAGATTTATTTTTACGGACTTCACTATGTGAGAAATAAAGGCGAACGGCGCATGACATGCGTCACGACCAAACGTTAGCGATTGGTTATGGCAGATCCAGAGTGGCTTTTGGCGGATGCAATAGTTTTAAACTTCAACAGAGTACCGCCTTCAAGGAAGTTAACGCTTGTCAATGGAGAGTGGCCAGACTCTCTGTACAAATGAAATGTACGAGAGTCTGGTAGGACCAGGCTAAGAAGTACCGTCCCCGTGTTTACAAAGTGCACATGCGAAGACTAATACAAACGCCCTTTAGCAAAAAAAGATAAAACAACGATGTCAGACAATTTTGAAGATGAAGATGAAGAAAACTTCAGATTATGGATTAGAGATGTTCCGATACCCTTTTTCCCTTCCCGATACCGATTCTGATACCTGGGTTCAGGGTATCGGCCGATACCGAGTACTTATCCGATACCTGGGTGTGTATCTGTATATACAGCTGTATATACTACTAGCCCTGTATGAATTGCTAGAATTATTTTATGGTGTGCTTCAGACTTATCCCTTAATAAAACATGAACAAATACATGGTGAACTACTGTATTACAGTATTTTTATTATCTGACATGCATTTGACAGTAATATTAGTTATTTTTCTTAAGTGAAAAAGAATGCATCCACAAATCTAACACTGCAAACTGAAAAAGGTATTTTAGTTTTACAATACAACTGTATAAAAAACAGTGCAACAAATAAATCTAAGAATTAAAAAACAATCTCTTTACAACAAAACAAGTGAAAAATAAGCAACCATCTAGGCATTATTATTATTAGTAGAGATGTATTATTAATACATAGAATATATTAGGCTACTGTTGTAAATAAATAAAAATATAAAATATGTAAAAGAAAAACGGGCAAGGCTGAGACATGCAGCAAAACGAAGGAAGCGGGCCCTTGAAATTCTGGTGACTAAACGTCAGAAGAAATGGGGTTTAACTTGGTGTACAAAGTATCCCATATTGATGCATTTGTAGCCAGTGGAATCTTTCATCAGAAAGTTTTGAGTGTTTTATAAAGGGTTGTTTTGCCCTACATGAAACAACTTTTTTACCTCTTACCTGTTAGAATGAGTTTTCAGGCAGATTCAAAGATACTTAATAGTGTCTAGAAATGAACATGAAAAGTAAATATAATTTTTTTTTTTTTTAAAGTGTCCTGACCTCGGAAAAGATATTCTCACCTTTCTCACCTTTTTTACCCCTTACCCGTTTGCATCACTGATACATACATTTTGTTCTAATGTCACAACAAGTAATAATATCAAGGTTCACCGAGTTGTCCACAATGCTTTTGTAGTGTGGTTTTTGGTGAAGTGTTCTAAAATAGATATTGTCCCCTGTGTAGAAAAGTACAACAGTGAGCGCGTCAAGTATAAATGTCTCGTCCGTTTGGGGAGGAGCGCGCGCAGTGGGGCCAGGCGGAAGTATAAACAAGGCTTAAGACTAAAACTACATCAAGATCAAGTTGTACACCGACGTGAGCCAGTTACTTAGCAATGCAGAAATTCAGTCTGGCACAGGACAGGAAACAAAAAGGGAATATAAAGGTTGACAAACAAACTAAAACAGGTGCAAGCCATAATGAGAAGGTAACGAGGGGCAGTTTTGTAATGGCGTTTTATAAAATGTAAATGGACTGCATTTATATAGCGCTTTCAACAGACCCATGGCCATCCAAAGCGCTTTACATATTGCCTCACATTCACCCATTCATACACTGACGGCGGTGTCAGCCATGCAAGGTGCCATCCAGCTCATCGGGAGCAGCTGGGGTTAGGTGTCTTGCTCATGGACACCTCGACACTTGGTCAGGTGGAACCGGGGATTTAACCACCAACCTTCTGGTTTGTAGACAACCTACATGAACCACTGAGCCACTATCGCAATGTATACAATGTTTAATAGGGAGCCAATGTAGTGTTGGAAGTACCAAGGTAATGTCGTCATATTTCCTCGGTCTAGTCAAGTACCAACTCTAAGATTGTGCCATATTTCTTGAAAGAATAGCGGCACCACACCAGGAGGCATGAAGACCATCTATTTTCAACAGATCAGGTCTGCCCCAAAAACGGGTCCAATTATCTATAAAACCAATGTTATTCTGCAGACACCCCTTAGAGATCCAGAGCAGACCTGAGCATATTAAAGAGGTGTGTGACACTGTACTGTTATTTTTGGTGATCTCCGTTCGACAGACATAATTTGTGCTGCCGTGGATAACAATTTTGCTGAACTTACGCTTAGCTTTAGTCTGCAATTTTAAATTTGATTTGATGTCAGGTGCTCTGGCTCCCGGTAAACATTTGACTATGGTGGCTGATGTCTATTTCATGTACCATAAAACAGAATCTTCGATAACAAGGGCACTTTCAAAAGGTTTCTCAGTAGGTCTGTCACTGAGTAGGGAGAACCATTTAGATGTTTCAGTCGGAACAGAGGAGCTGTGTTTTGTCCTGCTACTGCAGACTCAGTCACCCAGTCATAATTCCTTTTTTTTTTTACATCTCAAAAAGCTGCTATTTTAACAGGGTTGTGTAGACTTTTTATATTCACTGTGTGTATATGTATACCTTTCTCTAAACTCTTTCAGGAGCGCTCAAATAGCTGACCTCCAGCAGAAGGTTCTGGATGCGGATAATGAGGGGCGAATGAAACAGCGCTGGGATTCTGTCACAACCATCGTAGAGGCCAAGAGTGCCCTGAAAGTCCTCATGACTGAGGTGAAAGCAACATTTTCTCACATTTGAGGATTTTAGTGGTCCAAGCACTTAAGTTGCTGGAACCTTGATTGTGTTTTTACCAGGGTTTTTATTGCAAAGGGATACAATTCATATTTGTTTATGACATTCCACTTTTACAGCTTTACCAGCTTACAAAAATATGAATTAATCAGGAATAACAAAACTCTCCAGTGACAAGTTGTTTATAATAAAAGACACCTCTATGTATCTCTTTACATTATCCGCAGTTTCAACACAGAAACTATTTACAAAAGGAGGGGGAGGTAGTCGCAAAAAACATAACATTCATTCTATATCAAAAAAGTAGTTGGTTCAATAGGAGTAATGTACTCAATCAATTTGGACCAGAAATCAACAAAAAAACATAAAAATCCTTCTGAAACAAAAAATTTAAGTTTCTCCATGTTGAAAATACTTTTTAAAGGGGTGATGAACTGAGAAATCATTACGAGAGTCTGGTAGGACCAGGCTAAAGGCTGATTTATACTTCTGCGTCGGACCTACGCCGTATCCTCTACGCCGTTAGTTACGCGTTGGTTTTGATTTATACTTCTGCGCTGTTGTCCGTGTCAATGTGCAATTACACATGCAGACGCTAGTAGGCAGTGTCCTTGGGCATGTTGGTGTAATCAAGACAACAGCCGAAGAAGCAGAAGCAGCTTGTTGTGTAGAATGTGTACATTCATTTTCGGAGTATCAGCAGCAGTGAGAGAGCGGCTTTTCTTGCAGCTTGAGTTCTTGTATCTAATACAAATTAAGCATTTCTAGTAGATTTGTAGAGTTAAATAAGGCGATCTGGCACTGGAATGCGTTTGTGAAATCATGCAGAGCTCGTGGCCACTGTTTTCAGTAGCGGTGGCTCGAGCAATCGATTGCTGTTGCGGAGACTTCATTCACGAAATATACCCTAATGCAGCGTTACTCAAAGTGTGGGGCGCGCCCCACTGGTGGGGAATAGAGACGCGACAGGTGGGGCGCGACAAACGGGAGGAAATGTGGTCATTTTTGAGCCCATCTTTATTACCCTTTTGAGCGGTCCCACATGTGGGATTTTTATTTCGGTGCACCTGAGATGAGATGTGCTGCGCTGGTGGAAACAACATGAGACCATGACACCGCAACTGTCAAGATGACTCGCTCAGTGTTTAGAGTGGCGCGGGGCTGGCGCTATGCAACGCATCGCCACAAATGAGTAAAGCAAGCCAACACGCAAACGGCCGCAAGTGAAACAGAAAATAGGCTACGTCTTAGATGCTCAAAAACACAATCATCTTCATTAAAACGAATGAGACTAAATGCTCTTCCCAGTGCTCAGGTCGCTCTCTCATTTTGCGGTCTTTGATCTTGAAATGAGCTGATATAATGCAGCTCATCTGTTGCTTTCGTTGACGTGAACTCCGTTAAATGTGCATCAGACCGGGAATTGAAGATCGGATTTATAATAGTTTTGTAGATAGGTGTAAGGATAGGACAAACAGCATGTGTTTTGTGTGTGTGTGTGTGTGTGTGTGTGTGTATGTTTTTTATTTTTTTCTCGATCAGCCCGTTTTGTTTGTGAGCGCCGTTGCGAGCAGCCTGCCTCAGCTTGTAAAAAAATGCCTTTTTTAGGCTAAACGTTTAAATTAACATTGTGATGCTTGAAATGTTTTATATCTATGGATTTTATTATAAGCAAGAGACAAGTCCAGTGTTGATTTGAGAGGCTAAATTAATCAAACGTGGTTAACTAACTGTCAGCTGCTGGCCGCTTGGTCGTTACTTAAAATAAAAAAAAGATTTAACAAACAAATAAATGCTTCAAACATTTTTCTAAATTAACTTAATAAAGAAACGAAACGAAATATAACTACTTTGACATTAAAAACAAAACCGAACTATTTTAATGGCTGCAACAATGTGTAGGCCTAATAGGGAGGATAAAAAATAGAAGAAAAAAAAAACACGGGCTTCAGTCGGACTCAGGCTGAAAATTTTGATAAGCTGTCGGACACGGGCCGGGCTAGGGCCTCAGTGCTTGATAATAAAAGCACTCGCTCAGTGCTTGATAATAATAATAATAAAAAAAACTACTTTAGCTTTTCTTCTAAAGCAAAATGTAGCCTATTTACGATTATCACTAAAGCTTTGAAGCAATCCGTGTTGTAAAATGCGCTAAATAAATGAAGGTGACTTAACATATCATGCATAATGTTTATTTTAGGTTTCAAACATTTAAATACACATAAGTAGGCCTAGTAGTAAAACAATACATTTAGAGTTTGTAAAATAGGCCTACACACTGGTGTCACTAGACGCAGCAATAACAATCCATTCAAAAATAATTGCCTACGTTTTATTCATATCAGATACACGTATAGGTAACTAAAAAGTTTACTATATTCTTCTCCCAGTTCACCGGTCACTTGTATTTCGGGAGAAACTGATAAATTCACGCGAATCCGACTGTCAGGACTCTCTGAACTGCGATGCAAACAAACATAGGCACCCATCTCACGTTATAGATCAAAATCAAGATAATTTATGAAGGTTTTTAAATGGCAAAACACACTCACTTGCACATATTTGAGAATTCGATTATTTGATTTTATGACATGGTAAGCAAGTTTGTCAAGTTCGTCTGATATATCGGCTGATATATATATATATATATATATAAACACAACGCATATAGATTTCCCTTACATTAGTTATTTGTAGTTATTCATGATCCCTCAGCCTCTCTAAAATAATGTGATAAAACAAACAAGTTTATTTTTAAACTGCATTATGGTCAAAACAGAACAGAGGAACATAAAAATATATTAAAGTTCTGATAAATAAAATGTATTAAAACTATGAAACACCAACACTCATAATGTGGTTGAGCGGTGTTTCATCCATTTTTATAATTTTGTCAAATATTAATTTATCGGCCATCATAAATACTGATACTGATAGTTTGGAAAAAATTTGTTGGGGCGATTGGGGACAGGTGGGGCTCGGAACCCTTCCCTACCTCCAGAGTGGGGAATGGCAGAAAAAGTTTGAGAAACACTGCCCTAATGTGTCCCTGTTCTTGATATACAAGTATTGACTAACATCTTTGGTTTTAATGAGAAAATAAACAAATGATACTCAGCAGATCTATGTATTTATTTACTAGCATAAAGAATCGCTGGACTACAAAATATTGTTATAGCAGACGTAAGGAACTATCATCCCAATTCTGGACACACACACACACACACCTATCGCAGATTTTTTATTTATTTATTGACCTTAGGTAGGGGTTCTGGCAGACCAATCACAGTGCTTGCGGTCCGCGTAGAATTGACGCGTTGTTACATTTTTGGAGAGGTGCGCGTCAGGGTACGGCTTAGGGTACGCGCGCATCACAGCCTACGGCGTAGCTACGATTCGATTTATCGGATTAAAAAGTGTGTGTTGAGGGAGAAAAAGAGGAAAAGCAATTTAATTTATTAATATGCACAACAGGTTTCATGCTGTAATCTAGCCCTGAAATCAAAGTAAATATATTTATGTAGATTTCTACACCTGCAGCATTTACCATTAGGCTACTAACAAATAATATATTATTTCTGGGGTGAGCCTATTTGCTATGGTAACCTAGCAACGTGCGTGCGTGCGGAAGAGTGACGCCCCAAAGTCAGATCAGTTGCTTCATTGCAGTTTAGTACAGCAGAAATGCATACATTCATTTTCAATAGAACGCTGCATTTGGCTTGCATCACTTGCATTGCGGTGCATTTTAGGTGAAGCATCCTTTCGAAAAATCGCATCACAACATCACGTCCCGGTGTATACAGTGAATGCATGCTGAAATTGTTGCGTGGCTACATAAAAGTTTAAGCATATGTGATGCATTGCCGCGATTGGTCTGACTGGCGCGTGAGAGAGACTGTGTGTGTGTGTGTGCGCGCGTGTGAAGTAGGGATGGGTGATACCACTTATTTTGTTTTCGATACGATACCGATACTTTCAAGGCCAGTATCAACGATATCGATACGATACTTCTAAACTGAACTTTTTAATGATTACATTTATTAAATTATTAAAATTACTAAGAGTAAAATGGGTAAAGAGACCCACTTAACATCATATTTGAAAAGTATTTTAATATTCAATATGCCTTAATTGCAACTTATTAGATCATATTTACGTTTACACATAAAATATGTTTACTTGTAGTGGTAACCATGGACATTTACAAATACTAGTTGAACTATGGTCACTGTAGTAAAAAATTATAATTTAGCATAATTTTTATTAAAGGGTCACTTCAGTGATTTAGCATTAGGCTTTGTATCAGTAGAAACCCGGCAGTATATTAAAATTATGGTACTTTCCCCCCTCATGTCCCCTGAGACGAGAGAATTGTGCATTTTATTTCTGGAAAAAATCCTCTGACGCAAATCGTCATTTTGTGTCATCGGAGGATTTTTTTGCCAGAGGCTAAAGACTACAGCCACTAGATGGAGCTGTTCCGCATGTTATCAACCCGCCCATAGAGGAGAGATCTCACGCACAGAATGTTAAACACAGACGGCCGCACGGACAATCAAAACGGATCGCGTTTAAATTTTAAAGAGTGTAATTGCACTATGTAGGCTACAATAATATTTCTATTTTCTATTTGTTTATTGGGAAATAACTCAAACATATGTTTTTTTTGTCTTCTGGTGAGCATTGTTCTGGGCTGTTTCCAAAAGCATCAATGGTTTCTTAAGATAGTTTTGGGAAACGCAGACCTGTTTAAATACAGTGTCATCAGTGACCAAATGCTCTCTGTGATTGACTGGTTCTGTCTTGCAGCATTTGCATGCGTTCAGATGAGCAGGAAAATAGTCCTATACTACACAACTGTTCAGTAATATAGGTTATTTGTATTGTATGCATAAAATAATCTCTCTAAATAAACAAAATTACCAAGGAAAAAACACCTTAATATGTTTTTTTTTTTAAATTTGAGAATCGATTCTTTTCGATGCTCACATCAGTATCGATACTTCATATCGATACGCCCATCTCTAGTGTGAAGGGGTTCTTTTATTAGGCTATACTCTCTTGCAGTTGAACGCGAATACGTTTACTACTTAAAAACATCAAACCTAAACATCATATCTAGTCAAACCGCATCATGACATCGCTACAAATACAGTATGGGATTAAAATCAGCGAACATCAATAGGCTTAGGCTACGTTTCAGCGACACTTGGTGAAACAGCATGGAGTGGATGTTCTCGGTTCAGATGCTAAATCATTGAAGTCGTACTGCTGTGGAATGCCAGTTCTACTTTGCAGTAGACACATTGCACCTTGTTCTCTTCTTTTTTAAGAATGTAATGATCCCAAACTTTAGACATTCTCTGCCGTTTATGGACATCTTTACTCTCCGCCATTGCGCCAACTAAATTCAAAATGTATCACGCGCTATGGTGTGCTTCCGGAATTTAACAAGGCTTCGAGGCAGAGTTTTTGCCTCGAGGAATTTTTGTAATCGAGTAACTCGATGAATCGTTTCAGCCCTACACCAGAGTCTAGGTATTACTTGTAAACACATTGGTGTATGACATAGGGATGTCAATTGTTTAAAAAGTTTAATTTAACCTAAAAATCTAATTCATATATTGTCTAAAAATGTATTTATGAGTAATTGTTATAAAAGTAGGTTTAGAAGGTTTTGTTCCGTTTATGATAATAGTCAATTGTTTGACTCTTTTCCATGCACCTGTTTTAGGTTGTAGTCTCCAAGACCACCAATGCCAAGCTGGAGAGTGAGCTGAAGCAGGAAAGAGCCAACCTACTGGATATGCAAAAGATCATGTGTGATGAACGCAAGCTCATGTCTGCCATGGACATGGAGCACCAGAGTCACCTGGTAGAAATGGAGCAGAGACACCAGGAGAAGGTCTGCTTTCACAGAAGCTCCTCATAGATGTTTAGCTGCTATTTTCATAGTAATACAGGCAAAGGCAAAGAATTAGTTTAATTAGTTCCATTTTATTTTCCGTTTAGTTTTGACATTGATGCAAGTAGATTGACTTAAGATTTTCTGCTTAAGTTTAATTCAATGTTTGTATTTTAAATTATTATTTTTACACTACTTTTAAAATTGTATATTATAGTTTTATATTTTTCTTAAAGTTTAATTTAATATTTGTAATTTAAATTGTTTTATACTGTAGAACCATTTAAAATGTGATTAAAATGGTGACCAGTTACGGTAATAGTGTGAAATTTCCCTTATATACATATGCAGTGTTGTTGATGTATATTGGCCTTTCACTCATTCCTTGTGTCTGATGTGTTGTCCAGGTGCTGTATCTCCTCGGTCAGCTCCAAGGTAAGCCTGTGGCACAGGAGAAGCTGAAGGAGCAGCAGGAGGAGGTGTCCAAACGAGAGCAGGAGCTGATGCAGCGTCTAAAGTTTCAGGTGTGAATGTCTCCATACATCTTGTAGTGGTCAATCGATATTGGAATTTATTTATTTAACAAATTTACTAAATTAGAAATGCATAATTTGAACATTGAACTTGATAAAAAAAAAAAATCTGTAAAATAAATGGATTCAGGGCAACTTCTTGATTCTGTAATCCTATTGTATTTTTATTTTTATTTATTTTTTATTTTATTTTTTATTTTTTACTATGAAATGGTTAAAAATATGGTTGATTAAAAAAGGAACACAGTAACAAAAAGTGTATGCAGTAATCTGTGTGGACCATGAATCATATTTTTTTCAAATCAAGACAAGGTAGTGCTCATTTTACTTGGAGTACAAAGTGATTGACATGAATACAGCATAGTAGCCAACTGGATATTGCGCAGCACAGTGTGAAATCAAGGATTTAAAAATTGTAGACACATGCGTGGCCAGTGACAGCTGAACTCTCCTGTCTGCATCCAATTCACATGGACCGTCCGTTTTGCATAGTATACATGTTTTTATGCAGACTACAAAGGAACACTTAAGTGGAGTAGTAAGTAAATGCATATTTGCTGAACGCTGATGGTAGATGAGAAGGTATTATGGTGTTTGCCTTTCTAATTCTTTTCAAATACTGTTTACTTTCTTTGTTTAACAGTTCTAACAATTTATTAGACCGAACTGTTAAACAGAGACCGTAAACTAATGAACATGGAGAATGGCAACTCGGGCACTGGTGATCTCGGTACCAAAAATGATTACATGTCTGAATTTTGGTAAAGGATTCATTATGTAATATGTAAAAGACAATGAGGAGGTGTGCAGACGTTGATAGTGTGCAATAAAACCTAATTACATATTAGACATAATATCCATTCAGCAAATAAAATGGTTAACATTTAAAAGAAATATATGTATGGGCTGCTTTCTGTCACAGGAAGATGAAATTGAAAAACTGCGAGAACTCGATGATCGGAACCAAAAACTCAAGGATGAAAATGAACAATACAAGCAGGTATAAGCCTTTTTGCTCACAAATTTCATAATACTTTATTTAGCAAAGTGGGAATTGAATTTTTTGATTTAGTTTTCTATATAAGTTCTATATAAGCAAATTTCCGAATCCTGAAAACTTTTGTTTTGCGGGCGGATCTCCACAGAAATTACTTCTGGCCCAGCTGACCAGTGCAAAGAAAGTCCTTTCTTCTGTGAATGAGTCACCTGATACATCTTTTGAATATGTTCCACCCAAGGTAAACCTGATTGCTTTGTTTTTTTGACCGCATTTTGTTTTTATTTTTGTTGGGGGTTTTTTGGAGCAAGGAAAAAAAGGATTTATAGGTCTATTCTAACACCTGTCTTCCACACCCCCTACTTCTAGCCTAAAGCCAAAAGCTACTCCACTGCTCGGGCACGTCTGCAAGAGCCCATAGACCTTGATGAACTTATCTCTCCATCAGAGTCTGAGAAAGAGGAGGACGACTGGCGCCCAGAGAAAAACGATAGAACACGACGAGGTTCCAAAAAGTCAAAAATGAATGGGGTGAGTTTGTGGTGGGGATATTGTAAATCTCGAGAGATGCTATCATTAAATATACTCACTTGGATATACCTTGGTGGTTAATGCAGAATTTAGCTGTTTCAAAACTCTCTACTTCTTTACTATAGCATCAGCATGTAGGTTAGATGATTAAATGAATCCACACACAATACCAGATCAAAACAGTAATTTGAAAACAGTGCGAGTGATTCAGTGGTCCATCCTATCCATCCATTCTATCTTTTAGTAATGGGCGATATAAACGATATGCGATCTAAACGATACAAAATTGGCCTACGATAGAGATTAAGTCTATCGCGATAATGCACGTTGATGACAGAATCTACCCGCGAAATTTAGAGCCACGAGCTGCAACTGGCAGCAATGCATCATCGTATTGGTCATCTTGAGTAAACATAGCTGAAAGCGAAACGGAGGAGCTGGTAAAAAAAAGACCGGTGCAACATCCATTGTTTGGACTTGGTTCGGATTTAAGCCGTCCGACGCACAGCTGAGCGGGCGCGTGCACACACACACACACACACACACACACACACACACACACACACACTCGCTCACGGTCTTTGTAGTCTCTGCAGTGTTTCCCAACCGGAACCTTTTTTTTTTCTTTCAAATTTTTCAAATAATTCTCTCTTTGTAAACTTTGTTCAATGCATGCGAGTGCTGCCTTATGTTCGAATATGACCAGTCATTTTCGTCATCACCCGGGTGTAGTACCAGAAGACGCGAATGAGAAGTCGCGCGCGCTGAGAAAATTTGTCTCTGTGCACTCATCCGAAAGCGCGCACACGTCTCAGTGCGCAAATATTGAGTTATCTTTCAAGTATTGCTCTTGAATGGAGGAACTCACACAAAAAGTATGTCAACATGTCCATCTTGATGAGTATTCTAGCAGACATAGTTAGTATATGCCTTAAGTGAACTTTATACAGTCGAGAAAGATGACGCATATCCATGGATTAGGTCTTAAAGGGACAGTAGCCTTTACTGCTGTCTGTTTAATGTCGGACAACAAAAGACAAGGACATCACTCACTGCTCTTGTTTGAAATGCTTTTGTAAGTTTAATAGAATTAATCTTTAATTTATACAGTCAAATATGCAATGTTATTTTACATTTGATAATTTTCTGTACCTGAAAACTAATGTTAGACGTAGGCAACCTGAAAAGCATAGTTTATTTTATTAGTATCTTTGCTCAAAAGTATTTATTTGTGCTGCTGCTTGTATTTAAATTATTTGTTCTTATTATTATTTTCTTTATTTTTATTTGACAGTAGTCCTTTTTTCCCTGAACATAGCAAATACTAAACCGTACCGAAACCGCGAACCTAAAACCGTGATACAAACCGAACCGTGAGCAATCTGTACCGTTATACCCCTAGCGTAACGTATGCGAGGGGGTGCCACAAAAACATTTTCAAAGCGTGCCATGACTGAAAAAAGGTTGGGAAACACTGCTATAGAGGACACGAATGCATAAACAATCACTTCATGAGAATTTACCATTTCATTTGAGAAAACTGTCATATCATAAAATGAACAGACACTCAAAGGTGTTCACGACAACCCGTCAAAATAAAAGTTTGGTTTAACGTGAGAAATTTTTCAAAATATATTGGGCTACTGTTGTAGCCTACAGTAGATTTAACTTTGTCTCTATGTAATAATAATTCGTCTCAACTAATAATAATAAAAATTATGCCTAGATGATTGCTTATTTTTCACTTGATCTTTTTTATAAACAATGTTTACTTTTAAACAGCATACATGCTTTAAATGTTTATGTATTATTTACTTATAATGATTATCATAAATAATAAACTTATTGAATTGCATTTAAGTTTTTTAAATACTTAAATAAAAAAAATTGTGGTACCGAAATTGGTACAGATTTGGCACGCATCTCCCTGTATCATTGCGTGATACTTTTGTATAATTTTTGTAAAGTTTTAGTCTGGTCGCTATTCACTGCCATTATATGGATAAGCGCGTACAGGACGTTTTTAAAACTTTCTGCTTTTTTTTGTTAAAGTCTCTGCAGCTAGTGTACTTGAATTTTATTTATCTGCAACAATGTTATAATTCCAGTTTTGCACAATAAATGTTCTCAAAACTACATACAACGTTTCTATCTTTAAAAATATTAAAATACATTTAGCTGTTTGGCTTTCCTTATGGTCTAACCCGTTCTGAAATGGTTCTATTATAATTTTTATATCGCAATATATATCGTTATCGCAAGAGGCTGCAATGTATATTGCAATATGGATTTTAGGCCATATCGCCCATCCCTACTATCTATCATCCTATCTATCTATCTCACCAGCAAATGGCTTCAAAAGTTAATGTCAGCACATCGTGTCTGCACTACAAGCAGTGCTGGATAGATCACTTACAAATTGTAGTTTGTTCCTTATTCCAAATTACATGACAAAAATTTTAGTTAGTAATGTAGAAAGACATGGGTGTATCTCAAAGAACACATCGGCACAATGCCTTGAAGGAGCCCAAGAAATTAAGCCAGTCTTTTTCACGGGAGTCACCTCCTTAGACTCCTGAATCCTTGCAGAGTTCAACAATACCAAACATGGCAGGTTTTGCCTTATAGTTTGTATAACAGTGTAATTTAGCGCTTACAAAACTTTTGCGATTATCTTCGAAACCGCTAGTCCGATCGAGACAAAACCACCACAGGAAATTTGATAACATAGGTCAATAGCTAAACAATAATGTCCAAATGTCAAAACTATAATAGGAAGTGAAATCCTATCAATTAGTCATTTTTATACTCTCATAAATATACTGTAAGTGTCTATAACCGGGTGTCCAATCCTGCTCCTGGAGGGCCACTGTCCTGCAGACTTTAGCGCCAACCCCGATTCAACACACCTGTACCAGCTAATCAAGGTCTTATTAGGCATACTAGAAACTTTCAGACAGGGGTGTTGAGACAACTTGGAGCTAGACTCTGCAGGACAGTGGCCCTCCAGGACCAACTTTGGACACCCCTGGTCTATAACCTCAAAATTCAGTGAGATATTTATAACAAATTCGACACGCATATGTATGGACACACTCTTAAGGACACCTAAAAAGTGGAGATTGGCCAAGATGTGGTGCTATAACTGCCATTACTAAAACAAGTGTTTTTTTTTTATTTATTTTTTTAAATGTATTCCTTAGTAAATGGTATTTTTTCATATATGATCTAAGTTTATTTATTTATTTGGATCCACATTAGCCAATACATAGGCAGTGCTCTTCCTGAGGTCACAACAAGTAAAAAAATACATGAATCCATATCAACAAAAAGTCAATGAAACATACAAACCCAAAATTAATTTCAAATATCAAAATCTAAAATTTACTATTGTGCCAATAAATGTTCCTTTAAAGATTTTTTTAGAACTTTTTTTAATTTTTAATTTTACTTCAAATATGTAATATGCAATGGTAAATCATTCCATATTTCCATTCCTCTAAATGTTACAGTACGTTGTTTTACAATAGTTTTCGAAACAAGTAAAAAACATCCTTTTGATGCATGCCTGGTGTTATATATGACTAGTACTACTATATAAAAGTTGACATTAGGAACTCTCGACAAATGATAAACAAAGCAGAAGGACAATCTTCAATTATCTTTCATTCATAATCTGAAATAGTTATATAATACTAATAGTATATCTGGCTTTGGTGAGTGACATATCAGATATTACTCTGATTTATGGATCACCAAAATGCTTTTGGTTTTTGTCAAGTTTACAACCAACTTATTATTCTGTACCTACTTTGACCAATTATAATTCCTCATCCAAAGCAGTAGACAACTGCTTAATTGATGTTGCAGGTAAATATTATATAGTTTCTTGGGGTGTAACGGTACACAAAACTGACTGTTCGGTACGTACCTCGGTTTTGAAGTTACGGTTCGGTACGAGTTCGGTACAGCAGTTTTACAAAATTGCTTTTTATTTATTTTTATTAAACAGTGGTTTACTGAAGAAGAAAAGTGTCTCTCCTTTAATGAATTAAATTATAACTAAAAGTTTATTGAAGATATTTCTGTAAATTATATAGGGAGCCCTTACTTGCACATTAATATTAAAGGTTAACAACAGAGCCCAAACTATTAGCCTAAATTCAGTTGCTATTTTTTTTTTAGGTATAATAATCAACACTCAAATAACACATTGTATGCAAACATGTAAACTTCACATAAGGCAGTTTTTGCATTAACTTCTAAATCTAATTATAAAATAGTTTTTTCTCCAATTTGTTGTCGAAATATATAATCATTTATAGCCTACACAGTGTCTGTCATTTTAATGACAGGTTTATTTAACATTCATGAAATAATCAAGACATCCCTAACAGGTTAAGTAGAATATAATTAATATAAAGTCTAATATAGAGCATATATTTAGTGAAAGAGTTGATTTCTCTAGTGAATAAAATCCTGTGGACACTGAATGATTGCTTAAATGTGATTCTAACGTTACATGACATTGTTTAGTTTACAAGCAGTTTTATTGACGTCTTTACGCTGTTGAAACACCGATTGAGCGATTACACCACATATGATACATGCAGGGCTCCAGACTGCGACTAAAACGGTCGCATTTGCGACCAAAAATATTAATTTGCGAGCGATATTTTTGCTGAGATCGCCATTGGCGACCAGTCTTGTTGTGTGTTGACGTAATAAACTAAGACGATGCGCAGCAAAGTTACAGAGAAAAAAACCTTGCTGAGTCGGAGCGCCAAAATACGCGTCAGAAACGGATGTCAAAACGGAAAATATCATGCTTTTTCAAAGCCCTCATCTCTATCAAGCAACAACACTGACGGCTGTGCCAGCCGGAGAGAGATAGAAAGCGACAGAGACGTGTCAATGAATGAACATCCAAGTACCCTACTCTACTTGTAAAAGTGCAGGAAGGCTGTGTGGACGCCAACTAATCAGTAACAATTCTAGTTTTTAATTGATACTGATACTTATTCTCAATATATTTTACTCTTATTAAACTTTTCTGTTACTGCCTTAACTTCACAGGAATACGCAAAATGTATCACCGCCCTGCCCGACGGGCTATTTTAAATAGTGATTAAAATCCTTTCTTGCTTTGCATTGTTGACTCTCTTAACTTGTTGTCTGAAGGAAAAATAAGATCACGAATGTTTTTGATCATGCTTAGTTGTTGTTGTAGCACGGACTGTAATTGATGTGACACCAGTAGTTAGATGTTGTTTACATGTGACAGTACAGACCGGGTTTGTTGTGTTCAATAAAGTTAAGTGTACGCAACTATCTTGGCGTTAACCGTCCATTCTATTGACGATAGAGGATAGAATGAAACAATGCTTATTTGTCCGCAGTGAAGTTTAGCGGATGTATGTGTCTGCGTGGATATTTTTGAGTGTGTTTGTGATGAGCGGATCATAACATTGTAAATAATTACGGGTGGATGAGAGAGAAATAATTAATGTGTTGATATTATTAAAGACACAGAACTCTCATTTCACTGTAAAACGCAACGAACGTGCGTCACTTTCACTTTCATAACCAGCGTCTATTCAGGGAAAACAAATCAAGGATAAGATATGCTTGGAGCACCTCCTAGTGGACAGTATATATAACGCAAAGGAAAAATCCTACATGAGATTGCTTAAAAATGTAACAGTTTTACCTAAAAAATATACACTAACTTAATAGAAATGATTCTGATAAGAATTGTCCAACATAGTGATTGGAAATATCAACATGTTTAAAACTTTTTTCTTCAGGTTCTAATTTGCCAAATTAACAAAAGGAAGAAAATAAAGTAAAGTAAAATGTGGGAGCGTTTTAGTGAAGTAGTTTAACAAAACAAATCAAGTGTTGGGTAGCCTATGTGATGTGTAACAGCTGTGAAGCGCTCCATGTATATGACAATAAATTAATAAAGCCTATAGTGGAGAAAACTGTGAAAATCGCTCTGTGTATGGTGTGGTGTTAAAATGTTAAGAGGCGCATAGATTTAAGTTGTTTCAGTTCTACACAGGCAAAAAAGACAAAACAAAAATGTTTTACTTAACCTGTTGTCTTAATGACAAAGAATGGAAGAAGCCAAAAATGAAATTCAGCACCGCCCATATAATTGCACATGAAAAATTAAAATGCGTTTATTCTTTTGTGGCACTTGAGAAAATTATTTGGCGCCTAAGTTTTTCCCTTATAGGAGCCAATGGCTCCTTAATTGATATTTTTGTCTGGAGCCCTGTACATGACAGTAAGTTGTAATGTATCCTCAGCATACCTTCAGATGGTCATTCATGTTTATTCTCTAGGAAAAGATGATCGATCGCCTTCACAGATGATCGCGTTCACGCGCGTGCGTGTCGCGTGGCTGCTTGAATTGTGATCAGTGATCAGTCACGCCACATAGAGCGTCAAAACGGCATTTATCGTTTGAATTTCGTGATAAAATGGACAGAATACTTAATATGTTCGTGTGGGAACTCGGATTGAGTGTGTTCCACGCTTAAAACAAGCCTACTGTTAACTGTTTGCACTCGGAAACCATTCGTTACAGGCGTGCACCAAACCGAAAGCCCTGTACCGAAACGGTTCGGTACGAATACGTGTACCGTTACACCCCTAATTGTTTCATCTGCATACATGTCTGTCCGTACACAGTTTATTGCAAGGAAGGTAAAATAGTAATGGTCCTAAAAAACCTCCTTGAGGCACACCACATAAGGCTCTTTCACATCTGAAAAACTTCCAATATAAAATACACAATGTCCCCTATTAAACGGATAACTTTTAAACCAATGTACAGTATGAAAAGTAATTGTAAAATAAAATCGAACAATACTGCTAATTTATTTTCATCAATCTGTGCTAAGCAATCATCTGTGTTAATGCTGTTCCTATTGAGTTTCCTTCTCAATGTGCATGCTGAAAATTATTAAACACTTAAATTTGCTCAAACTATTGTTTCCAATACTTTGCTAAGAACCGTTACCAAACTTATTGATCATATTTAGGTTCACTTATTTTAATGTAACATAAAACATTGTATTTTTTCCTATTAATTTTAGTTATACTTAGCTAATACTTAATTTGCAATTGACCTCCCAATCCTCCTTGCTCCGAGTTCTGTTGGCTGTACCCTTTGCCACATCTCTCTCGACTCATTCTCAGTCCATGCTGCCCTAACATTCTTCACTGTACATTTTTCCATAGGTGCATGTTTGTCCACCAAAGGGTAAAATAATATATCAAATGCTGACAATGCATTATCAGGATGATCTTCCTTTTAAACAGCGATCCAACATGCATTAATTGGACAAAATGCATCTGGAATACATTTGGACAAAATGATTCTTTACTGAATCTCTTATGATCTTTTATAAATTACTTTTGGTTTCCTAAGTTTTCTAAGTGGTTACATGCTTGCTAAATAAAACATATATTTTTATGCACGTGTGATTAAAGGCCTTAGACTGCTTGAACCCCGAGAAATGCTGCTTGCAGCTTTAATTATATATAATATTTGCATAAGGTCACAATAGAGTGAGCTTTGAGCAGAAACATTGCATTAATCTCATACTGGCACTCTGAAATACTATTAATGGTGCGTGGCTGACTTTCTGAAAAGCTCTGCATGGATTAAGGCGCGTGAAACAGGAGACGCGAACGCTAACAGTTAAAGTCCATTTCTGATTTTATTGTTGGAGGGGGGGGGTTATTATTATTATTATTATTATTTATAAAAATATAAATTATATCCAAGGTCCCCCCTCAAGCACATAAGTGAAACTCTGCCTATGATCTGTTGTTTTCGGTGACGTGAACTCCAATAAATCTGCATATAGCGCGGGAATTTGAAGATCGGATTTATATCCGTTTTGCGGAGATACATTTATGTTCCTAAGTGTAAATTAAATGGTTTTGATAAATCAGATAGCTTTGATTTACACACAGCGCGTGTGTTCTCCAGGTCGTGCTTACCAGGTTGTTCATAAAAGCCGAGATGTGTCCAGATGTCGGCTTTTAACATTATTAGCCCAAATACGTTTTTGTATGCTAACTAACGTCACTGTGGAACGTTACCTATGCCTATGCGTTAGCGCTGTATCCACAAGGCTATGGCAACTTGGCGGGTAAATCTATAAAAATCATTTGACCAATCATACTTCATACCAGTGTTAATTTTGACAGCAAATTTTGATTTTGTTTTAGTCAGTCTTTTGACTATAACATTTTAGGTATCTGAATTGTTTTAGTTTTAGTCTAGTTTTAATTGACTATAATAAGATTTTAGTAGATTCAATAGACTAAACTTCAGTAGTCTACTTGTGGTCTGGCGTCTGAGAGGCAGCTTTCTGTGTGCACTTTCAGACTTATCCACATCTGCTCTTCGGAATTTTAACTTTTAAGTATGGCCATGTTTGCGCGCACTGCGTCTGGGAACTGCCGCCTTCTATTTTGCCATCAATTGATTGGTGTTCAAAAAATACTTGGAAATCATTGAACTTCATGTGATCCTACAAGAGTGATTACTAATCACGTTTTAAAGAAGAAAACAAATCATCCACTGACTTTCAAAGCGGCTACGACTTTCTACTTTGAGGGCCTTGATAGAAATTATATTTGTCTTCCAAATGTAAATAAAGTCATAAGTTTCCAGAAAAAATACTACTCAAGGAAAGTACAGATACTCAAAAAGTGTACTTAAGTACAGCACTCAAGTAAATGTACTTAGTTACTGTCCACCTCTGGTTGTAATGTATCCTTCAACATGCCTTCAGATCATCTCTTCCTCTTTAATAGTTACAGAATAAACATGATCACGTGCACCATACCGGAAATGACAAACAGCAACCTGACAGAGAAAATCACTCACTTCTCTTGACTGAATAACTTTTGTAGCTTTAATTTGAATGGTTAATCTGTTTTTAGTTAGTGAATTTACTGTTTATAATTTACAGTAAAGACTATCCAGTGTTATTTTACATTTGATTACTTTATTCAATTTCTGTTGTATTTCTGTACCTGAATTCTACTGTTAGACCTACCTTAACTTTCATTTGTTTCTTTATTTATTTGTGCTACAGCTTGTAATTTATTATTTTACTGACTGTTTATGAATTTTATTTAAAAATTTGAAATCAAGCTTAGATGGTTTTAGATATGCTATTTTGCACATTATGCTATACATTTGAACATTTTTATTCTTATTTTATATGTATACATAGACTTTCATGGAAAACTTAACATCAAGAATATCCAGGTAAACCAACACTTTTATTTAAACGTTTCTTTATTACATGCAAGAACTACAGACAATAGGACAAATACAATAAAAACAAAGATACAATTGAAATAAACACTACTTTAAGTTTTTCAGGTAGGCCTACATTAGATCTATTTAACAGTAGCATTCAAGAAAGAAACAACACAGGAACTAATTTATGTAAAACTAAAACTCTGCATAGTCTTAAAGTCCCTGTAAAGGCAATTCTGAGATTTGTTTCTAAACACATTATAAATGTTAGAAATGTATTGCTGAAACACATTACAAAGACTGTGAACTACGAAGTACTAAATTCAGAAGTTAGACCGTTAAACAGTTTTTCACCATTGCTGTGTTCAGGATTTTCTGGGCGGGGCTAAAACGGTGGCTCGATGACGCACTGAAGCCACCGAGCCTGGCTCCTCCCCAAACACGATCATAACTAGAGCACATTCGCATCAGTTCGCCCGTTCGATCGCGAGTTACTGACAGTACTGTTAGTTACTATAGTCAACAACTTCCAAAACAGCTTACAAAACAAAAACGATGAAGAGGTGGATTAATTTTGTGAACAGCAACCTTGATGGAGAGCTGAGGATCATCACCGACACCTACCTCTGCAGTGACTTCACACCGGATCGTTTTACAAACTTTCACCGGAGACAACTGGGATTCACTGATAATCCGCTGCAGAACCGACTATCCCCCGCCCAGGCCTTCATCCTCCCGTCCCGCCGACATCTGGTGCGTCGTGATCATAGACGGTCGTGATCAGTGAGTGTTGTCTTGTGTGCTACTGCCGCTTTCCCGCGAGTGGGCGTGGTTTCGGCGCCGACAGCGGACACACCCCCAGTGTTTGAGAGCAGAGAATGCTGCTCATTTTTTCAAGTTTTTGATAAGCTATTTTATGTACTTCCCGGATTTTTTTATGATTCAAACTTGGCTGGGTGGTTAATAACACATTTATCTGTGGTGTGAGGAACTCAGAACACATGTTTAGTTTTGACTTTACAGGGACTTTAAATATTAAATATACATTATACATATATATACATATAACATTATACATATAATATACATATAAATATACATTAATTAAATATACATTGATTCATAATAAAGCTACAAAAGTTATTCAGTCAAGAGCAGTGAATGATTCTTTTTCTTTTGTTGTTTGACAGACAGCAGCAGGTTTACTATATAAACAGGCTGTTACTTTAAGGCCACATCCACATGAAGCCAGAGCTTTCCCTATCCAACACTTTTTTTTTCTCCTCGTCTCAAATATCTACGTACACACGAAACCACTGAAACAGACTCAAAACGATGTAGTATACATGCCAGACCAGTATGTGGTGCTGTAATTCTGCCACAGAGATGCACTAAAAATGGAAAAGACTTGGAGCATGCGCATGCGGTGTCTGACTAGGGTCAAGATGTGAGGTGATGACATCATTGTTTTACAAAATATACGGATTGTCTGTACACACGAAAATGCAAGGGTGTCATTTTTTTTTTTTGATTCATCCACTCTGGTAGCCTGACGTCGTCATACTCAATTCTAGTCAGAATATGAGTCTGATTCTGCTCCGTTGGGCTGTGATTATGGGGCGTGTTTCAACCGAACCAGGAAAGACCTCAATTGGATAGACCTACAACCAATCAGAGCAATGGAGCGACGCACAACGTTAGTTGTCAAATGTCAACAGAACTCAACTGCACTGTGTTGCCATGTCCGCGGGTTGAAGCGACCCCAATTATGTGATATACAGACCCAGGAATGCGATTTTTAGCTGCCAGCCCTGCCAACATAACACATATTTTACCCCCAAATGCCTTTTTTCCCGGAGAACCCCCCTGGAAAGCTATTGGGCTTGTTTTTGGCTAGTTTTGAGGAACGTTAGCAATTGGGCGGGTTTTGTTGTAAAAACTTGGCAACCCTGTACCTGCACGCACGCTGGAATAAGTAGCCTTACGTTAGAAGAAGATGAGTGTAAACGATCTTTGCCGGTGTTGTAAAAAAAGAATTTAAGGATACACAGAGTACTTACCAACACGATCATCATTCTGAGAGAAATAGTAAAGGTGAACGCATATACGAACAAGTTCTCCGTTTAGGATTAGAACAAACTCAACCCAAGCGCCTTTTGATGACGTGGATGATTACGTTACTGTTGATCATCTGTCCATCATCGTCTAAAGCCCGCCCTGACAATTTCATTGGTCCGAACAGTTTCTGTTCGGGCATAATTACTTCTCTATGGATCAAGTCCAGACCGAACTGCCCGAGTAAAAATGTTGTGGGGGGGGGCTAAGTTCGGCTGGCATCCAGGCTACCACTCTGGAACCCGGTTTAAAAAAACAGCGCTTTCAGCCTCCTAAAACGCCGGATCCGTCTGGACGAAACACGCGATACGATTCAACATTCTTATGTATACAGCTAAACACGTCTCCATGTGTACCTAAGACCTAATGCATTGTTGACACATCCAATTTCTTTCCCAACTGATAAGAGGCATTTTGACACAACTGTGTATATTTGAGTGTTCAACTGTGACAAAGCGTGAAAAATAACTGAAAGGTTTCACATGCTGTCAGAGAGGTGGCTTGTTTGTGCGCTTCGGGTGTGTGTCAGTCAGCGCGAGACTGCAAGTTGTTTTACGCAACTTACTGCACTTAACACTTTTTATTTTCAAGCAAGTAATGTAAGTAACAATGCCCAGTCTATAGTTCTCTGCTATATGCGTCGACCTAAAACTTTGACTTTAGTTTTTGAAGTAGCCTATTAAAATCATTCAGATATTGTATGCCGTTGCAATATGCATACAGGGTTCCCACTCTTTTTCAGCAACCATTTTCCAGTCCTTTTCCAGGACATTTTCAATTTTACTACGGCGGGAATAAAAGACAAGGATCATGCCAAATATGGCTTTCTTTAAGTCTTTAAAAGCCGTACAGTTTATTGCCATTACTTAACAATCCAGCATTTTTCAATATGAGCTCTCAATCATGACTATGGAAGCTTGTTTACACCACAGAATGGAAAGAAAAGGTAATTGTGACTTTTTATCTCTATTCTGACTCTCGCAATTGCGAGTTTACATATTTGTGATATAAACGCAAAAATTGTCGCAATTCTTTTTTCCTCAGAATTGGACTTATAACTTGCAATTGCAGTTTAGATCTCACAATTCTGAGAAAAGAAGTCAGAATTGCATGATATAAACTCGCAACTGCGCAAAAAAGTCAATTGTGAAGAAAAGGTCAGAATTGCGAGTTTATATCATGCAATTCTGACTTTATAACACACAAATGTGACTTTATATCAAAATTGTGATTAGTTAGCAGTGTACGAGTTAACATTCACTGCATACATTTGAGCAGTTAATAGCATTAGCTAACGGCTGCAAGTGGCAACACAAGACTAAACATCATTATTCAAAATACTACTCACACGTATCAAACTCAGCATTACTGAACATGTGCTTTCTACAACTAGCGCTAATTGTTTGGGCCAGCGATAAGCTCTTTATACTCGGCAACTTTTTTTTAAAGAATTTTCCCAGACAACAACAAGATTTTCCAGGACATTTTACATTTTCTCTAATTTTCCATGTGTTTTCCAGGACTGGAAAATTTGTCATCAATTTTCCAGGTTTTCCAGGACGAGTGGGAACCCTGTGCATATCATGATGCGTACATTATGTTGCGATATTTTGTTATTTTGATATATCGTCCAGCCCTAGCAAAAATGTGTATGAACCCTGTAATTAAGCATCTATTTTGTGGCTTTGCTTTTTTTAGCAAGCTAATTAAGTGAATGATTCTGTCTTCTCTAGTGTGCATGTCGGGGCCGCTGTGTTAACAAGCTTTGTCGCTGCCGCAAGGGAAAAATGACCTGTGGAGAAAACTGTCTCTGTGACCATGCAAAATGTCGCAATATGGAGAACCGCAACAATGTGGTTAGTAAAATGTTCTTTTAAAGAGCCTGGGGTTGTCTGTTTACTCTGTGAATGGCCATTTCTTCATCTTCTGCTGTTGTCCTCAGGATTATACCGAAATAAGTGACGTGTCGAAGGAGTCTGCTGCAATTCCTGAGGACCCCACAGCAGTCAGCCCTCGAGATTCTACGTTTTTCAGACCTCCTAATGTGCCACCTACTAAAAAGGTAAGACCAAGGCTGACGTTTTTTGTCTTTGACCATGTCTTTTTCTAAAGCAATGGCTTAACACCATATGGAAATACAGAAAATATGGCAGAAAGATAAAGCAGGCCTTTTAATGTTTGAGTAAATTAGAATTTATACATACAAGGATTTTAATACACTTTAATACATCTATTATGAACATGTTTTTAATCTCTGAATTAAATAGTCAAAAATACCTCACTGGTTTAACTGTCAAAAAATATAAAGTTCTTTTAAAGTTTCAGTGTGTAGTATTTATGAGGATCTATTGACAGAAATGCAATATAATATACATAACTATTTTTTCAGTGGAGTATAAAGAACTTACTTAATGTACCGTACCATTATGTTTTTGTTACCTTGGCTTAGAATAAGCCATTTCTATCTACAGTACATACACAGCGGGTCCCCTTACAGTGAAATCACCATTTTACACCGTCATGTTTCTACAGTAGTAGTGTTAATTTTATCACCTATTTTCAATTTAGTCTTAGTCTTGTGCCAAATGTCCTTGTTAGTTTTAGTCATATTTAGTGATTCACATATCTTTTTTTGTTAGTCAAGTTTTAGTCGACTAAGTCTCATCATTTTAGTCTAGTTTTAGTCAAAGGAAAACTCAATATATTGTGTGGCAAAATAAGTTAAATAAAAAACATATAACTTGCATAATGTATGTGCCACAACACCATAGCTAACTGGTTGATTTACAGCATAAATGCCTAAAATCATCATTAGCTTATGAGACGATGGGCACAAATATCGATTTCGATCTTGATTCAGTATGAATTCATATGTATATAGCCTACTGTACATAAGGAAAAATAAGTTTGCCTTTTAGCACTATTTTAAACTTTTTTGGGGGTTAAATTATATTTGCTTGCATTCAGTACTATTCACTATTAACATTTTAAAATTTCACACATTTCACAAATAAGTAAGTAGTTATGATCTGCAATACTTTTTTGAGCAACTAGACTACATGTATATTTATTAAAGAGCCATACAGGCACCAGTAATGGCATTACAAATGAAAATTGTATTTTTCCAGCCACAAAATAACTCTAATTTGCCTCTTTGCATTGGAATTCTCTATTTTAACCTTAATTACTACACTAATTGTAATATAAATAATAAAAATATTAGAAGACAAATGTTTTAAGTGGTCATTAATGGACCATACTTATTGCACAAATAGTATTTAGTACCAAAATATTCAATAAATATTATTGAACTAAAATATAGGCGATTTTATTTTAAAAATAGTTAAGGTGTATGGTCACATTTGACCACCAATGAGTATAAGTGTGACCAATTAGTAAGGAATACCTGAGGGCTAAATACAATAAAACATTAACATTAATGTAAATAATTTTGCATCACCACCACTCTCCATAATACAATGATCCTGTAAATGTGGTTGACGTAATAATCAATGCACACTATGCTGTACTGTTTACAAAAAATTGCTGCAAACACCTGTATAGTGAAACTGTTATGTATCCGCTTAAGCCATTCAATGGTACTGACCATTGACACAGTGCTAGAAGTATTGAGCGCTCCGGGAACCACGTGACCGCGCCGCTGCCACGAGATGACAGGCTGGCAGCAACAGGAGTATGAGACCTGTACATGAGCAACAGCATGAACTCTTTCGGAATATTTTGAACAGCTGAATATTCTATCTCATGATGGAAAAAGTAGAGACGATTGTAGACGAAAATTAAGAGAGATTTTATCTTAGTTTTTATTTTATGCAAAACATTTTAGTCTCGTCTTTTTTCGTCAACAATAATGCATGTTAATTTAGTCTTAGTCTGCGTTTTTGGACATTGGTGCAGTCTCGTCATCGTCTCGTCTTAGTCATGGAAAAAAAGGTAGTTGACGAACATATTTAGTCTCGCCTCTTCTGACGAAATTAACACTATACAGTAGCCCTAAATGGACAAACTTCTCTACAGAGCACTAGTCACTCTCTGCTCTCTCCGACGACGACATTTTTGTCCTGTGTCAGCCACCGTATCTTCTCTATGTGCTTCGAAAGGGAGGGGGGAGCGTTGGGGGGTGCAATTCACAACCTCACTGCTAGATGCACACACTGCACCTTAAAAGGGTTTTTTTGGTACCTGGATTATCAGATGACAATAGCTCCTATGGATCTAAAAACCTATAATAAAATAAATTCCTATGTTAATAACCAATAACAGAGTGGAATATATTCAGTTTTGAACAAACTTCATGAAATCCATTCCCATGTTGGGAGAGGTTTCTAGATTTTTTTTTTTTTTCAGATTGATGGGACCAGATTGTTTATGCCTGCTACCAAATAGGCCAGTTTTAATAATGGACACGATCCAACAAAAATTTGTTTTGTCAAAATTCTTTATCCATTAAGCTTGTTTTATTAGATTGTGCTGGGTTTAACCCCTTGAGAAACCTTTTTTTATTCAGTTAACAGAAATGTAACTAAGTATAGTAGCATAACAAACAGGCAAGTCATTTAAAAAGTAGTGCAACAGTGCCCTTTTTTGGTTCCGAAAGTATTTTTTTCCATTTATTTTTCCCATTGCAATTTTAAAAAAAGTCTTAATTAAAGAGTTATAAGCCACGAACCAAGCCAGTCAGCACGAGGTGAATAACAACACTACAAACTTTGATTTGATGCGAAGACATTTTTAAAATCTGACAAATAATAAGATGGCTGTTTTTAACAGCTTTACTGAGAGAAAGAACTACAATCCCATAAAGCATTGCAAATAGCATAATCAAATTAAAAATGGGGAAATCCAAAACAACCTATTTACAAATTGATTTAATATAAAAACTATATATTTTATTACAAATTATACATATACAAACATTTAAGTATTTTGAGAGTGTAGAGTGATCGAATCTACATCATTAGCAGTGCTTCATGGGAGTGGGCAAAAGTGAGAAAAGAGCTATTTTGGTGCATGTTGCTTTTTTTCTGGTGTAATTGTCTGTTCAGCATCATGGGTAATGTAGTTTTCACAAGGAATTCTGCTGTTAACCATGATTTTAAAAATAAGCTAATGCGGGCTGATGGCTTCAAATACCATGGATTAACAACCACAGTCTTTGAAAGTTTATGAGTCATCATTAAAAATCAATTTCCCTGTAGAGAAAATGAATAGTTTTTACTTATGTAATCTAATTTTTGCACTCTTTGTTGGGATGCTTAAGGCTGTTAAGATGGGTTTTACGATCAGATTTTTCACAACACAATTATCATGGCCAAAAGAATTCATGATAATACATTGCTATATCTATAGAATTTGTTGACTTTTTTTTTTGCAACATTACAAAAGGAACAATTACAGTTGGTTGCTACCTTTATACTGATAAACAAAACTGATAAAAAGATTAAGACCATCCCGTGTGATTTTATTTATTTAGAGGAGACTAAAATGCTAATAGTTTTTAGTCTTAAGCTGCGTTTCCACCGCAGGAACTTTCCCCAGGGTCCGCAGGAACCAGGGTCTAAATGAAGTTCCGGGTAAATATTTCCCCCTCCGAGAGTCCCTGCTCGCGAGGTACTACTTTTTCAAAGTTCAGGAACTTTCGGGGGTGAGACTTGGACGCTGAACATGCTGATTGGTTGAACTCACGCAGCATTTTATTTCAACCGGGATTTTTAAAAGTTTTTTGCGAGGTTCGTTCTGTGTACAGCAAATATCAGTCTTGCTCTTTCTGTCGTGGCGCGCGTTCGTCTCAACAATCTCATTCTCAATGTCCGTAATAGCTTATAATAACATACGTTGTCTTAAATCTAAATCTAGCTTTAAGAGCTTTCAGAATACGCTTAAGTATCAGTGCTCGTCTCTTTTCCGCCGTTTTGTTAATTACCTCTTAAGTAAACCAATACATAACCAGCAAAATCAGCGCTACTTGAATCTCCTCTATACTTGTTATTGTTGCAGACAGTGTCGCGCAAAAATGATTACTGTCCGTCACTGACTGGGAGGAGCAGTCGCGTGCAGTCCTACATCACCGGACTAATTTGCCTAATCTTCACGGTACTTTAGACCGCAGTGGAAACGCAGACTGTAGCAGGTCAGGGGGAAGAAAAGTTCCTGGTACAAATTGTTCCGGGTAATTTTGGTGGAAATGGGGCTAAAGTACGAAAATTTATAAGAATAACAGCATATTTTTACTACAGACTCGCGTTATAGCGTCAGTTGAGTGGAAATTATATTTTATACACTGCCCAGCCAAAAAAAAAAAATCGCTGTTTGGATTTAAATAGGCAAATGCTTAAGAGTCTATGATTGGACCATTATTGCAGTGATTATCTTTCTAGCATGTTATATGTTGGCAACAGTTCTTCCAACCCATATTGGTGGAGTGTGTATCTTTTAATTTCTTAAACAACTATGTAGGAAGGATTCCAGGATGACAAGGTTCATCAGGCTCAAATTGTGAAAGAATGGTTGGGAGAGGCATAAAAAGTCCTGGGCCTGTATTCATAAAGAGTCCTCTTAGAAAACTCCTAATTTAGCTTAAAAACTTTTACGTAGGAGTCTTAGCTTAAGAGCTATTCGAGACCGATCTGAGAGCAACTCTGAGCAAGGAAAAATACATACTTTTATCTTAGTGAAGAGGCGGGGCTGACCCCGTTGCTACGTATGACAGTCTTTTGAAGACTGTGATTGGTTGGTTGTCCAAAAAGGGGGAAAAAGGAGCGCTTTTAAGTATAGGGTCGATTCTAAGCCTTCACTTTGAAATTACAAGCGCAAATTGTCCTATTTTACCGTTCTCACTCTCACTCTCACACACACACACACACACACACACACACACACACACACACACACACACACACACACACACACACACACACACACACACACACACACACACACACACACACACTATAAATATGTATATAAATCCTTTTATTTACCATGCTGTTAATTTCCTATAAGGTATTTGATTGGCTTAGAATTATAAACATTGTTCCACTCTTTCCAATTACACTGATTGGTGGCATGTCTATTTAATTGGTGGTTTGAAAGTTGGGTTTAATGCAACAAATATGATCCCTGCACGATCTAATCTATAGCGTCTTAAGTCACGGTCATCCATTGTCTGCAACACATTTCTTTTCCCTATTCGTCTTTCTGCTATTTTCTCCACTGCTAAAGAAACTCTTAAGCCTCTTAAAAGTCCTCGTCTGTGCTCCTAACAAATTTGACCGTAAGACCTCTTTTAAGGGTTAAGATGCTTTCTGAATTACTTTTTTCTTTACTAGGATTTTTTTAGTTAATTTTAAGAGTAAACGCCCACATTTCAAAGAATTTTCTTAGAATTTTGTCACTAGGAGCTACTCTTTGCATTAAGATTCTTTATGAATACGGACCCAGACCTTTAAATTCATTAAAAGTCTTTGGGATGTGCTGGAGGAGACTTTAAAGAGTGCTGGACTCTTGCATTGTCTTGATGCGCCTCTTGATGTAAATAAATGTTGTGATGTTATTTCCATGAAGAGGTGCATCACTGGACTACATGGAAAGGGCGGGTTTATGACCTGTACTGCAGCCAGCCACCAGTGGGTGATTTTGAAATGCTTTGGCTTCACTTTTCAGGACTTGAAGAGAATTTTTTTTTTTCCTCATCTACCCATTCTTATTTTTCACTGACCCTTAAAATGACAGCATACTGGTTTAGGAGTATTTTCATTTCTGTGTGGGCTATTTCTTGCTTAAACACACTTGTTTTCTGCATCATAAACAGGAAATTGGAGACATGGGCCGCTTGCCTGCAGATCTGAAGCTTGAAAAAAAACCAGTCCCTGCTGACAACGAAAGTGACAGTGATGACTCTGAAGCGATGAACAGCACTTCCAGCTTCCTCCGGAGGAACAAGAGAGGCCTAAATAACTTCAAAAACAGCTTCTTCTCTGGCTGCACACCTATCCGTGAAGAACATTAGTAGTAGAATGTGATCGTTACGCCTGCTAATTATTTTGTCTTGTCTTTTTCATGTGGTTTAAATGTATACATTTGTTTGTTAAATTGGTATTTTATTGTTAATGGTAATTCATTTGCATTAATAGTTAATGCACCAACTAACAATATGAACTGCACATGTAATGAGTAATTTTATAGACTTTTAAGCTATTTGTATGACATTTGAAAGTCATTGTTGTAGATGTTATTTCTATTAAATCTAGTGACTTAAATAAATGGTTAATTTTATTTGTGTTGTTCATTTCTTAACATATTGCCATGTTAAAATATCTAAATTCCTTTTTAAATTCTGCCTGGGGAAAGGCTGTTTTAGAATGCTGTAATCTTACGCACGGTTAATTCTAATATTACATTGTAGGTGACAGGTGTGTATTTTAGCCAAGTGCTGCAGAGTTTATCCTCTAGCAGACAATAAAACAGGTGACAAATTAATATAGACTCACACTGAAGGAGGGATTGAACCATATCTTCAGACCAGTGTTGGGCTTCACAAAGACCACTATGCAAACATTTTTTTTAATCTATTCTCATTTTGAAGAACCAATATCGATTCTTAAATCCCAAGTCTATACTGTTTTCAGTTGGTTTAATAAACAAAACTTTATAGCGTGCCTCCCATCGAATAAATCGCAACCAACTTTGTGATTTGTTACTTCTGTAATGAAATGTCTCCGCTCACAGAGCGGGGTCAGCACACTGCGCAGAAGTCGCCAGCTTTCTGCAATAGCTACAGAACTCCTAACTTCGTGTGGCCTTCAGATTCACTCAAGAACAGAGTGTTTCATGGAGTGAGTTTTCATGGCCGAGCAGCTGCATCCAAGCCTTACATTACCAAGTGCAATGCAAAGCGTGTAACACAAAATTGAAAAGAAAAAAAAAGTAAGCATTTTAATAAAGCATAATATCATAGATGCTTGACATTGCTACCCAACAAAGTGGTCATTTATTGCCTCTTTCTCCACTCCCAAGATAACATAAGAGAGGGTTTGTATCATGTATGCCAATTTCATTTATATTTATGGGGAGGAAACTTCTTTTTTTATGGAGAGGAAAGGAATCCTTTAAATCCAAACTGGAAAAAAAGATTTGTATTGTACTTTTGAACAAGATGCTTGGGAAATTGTGAAAATTCCCTAAGACATGGATTAATTCAGTTTAACATTATACACAGGGTTTATTACACACCGGAGAGATTACATAAAATATGTAGAAACTGGTACATTATTACATGTTTTGGGCATGTACAAAACTTAAAACCTATTGGGAAAATATACTAGAAACTAATAACAAAATGACAGGTTATTTTTCCATTTGATCCGAGATTTATTTTATTAGGTCATGCAACTTGAACAGAGGGTACATTTATATTTTATGAAGATGGTCCTGATGGCAGCAAAGAAATGTACAGCTATACAGGGGAAATCTACAGAACCTCCTTATCATGTGTCGCTAAGAGAACAATCATCTTATGTTCTTTATTTGAGAAGATCTAGGGCAAATGTATAAATTGTATGAAAAACTGTGATGTTATATTTAAGACAATTCTGATGTGGTAATGTAACAACTGTGATTTCCTTTAAGAAGTTTACAAGTAGTATTATATAAGTATGTTAGATAATCCCCCTTTTCTTTTTGTTACCCTTATCATATTTATTATTTTACCCATATTTATTTATTGAGGGGAGAGTCTAGTTGACAAGAATGCGTTGTGGTCGTGTCTAGGCGCCGGTTTACCATCTGATCTGGATACGGCTGACTGCAGTAAACCTCGGGATAAACAGAGAGAATAATATTAGCGTAGATGCCATTCTTCTAATGATGTAATATATATAATTTATCCAGACATTTGATTATTTGGACCCACTTTATATTAGTTGGCCTTGTGTACTAAGATTTAAATTAATCATTTGATACAATGCACTTATTGTGTACATACATGTTTTTACATTGTACTTACATTATTTAAAATACTGCATGTAATTACATCCGTAATTAATTTCTTACATTTATAATTACTGTTGACACTTGCCCATTTAAAATTCTGTTTATATTTGTGGGTTTTCTATTACCATATGAACCCAGGATATAGCCTATACGTTTAGTTAGGGGTGATGAGGCTGGTTTCCAATTGTTTGGTGAGTTTGAGAATAATACACTGAGTGCAGACTCGACATCACTTGGGCTCGTTTCAGTGAGGCAGGCAGGCTGGATGGATGGATGGATGGATGCTGGGTCATGATACTCTAACTGCTCTATTCTTTCTCCATTAGGCTGAAGACTTAAACTAATGATGACAAGACAAAAGGATGAATAAATGGATTTATGCATTTCAGCGTAATTAATTTCTGTAGTCACATTTATTATTACACTGTTGACCCTTCCCTTACAACGAAGTTAACCCTACCCTTAAACTTACCCACACCACCACACCTGTCCCTAACGTTACCCGTGTCCCATTTCAATATCAGCAAAAGTGTTTTCCAATACAATATGAACACAATAAGTACATTGCTCTTATTTTTTTATGTAAGTACATAGTAGTTAACACCTAGGTTAGGATAATGGGATGAGGTTGGATTAGGCAATCAGGTAGCAGCTTCAAACAGATCAGAGGGGTCATAATGTGACATGGAGTCGAAATTACAACACCCGCTATACACGGATCTCACGGTCACAAACTAATCAGTCTTGGTAGCTTGAATAATATTACAAAAATCAGAAGTTAAGGCTAACCCTATTTAGATAACACTTTTTTTTTGTTTATCATCTAAACTGGATTGTAGTCTGTTACTAACTGGATCACAGATTTGTGGTAACAGCCAGGGATTTAACCTAATCTACTACTATAATCTACAGATACAACCGCTATAAGAATTATTGTGTTCCTTTGGCTAAGGATGTTAAAATCTAGTTCAAAGGACACGACGTGTGATTAAGTATTGGTGTGGGTATCTTGTTATGCTGCTTACCTGTATTGCCCAAAACAATTTTCCCTTAAAGGGACAAATAAAGTAGTAGTAGTAAGTAGTAGGCTAGTACTAGACTCAATAATTTCAGAGAAGGTCAGAATAAAATTGAATGTAAAAATGTATTATTAGTCAGGTGAACATGTATCATGCAAATTACATAATCAATTCAAGATAACCAAAACAAAACATCTAATTCTCAGAAATAAAGAGTACAAGATGCTTGCCTGAAATCAGAATGACACTGCTGAGTGTCTTCCATACATATCTTTCTGAAGCTTACTCAGACCAAAACAAAACATCCAAATGGAGGTATGAACTACGACTGGAATTTGCATTAGAGCTGGAGAGTTTACGCATAATTGGGGACAGAAGATAATTTGTCTGAAAGACCCTGGGTGATGACACACCCTTCACAGTAAGCAAAATATCTTTAACTGATTTTCTTCTTCATTGTTTTTCTGTCTAGTCTTTGATGCACAGACACGCACTATAAAAAAATACCCGTCATTTTAAGGTGGTATTAATTTTCATTATTTTTGTGGAAAAGCACAATTTAAAATGATCTTTATATTTGAGGGTTTTCTATTGCCATATGAACCCAGGATATAGCCCATACGTTTAATTAGGGGTGATGAGACTGTTTTCCAATTGTTTGGTGAGTTTCAGTTTGAGAATAATACACTGAGTGCAGACTCGGCATCACTTGGGCTCGTTTCAGTGACTAGAACATACGCTGTTCAGTCAGTCAGTCAGACAGGCTGGATGCTGCTGGGTCATGATACTCTCTAACTGCTCTATTCTTTCTCCATTAGGCTGAAGATTTAAACTAATGATGACAAAACAAAAGGATGAATAAACGGATTTATGCGTTTGATCGCATAACAAATTCGGGATGTCTGTGTCCCTCGGTGAAGAAACGGCGCCGTGATCACGTACAAGTTTGTGAATACGAAGAATGCGTATTATACGCAGGAATCTGTCGTAAAATACGTCCTGGGCTCTGTACTCCGGCGTGAAAGTAGAGAATACGAGTGCTTCAGATGATCGCATAGGATATTTTCTCAACCGCAACCGAGCTTATGTTAGCAGCCGTGAGCGGAACACTCAGAGAGTCCGGGGGAATCCGGTGGATTTCTGACGGAGGCCACATTATGCCGCTCGGAAATGTACCCGAATAATCGGATGACAGCACTCCGATCCATCGAAGGAAAACTTTATAGTTCAGTTTACACGGTGGGCTTGTAATAAAAGGAGGCCGTGTGGCTAACAGGATCCCGGGGAGCTGTGGCTAGCATGGTACTATCACACATGCAGCCGAACTAACAGTTACATCGATTGAAAGCCACTCTGACTGCGTCGCTTCTCGGGTCGGCTGATGTTCTTGAGGCGTGTGTGGGTCCTGCGTTCTCAATATCCCCACTCCCTTATAGGGAGACCTGAATCCGAGCTGCTATACGGGCCATATATTTGCCTAGCTTGACTGTCATTTCATGTATGGATGGACGCGTGCATGCTTTGACAGATCCTGCGTGCATCGTTGCAGCTGGCACAGAGTATCCCAAGGAGGGGCTCTTACTCTAGCAAATATACATTGGATCCGTCGAAGCGTTTAATTTGCTGCCTGTCTCCCTAAGAACACTGCGTAAGGCTGCAGCGTACGCTACGTCTGTTCGGAGGAATAATATTGGGTGACATTGCAGTCTCTCTCGGAGAGATATAACGTAAGCTCTTCTCGCTTATTACGTTTGTCAAAGGAAGGGAAGGTGGAGCATTGTCCGTCGTACGTGCTGACGCAGTGGGATTTCTACGTCTGGTCTGCGTTTCGACCCGCCCTTCCCGCGGTGACGGTGATGGGTCGGAAGCGGTGTGTCGGTGCAGATTGTTCGAAGATGGCGGCCGGGTGCTGCGGGGTGAAGAAGCAGAAGTTGTCGGGATCCCCCGGGGCGGGGGGTCCCGGCGGGGCGGGGAGCGGGGTAGCCGGGACCGGACATTGTGGATCGGAATTGGGGATCGGGTCGTCGTCGACTATAGTGACCGGGAATGTGAATCGGATGAACGGCCTGGGGGGTCCAGGGGGTAGTAGTAGTAGCAGCAGCAGCAGCAGCAGCAGCGGCAGCAGCAGCAACAACACCAATGCTCTGTCCCCAACCCCGGGAGGCTACAACTCAACTGGCCTCTCCCCGACTCTCAGTCCCGGGCCTGGCTCAGGAGGCAGGAAAATGGTCGTTTCGGCGGAGATGTGTTGCTTTTGCTTCGACGTGCTTTATTGCCATCTATACGGATACCAGCCTCCTCGAACACCCAGGTTTACAAACGACCCCTAGTAAGTAGCAAGATGGCTATTTTGACCTGGTTTCCCTCAACAACAGATGGTGTGCTTCATTTTCCCTATGCAGTAATAACGAAGTTTTGAGTCTTCATGCTCCTCGGCGAAGTTTTGCTCCTGCTCATCTTGGTCTAATGTCCCCCCCCCCCCCCATGTTAATTACTTTGTTTGATGTCCATACCAAATGCAGTCACTAATAGTTTAACTCGCTAACCCAAGCCCTCCCGATTAAAACGGCTCTTTCTTTTTTTTACAACAGAAAAGAGCTGTTGTCATGTTTCCAAACTCGAGGTTTCTGAGGTGTTTTTAGAAAAAAATGTCGTTAATACATAAACACCCGCTAGTCTAACTTAGTTGTGTAGATTAATTTTATTGGTGGTCAAATCAAGTTTATATAGTTTATACATAATACACACACACACACACACACACACACACACACACACACACACACACACACACACACACACACACACATACACACACACACACACACACACACACACACACACACACATATATATATATATATATATATATATATATATATATATATATATATATATATATATATAAATAAATAAAATATTTGAGGGCAAATACTGGGTTTAGTATGCATGATTTAGAAGACTAGAAGTGAAATGATGTATTATTAATGCCCCCCCCCCCCCCCCCATTTATTCAAGCTTATCTGCAAGCTAACAGGCTAAGCGACGTTAGCCAACTCACACTATTGACATATCGGCCAATGTTTGCCTTTTTCTGTTTATTTACTCTCCGCTCCCTTTCCTTTTCTTAATTCGTTAGATTTTTGTAAGAAACATCGAGTATTATTTCGTTCCCAAGCTGTTGTTAGTGGTTAGCTGAAGTGAGCTAGTAAGCTAACAAAACCCAAGTGTTGGTTACGTTTCCCCCAGTCGAAAGCTCTTACAGTATTGTTCAAGTTAGTGATAAAGCAACAAAATTAACATCAGGACACACAATAACATTTCACATGTTAACTGTTAAATCACCAACACTTCAATATTCTGGTATTTTGTCACTTTGTAAACACCGATTCTTTATTATTTTGGACCCTTTCAGGTAAGCATTTTACTCGAGCTACAGTTCGAGAGCTTTTTCTGTTAAGGACGTTAAAGGAATGTTTATCTTATCCGGTTAGTCATGTTTCGTCGAACTAGGTAATGAATGAATGTCTTCACTGCAGTTCCTCCCTCTGTTGCTGATAGCGACACTGACCCGATATGGACGGTACACACACACATCCATGTATTTAGGCAATATACAACTCGTTTATTTACCTTAAGTTGCTGCATTACAAAAATATGAAACATTTGTCTTGGCCATAGTCAACTGTTATTTAGCCATAGACAATTTTGCAGACACCTTAATAAATTATGTGAGACAATTACAATTTGATTTGATTCTGGAGTATATCGATATATTAATTTGCTAATATTACCGGTATGTGCCTATTTGACAAAATAATTTACATTTACATGTAATTTACACTATTTATTTATTTTACTTTTAACTTGCAAATGTAACCAAAATATATAAAATGGCCATTTAACTGAACTCTCTGAAAATTGTTCATACTGTATCTCAATTGGGACATCCACAACAAACAAACAAAAACACTTTAGATTAAAAAATAAATAAATAAAATAATAATGTGGGAGGGGGGCAGGTGGAGTCACACATGAGATCAATCTGATGACCGCTTGACAATCATCAAGAAAGTCTTTCATGTTTTTATGTTAAAGGGTTAGTTCACCCAAAAATGAAATTCTGTCATTAATTACTCACTCTCATGTCGTTCGACACCCGTAAGACCTTCAGATAGGCCTCCATTGGCATTCAGTACATTAATACTCCCAAGACCCATAAAAGGCACTTAAAACAGTTACATCTCACCACAGTAGCTCTACAATAATTTTACGATGCGACGACAATAGTTTTTGTGCGCAAAAAAAATCAAAATAACACCTTTATCCAGCTTGTTATTGTCTTCCGTGTGTGCCTCCACGACGCATGCGCTTACGGGTGTCGAACGACATGAGGGTGAGTAATTAATGACAGAATTTTCATTTTTGGGTGAACTAACCCTTTAAAATGTGCAATGTGTAAAAAGTGCAAATCCTCATTAAGAAAATTTATAAAATGACATACTCGCAGTCGCACATCAAATTCAGTTCAAGGTCTATAGACCTATTTTGTGTTTGTGAACAGCAATGATCTTTTTTGTGGGCAGAGCCTACCTGGTTGCAGAAAATGACAGTTCTGTGGAAGCCACAGAATAATAGACAAAAATAGAAGAGTTAAAGGGGCTATATGCGTTTTTCTGAAATTCAAACTCGCGACTGACACCTGTGGCCAAAAAACAGAACTGCTCTTATTTTCTGCTCGCTCTCGCAGCGGTGGTGACGTCACATCCGCAGACAGCGCGGGAAAAAAAATGACCCGCCAGAAAATAGGAAAAATAGGATACAGGCTTATAGGTGCACCCACTGTGAGCGGACAAGGTGTCAGTATGCTCATCAGGAAATGTTTGAGTCATAAATCGTAAAATAAAAAGGCTATTGTTACGTTTCTTTTGGGGAAAAAGTTGCATATAGCCCCTTTAAAGTCCCTGTAAAGGCAATTCTGAGATTTTTTTCTAAACACATTATAAATGTTAGAAATGTATTGCTGAAACAAATTACAAAGACTGTGAACTATGTAGTACTGAATTCAGAAGTTAGACCGTAAAACAGTTTTTCACCGTTGCTGTGTTCAGGATTTTCTGGGCGGGGCTAAAACGGTGGCTCGATGACGCACTGGAGCCACCGAGCCTGGCTCCTCCCCAAACACGATCATAACTCGAGCACATTCGCAACAGTTTGCCCACAGTACTGTTAGTTACTATAGTCTACAACTTGCAAAACAGCTTACAAAACAAACACGATGATCAAGAAGAGGTGGATTAATTTTGTAAACAGCCATCTTGATGGAGAGCTGAGGATAACCACCGACGCCTGCCTCTGAGTCTGCAGTGACAATACACCGGATCGTTTTACAAACTTTCACCGGAGACAACTGGGATTCACTGATAATCCGCTTCAGAACAGACTATCCCCCGCCCCGGCCTTAGTCCTCCCGTCCCACCGACATCTGGTGCGTCGTGATCATACACGGTCGTGATCAGTGAGTGTTGTCTTGTGTGCCACGGCAGCTTTCCCGCGAATGGGCGTGGTTTCGGCGCAGACAGCGGACACACCCCCAGTGTTTGAGAGCAGAGAATGCTGCTCATTTATTCAAGTTTTTGATAAGCTTTTTTATGTACTTTGCGGATTTTTTAATGATTCGAATTTGGCTGGGTGGTTAATAACACATTTATCTGTGGTGTGAGAAACTCAGAACACATGTTTAGTTTTGACTTTACAGGGACTTTAATTTCTAGTGTACAGATGCTGGTCATATTAGAATATCATCAAAAAGTTGATTTATTTCACTAATTCCATTCAAAAAGTGAAACTTGTATATTATATTAATTCATTACACACAGACTGATATATTTCAAATGTTTATTTCTTTTAATTTTGATGATTATAACTGACAACTAAGGAAAATCCCAAATTCAGTATCTCAAAATTAGAATATTACTGAAGACCAATACAAAGAAAGGATTTTTAGAAATCTTGGCCAACTGAAAAGTATGAACATGAAAATGATAAGCATGTACAGCACTCAATACTTAGTTGGGGCTCCTTTTGCCTGAATTACTGCAGCAATGCGGCGTGGCATGGAGTCGATCAGTCTGTGGCACTGCTCAGGTGTTATCTTCCTCTTCACAAGGTTTATTTTTCTCCATTAGGTCTTAAAAACTAAGCAACCGTCTAGGCATAATTATTATTATTAATAAAGATGTATTATTACATAGAGACGTAGCTAAATCTACTATAGGCTACAACAGTAGCATAATGTATTGTCAATTTATTCACGTTAAACTAGGGCTGGGCGATAAAACGATAACGATATGTATCGCGATACACGTAATCGATATCAATAAAAAATGCGTTTGATAAAAACCAGGAAGAAACCAGAGGTTGCAAAGCAAGTTTGGTTGCATGAACAAAGGCACTCGCTCTCTGGTAACCAAGCAACGTAGGGAGTGACAGGCTAACAGCGAATCATGTAACTGTTAGGGGTGGCACGGTTCACAAAACCCACGGTTCGGTTCGTATCACGGTTTTAGGGTCACGGTTTTCGGTTCTGTACGGTTCTTGTTGTTGTTTTTTTAATCGTTAACAATCCAGAAATTTACTTCAGCATATGATATATAGCTTAATCATCCACAATTTAGGATACATTATTAAAAAATTGTTATCATGTAGAAGTTGTTTCCGGCTGTCTACCGAATCCGACACATTGGCGTAACATTTTTCATGTTAATCATGTAAATTTTGATCAGAACAATGCACTGTGGCTTTAATTCAGCTGACCTGATTAACAAATTTCACCATGAAGTGTTCCGTGTGTTTCACAATCACCATATGACATCCAGCGCTGTGAAAAGAAAAGAAAAAAGTACACGAAACCACAACACTGCCAGAGGTTTTTGCCCAAACTTCAAAGGCATGTTTAAATTATTAAAACTAGAAGCATATCTTAACTTTTAAATGTTATGCATGTGTGTATGAGACAGAGGGGAACACGGTCGCATTTGCAGCAGATATATGCTGCCCATCATAAATCTAAGCATAAGACAGACAGGGGTCGGAGGAGAACACCGGAAAATGTGACAGAATGGACAATATTTGTCTGTATTTGCAATACACAAGCCGCGGTTCAGCTGCGCGAGACAAACACTGCCAGTGTGTGATTGCACGACGGGCGCGCGCGGCTCCCGCTCTCCATACGCACTGCATCTGCCCTGCTGGCGCATCCTCCAACTCCAGGCAGCCTTCCTTATCTCTCCCACTTGCATTTCTACATGTGACGTGACCTGCAGCACTCCACTTTTACTTTATTTTATTGTGTGTCCACACACACCTCTTATTTTGCGCGAAAAGGACACCCACTGTCTGAGGTAACAAACGGGCCCAAGTATACATTGCACATGCGTCGAAACCGTGCGACGCACACGCTCCGAACCGAGACGAGCGAACCGAACGTTTTTTTTTTTTTATATGTACCGTGCCACTCCTAGTAACTGTAGGCGTTGCGTTTGGTTGCGCCATATCGCTGTCTCGAGTTGGATTAATTCTTCAGTAAACAGACCCAGCGTGGAGTGATAAGTAGGGCCCTATGATTTCCGCGATCACCGAATCGCGGACGGAATCGCGGAATTGGCATATTAACGCGGAATCTATTGTTAACGCGGAATTTCCCGGAATTTGACATATTTGGAATGAAATGCGGTTTTGTGTGGGAGAAGAACGTATGTCTGGGGAAAATGCAGACCGGGGGAAGCAAATCTGGGCGACTCAACCCCTCCCGTCATTTCAGCTCCGCCTTCAAAACAATGAAAGTATGGTGAAGCGGCTCACCACGGCTCTGCTTTCATCAGCGGAAAAGTTAAGAAACTCAACGCTAAAGCCCCGTTCACACCGCCCTCAGTACAGAGCCGAGCAGTTCCCTCAGGTAGTGCTTGCTGTATTTTGCCTTGTTTTTAATGCACTTCAATGTACTGTATGGAAAATAATGCCTTAAATGAACTTGAGAGAAAATGAGATGCGCGGATCAGCGCGTCTTATGCTGCCTTCACGTGCTCTCGGAATTATCGTAATATACGAGTTTCCTAGGTAAACATTGCACATGAACGCCCTCACATTTTGAAACTTGAATGCAATGCGCTCGTAATCACGACTTCAGAAGTCGGAATCATCAAATTTCCGATAGCACGTGAAGGCAGCATTATCCACATCATGTTCAGAAGCGGCTGTTCTTAAAGTGACAGGAGCACTGATAATGTCTGTCATTAATGTTCAAAGAACAACGGGAACAGAAGATTGTAGTTTTAATGATGATTCATCTATATTTCACTTATTATTTATGCAGTTAAGAAAGGTGTTGATAACTTTATTCAATTTCTGTGTAGACTATGACAGGGAAGGCCACAGGTAAATATAACATTTATTATAATGGGTTTATGTAAAGATTGTTTTAAGTTCAATTAAATTAAAAGTTATTTTTTAAAGCCTAATAAATGGTGAAATCGGTAGCTTTCAGTTATACTGTAATGTAACGTCATCAATGTTTCATATAGACATTAATATCAGTGATACTGGCCTTCATTCATAAAAAGATGCCATTACAACACACATTTAAAATATGCTGTCTTTAAATTGTTTCTAAATTAATTTGGAGAGTAACTGAAATTATTACAATATCAAAATATTAAAAACTCCAATGTTTTTAATTGCAATTAATCATGATTAATTACAGAAAAAATGCAATTAATTCTGGGTTTTTTTTAATTATCAATTCACAGCACTAATATCTAGTTGTGACTTGAAGTGCTTAGAGTGCAGTGTTATGTTGCAGTATTTGTCCTGAAAAGTAAATGTGATGTTTGTTACCTGTTTGATGTTTGTCATTCCTATTTTATGTTTTATGTTCTATTATATTAACATTAAAAACACTCTTTTTACGACTAAAATAACAGTTAAGGGTAAAAAAAACTGAATTTGCAAAAATTAAAACGGAAAAAAAAGGAATTAGCAAAAATTAAAACGGAAAAAACGGAATTTGGGAAAAAATAAAACGGAATTTGGGAAAAAATAAAACGGATTTCATAGGGCCCTAGATAAGTGGAAAATGAGTGCCACAGCAAGCGAGGAATTTGTTGATAAAACATGAAAACAAGTTAGCTCGCCAGTATGGCAGTTTTTTGGATTCTATAGGTCTGACCGTAGTCAGACCAATGTCGTCTGCAAATTATGCATGACTGTCGTCCCTACTAAGACTGGTAATACCACAAACTTGTTTTACCAGCCTTGTTTATACTTTTGTCTGGCTCCGCAGCGCAAGCCTCTGCTGACAGCGCGCGCACCTGCCTTGTTCATTTGGGGACGTGTTTATTCTCTACGAGCTCGCCGTTGTGCTATTCTGAAATCCAAAATCAATACCGAACGGTTATGAATGCAATCTTTAACAGTTAACAGTCGGCTTGTTTAAAGCGCGGAACACACTTCAGTCCGAGTTCCCACACGAACATATTGAGTTCAGTCCATTTTATCACGAAATTCAAACAATGCCGTTTTAACGCTCGATAATGTGACATGACTGATAGACGCGTATCATTTCAATTTCGAGCGGCAGCGCGCGAGTGAACGCGATCATCTCTTCCTAAAGAATAAACATAAATGAATATCTTAAGGTATGTTGAGGATACATTACAACTTACTGAAACGTATCATATGTTGTGTAATCGCTCCATCTGTGTTTCGACCACGGAAAGACAATAAAACAGCTTGTAAACAATGTCATGTAGAATCACGTTTACCTCAGAAGTCATTCGGTGTCCACAGCTGTCAGTTCACTAGAGAGATTAACTTTCACTGAATACATGCACTATATTAGCCTATATATTCGTTATATTAGCCTATATATATTCATTATATACTACTTAGCCTGTTAGTGATGTCTTGTTTATTTAATGTATGTTTAAATAAACCTGTCATGAAAATTACAGCCACTAAATGATTATATTTCAACAACGAATTGGAGAAAAAATAATAATAATTAGATTTAGATGTTAATGCAAAAACTGCCTTATGTGAAGCTTATAAGTGTTGATTATTATATCTAAAAAATAAATAGCAAATTAATTTAGGCTAATAGTTTGGGCTAATTCAGGGCTTCAGAAGGGCTTAATTCAGCCCTTCTGAAGCGAAGTGGCACGTTTGTGTAAGAAAAATGTCCATATTTAAAATTTTATAGACTAAAATAGCTAACTTCTAGCCTGGATGCCAGCCGAACTTAGCCCCGCCCACAACATTTTTACTCGGGCAGTTCGGTCTGGACTTTCTCCGTAGAGAAGTAATTATGCCCGAACAGAAACTGTTTGGACCAATGAAATTGTCAGGGCGGGCTTTAGACGATGATGGACAGATGATCAACATTAACGTAATCATCCACATCACCAAAGAGCGTTTGGGTTCAATTTGTTCTAATCCTAAACGGAGAACTTGTTGTATATGCATTCACCTTTACTATTTCTCTCAGAAATGATGATCGTGTTGGTAAGTACTCTGTGTATCCTTAAATTCTTTTTTTACAACACTGGCAAAGATCGTTTACACTCATCTTTTTCTTCAAAACAAGCCCAATAGCTTTCCAGGGGCGTTCTCCGGGGGAAAAAAAGGCATTTGGGGGTTAAAATATGTTATTTTGGCAGGGATGGCAGCTAAAAATCGCATTCCTGGGCCTGTATATCACATAATTGGGGTCGCTTCAACCCGCGGACATGGCAACACAGTGCAGTTGAGTTCTTTTGACATTTGACAACTAACGTTATGCGTTGCTCCGTTGCTCTGATTGGTTGTAGGTCTATCCAATTGAGGTCTTTCCTGGTTCGGTTGAAACACGCCCCATAATCACAGCCCAACGGAGCAGTATCAGACTCATATTCTGACTAGAATTGAGTATGACGACGTCAGGCTAGCTAACTTCCTAAATAGCTAACTCTATCCTCTGCACTAAAATAGCGCAGAGGATAGAGCAAAAAAAAAAAACCCTGTAGCGTTGGGGGTTACTCTTTTAGCCGAAGTCGACTCGTGCACTGCTGACCACTGGAAATGAGCTATTTTTGTATATAAAGTTTTAAATATGGATATATTTCTTACACAAACACGCCACTTCGCTTCAGAAGGCCTTTATTAACCCCCCGGAGCCATGTGGAGCACTTTTATGATGGATAGATGCAAGATATGGACTTAAAAAATGACCCATCGAGTCACCCATTATAATGCTTGGATTAGCCAGGACTTATTTAAAGGGGCTATATGCGTTTTTCTGAAATTTAAACTCGCGACTGACACCTGTGGCCAAAAAACAGAACTGCTCATTTTCTGCTCGCTCTCGCAGCGGTGGTGACGTCACATCCGCAGACAGCGCGGGAAAAGACGACCCGCCAGAAAATAGGAAAAATAGGATACAGGCTTATAGGTGCACCCACTGTGAGCGGACAAGGTGTCAGTATGCTCATCAGGAGATGTTTGAGTCATAAATGGTAAAATAAAAAGGCTATTGTTACGTTTATTTTGGGGAAAAAGTTGCATATAGCCCCTTTAATATAACTCCGATTTTATTTGTCTGAAAGAAGAATGTCATACACATTGTCGGAAGGGGAGAAATCGGTCCAAAAAACGGCCTGAATATCTTGTGTCGCCATCATAAGTAAAAAAAAAAATTATAAAAAAAAAAGGTCCTCAAAAGAGTTACAGAAGACAAGTTAACATTCAACAATAAAACAAGAACAAAGAAACTAATTACAAACAAATCGACAAAAAATACAACAGAACAAAAATACACATTAAATAAACGGTGCTTTAGGTTTTTCAGGAAGATGTACTAACAGTGGTATTCAGATAAGTAATATCCTACTACAACTGAAATTTAATAAAGTAATCAAATGTAAAATAACATTGCTGTATATTTATTAGGCTGCTGTCACTTTGAGCCGCACGGATCCAATATATTTATACATATAGTATATTAATATTTATTTCCAGTGTATTTCTTTCATAACTGTTAGTGTTTACATTCACTGACATAACCGACTGTGTTTACGAGGATACTTACCAAAATGGCTTACTTTCTTGTGCACAGGAGGCCGCCTAGGGAACAGTATCCCTTTCGCGGCTTAATGCGCTTTTAATAACATTGTTTAATTTCAAGCATGTCCCGCAGTTTAATAACAGTAGCCTACATTTTACAACACTCACTTATTCAGCTGATTTGGGTGTTAAGTTTGTCTTAGGTAGGAACGAAAGCGTACCTCTGTGAAGGAAGTGGATGGAATGCGGCACAATTATTGTTTTACGTTGATTATTGTTTTCATAATCGTTGGAATCATTCACCTCATGATCGACGTCAACTCCAGGAGTTACATTATCTGAAACTTTAGATGTGCTTTGATTCCTACCGAAGCCAAACTTAAAACCCAAATCAGCTGAATAAGTGAGTGTTGTAAAATGTAGGCTACTGTTATTATACTTTGGGACATGCTTGATATTAAACAATGTTATTAAAAGTGCATTAAGCCGCGAAAGGGATACTGTTCCCTAAGCTGCCTAAATGTAAAATAACACTTTGTTCACTGTAGAAATTAAATATCGGTTCATCATTGTTAAAGCTGTATTTGTGTTTATTTTATCAACATAAATGACACCGACAACAGCAGGAATATTAGGCTGCTGTCACTTTAAGACCTATGGTCATGAGTTGTGGGTGAGAAGCTCTGTCACTCGGGAGGAGCTCCGAGTAGAGCCCTTGCTCCTCCACATCGAGAGGAGCCAGCTTTGGTGACTCGGACATCTGTTTCAGATGCCTCCTGGATGCCTTCCCGGGTAGGTGTTCCGGGCACGTCCCACCGGGAGGAGACCCCGGGAAAGACCTAGGACATGCTGGAGGGAATATGTCTCCCGGCTGGCCTGGGAACGCCTCGGTATTCCCCCGGACGAGCTGGAGGAAGTGTCTAGGGAGAGGGAAGTCTGGGCGTCTCTGATTTGACTGTTGCTCCCGCGACTAGGCCCCAGCTAAGCGGAAGATGATGGATGGACATCCGGTTTCTTTCTCAACTGTTCACTTAAGACATAACCGAGAGAATACTTTTGTTTTGACATCATTTTGTGTGTATGTGTCCGTTCAAGCGCAAGTAAACACGAAAGCGGAATCAATACGATGTTCGAGCGCTGTCTGAAACGCACCTCTTTCTCTCTTATCATGATTGCTATCTTACCAGAGATGGAGAAAAATCCTACTCCAGTAAGTAGGGATGAAACGGTATGGATATTTCACATCACGATTATAGTGACCCAAATTATCACGGTTATCAATATTATCACGGTTTTGTTCAAATGAGATGAAAGTGTTCAAAAAGAACAGATGCACACACTTAAAACATTTCAACAAGTTTTGTATATGAAAATCAACAAACAACAAATAACTAAAGAAGCTCTATGCACTTTTTTAAGCTAGATTCTATTCCATGGGATTTCCTTCCTTATAATGGCCGTCGTCAATAGCAACGCATAAATAATAATAATTTGTCGTAAATATAATCTCTAATATTATCTCTGTAAATATATTCTCAAGCAATATTCTCATCAGTGTTCAGCAATGATGCATTTCAATCTAGCATATTTTGTGTAAGAGCCCAAACAGTATCCTGGTGAAATAATGCATATCCATATTTCCATATGATTTGACAGTTTATTTTATTAAATATCAAAATGTGTGCATCATACCTGACACCTAGATGATCACTTTACAGTCAGTTTTATGACTGTCATTCTCTTCAAATGCTATTGAAGTTTGAAACGTGTATAACGTTACCAATGTTGTATGTAACTTTAGAGACGGTCCCTAAATGCGCCAGCGTTATGCCAGTCATATCAGATGCGCTGTGGTTCTGCTGTGCTTTTTAAACCATTTTCGCTGCTGAAATAGAACAAAAACAGTCAATCACTGTATGATGAGTGAATCTCCTGCATACATTGCACGTTTATCTCTGTTTGAGTGTATATTTCAGCGAGTGAGAGCGTCGCGCGCTCTGAACAAAACTCCGGCTAATCTGAATGCCTCTGATTATGAGACATTGCATTCATAAACTCAATAGAAACACGTGTGAGTGGTTATAATGCGCAACGCGATTATAACAGATGGCTTTTGAGAAGACTATAATAAGTTCAACCGCCAGAGTGGCTAACGTTAGCCGAAATAACATTGTTACACCCGCAAATGGCAGTTGTTAATGTCAAGCCCTGATTATTATTCCCTAATGTCGCCCTAGTCTTGTCTGAATTTGTTTGTTCGCTTCATGTTAATATTTCGCAGACTTAGTTTTGGTATTGAGGTCAAAGTCCACTTGCCTTGCGTTCGTAGTTTTGAAGTGTTCCCCCTATTACAGCGACTTTCTTCTAGCATGTTCTGCAGACAGGGTGACCATCTTCAATTAAGTTTCCCTCAGGACTTTTGTAAAAGCCAAAATATGACAACGCCTCAGATTTGGTCCTTTTAGAAGTCAAGTCAAGTCAAGTCAACTTTATTTATATAGCGCTTTTAACAATGTCGATTGTTTCAAAGCAGCTTTACAGTGTTAAACAGGAAAATAATGCAGCATAATTTTATTCAGCTGTATAGCCATTCTGGAAAAATTTCAAGTATCATACAGTGACAGTGTGGGCTTTAGATCAATAATTTGATCAGTAATTTAGTTTAAATGGTTAATTTAGTTTATTATTTAGATGTATTTCGATGTTTAGTTGAAAAATTGTGTCCCCAACTGAGCACGCCAAGCCAGAGGCAACAGTGGCAAGGAAACCAAAACCCCATTAGGTGACCTAGTGGAATTCTGAAAAATCTCACTGCGCTGTCACTGCCTTCTGCCATTTCTTATCATTCAAAAAACAGCGGTGCGCGCAACAGACTGACTCTGACTGGACAAGATTTACCGCGAGTTTTCACAATCGTGATAATCACACGCGGTTTTAATGATAATTAAATTTTATACGATATTAACCATCACTAAATTTTACCGTGGTTTATCGTGAAACCGGTAATCGTTTCATCCCTACCAGTAAGTAAATGTGTCCCTCTCCAATATTGAGTTTGTAATGCAGTACCCATTTCAACCACTAGCTGTCAATATTACATACTGCATTTTTAAAGGGAGATATTTTCTTCTAAAGAAAGCACTTTTTTGTAGGACTACAACAAATGGCTAGTAGGGACTACGACAAGCTTCTTCCCTAAAATGTACATAAACCAAGCCCCCGGGAACACGCAACAAAGGGGGTGAGGCCATGTTGTGCTGCTTTAGAGAAGAGGAAGAGTTGTTGTAGTATATAATACTTTTGATACATTTTATGATAAATATGTAGGACTTGTGCTGGTGCCACTGCTCTCAAATGTTAGTCTGGAGCCCTGAGTAGCTGGTCCTGTATTTCGAACATTGTTTTACCCCTAAACGAAAAATTACTTTGCCATGAGTATTTCGGGTCCTTAAGCACAAAAATCGGCGCACCCCAACTCGCAGGCTATCAACACCCAAGTGATGACCGTAATGATGACTGGTCATATTAGAGCAAACGGTACTTCTATTGAACAAAACTTCACAAAGAGTGACTGTTTTGTCCACATTTTTTTCTTTTATTATTGGTGGTGTACATTGGGAAGCCAGAATGCACATCAATCAACAGAAACCTACATTAGCTAGAACTGTCTGTGTTACACATTATATTCAACAAACCATATTATAGATATGTCATCAGATCTAAGAACAAAATCATGCTTAAACCGATGTGGCTCAGATCGATTATGAAATCGCAAAGGCTGCTATTTTTATTTATTTTTTCTTTCTGCACAGCTGGTCTGTGAAGCACGGCTCTGTGGTCAGTAGTAAATGCTGCTCCATCTGAAATCACTGCGAGTTTGACTCGCTTATAGAGATCGACTGATATATTGGTTTCCCGATATTTTTCCTGATATCGAAGCGTTTTCCCATAACTGGGTATCGGTTTTGTAATATCAGATTCACCGACAAATGACGCCAAGCCTGCCATTAAAGCACTGTGCCTGATGGGAAATGAGTTGACAACGGTGTTCAAAGGTAAAATAACTTGCATCCTTTAATTAATAAACTTTATTTAACACAACAGCAAGTAATGCACAAATAAGATAAGGCTGTTAGGTAGTTTAAACTTCCAGTGTATGTAATTTTTAACAAGATCCACTCGTTTAAAACTCCTTAAATTAATTATGAGGCCTATCTCTGTGAGAGACGTTCTGTGTCAACGCATAGATGAATACAGCGCTCTGTCATCAGCAGGTATTTCATAATCTAGACCAACAGAAACATTAATGATTTTGATATTGTGCCAGATGAGATGGACTCTGTAATAGCGATGAAGTATTCACTGTTTTTTTATTTTTCTGAAAATGTTTGCGTATTCCAAATAATATTCCAATGCGTTCCATTTTCTTCACTCTGTAGTATATTAAGCAACACATAAACATTTTAAAACTGTAGTTTAAAATGCATGCTTATATTTATGGGGAGTTGATAGACTCCCCTGTCATTTATTTATGTTCTCCATTTGAAAACATTAGACTTTGTGCATTTATTTTGCCTGTTAATATGCTGTTGTTATAAATAAAAGACGCAATAGTTAAAAAGACACTTTAGTGACAGTGCACTGTATTTTTTGTTTAAATTGCACTCTTTCAGACTCTATTTATTGATGTAGAAGTGTGTTTTATTTGTAAGAAGAAAATGAAATTGGAAAAATTACAGTGTTTAAATACTGTTAAATAAAAGTTTGTTCAGTTCAGTGCTGTTGCTACAATTGTGAAAAACAGAAATAACAATAAATAAATATAGGTTCCATATTACAGTTATCAGGCACATAAACATGCAAATAATCGGTATTGGTTATAAAAAAATATATATATTGGTCGATATCTAGTCGCTTATAACGTGCATTTGAAAAGCATCATGTGTCAAACATGACAAGCATTTATGAACCTCTTGTCCAACAAAAAGTTGTCTTGCAGAAAGTTTTAAATCTTAAATAATCTTATAATCTGTGTGGATGTATTTACTCATACAAACTACATGCTAAAAGTGAATGAATGTTTGCGGAATTTCCGAATTTGAGCCCAGATAACGTATCGTTACACCCAGGGTTTGAAATGAAAACCTGCCAAATGCAGGTAAAAATCAACTGCAGCGGGTAACACTGTCAAATCACTAGCCAATTTGAATATGTTTTTTTTTTAAGTTTGTATTTTTATACATTTTATTTATCAGAACTTTAATATATTTTTATGTTCTGTTGTGACAATAAAACAAACAACTGCATTATCATATTATTTTAAAGAGGCTGAGGGATCATGAATAACTACAAATAACTAATGTAAGGGAAATCTGTTTAAGTGTTTTTTACGTGTTTGTTATTTTATTTATTTATTTTTAATATATATCGGCTGATATATCGGATTTTTAAATGACCAAATATTTGTATCGGTATCGGCCTTAAAAATCCTTTATTGTTTAGGCTCTACTACCAGTCCGCTTGATCTTGTCCCCACTTATCTCCTTCCAGCCATTTCTTCTTCTGTTATACCTGCACTAACTCACATTATCAACACCTCTCTTCACACTGGTACCTTTCCCAGGAGCATTTAACTGTCGGTGTGTGAATGGGTGAATGTGAGGCAAATGTAAAGCGCTTTGGATGGCTGTAGGTCTGTTTAAAGCGCTATATAAATGCAGTCCATTTACCATTTCTAAATCCAGCACTTTTAGAAAACTATAGACCGGTATCCTTTCTTCCATTCATTGCAAAGACACTTGAGCGAGTCATGTTCAACCAATTCTCTACCTTTATTACACAAAACAACCTCCTGGTTTCAAAAGTAGCCACTCCACCGAGACTGCCCTGCTCTCAGTTCTCAGCTCTGTTACTGGCAAGAGCAGCTTCCAAATTATCAGTACCCATTTTGCTGGATCTCTCTGCTGCTTTTGACCGTTAACCTTCAGATCCTGCAGTCAACCCTCACAACAAGGGACACCTCAGGAACTGCACTCTAGTATTTTAAGTCTTACCTCAGGAAGATCCTTCTGTTTGATTTTTATTTTATATATATATATATATATATATACACACATATACTGCGCACCCTTTGGAGAACTATCCCTTACTATATATAAATAAAATGTATCTTTTATTTACTTTTCAAAAACGCATCTTTTGCACCATAGTGCATTTGTTGGTGCACACGAGTTAAGCCATCATTTTTATTTGTCCATCTTGTATCATAACATGTCCAGGGAGAAAACCCCCTTCCCTACAGTAATGCTCTCCTGATAGGCCTTCCAGAATGTACTGTCAAGCCTCTGCAACTGATCCAGAATGCAACAGCAAGAGTGGTCTTTAACCAGCCGGAGAGAGCGCACGTCACATGTCTCTTCATCAGTTTGCACAACATCGCTTTCACAGACCTTTACCTTTGTTCCCTGTTGATCTCAAAACGAGCAGCTGAGTAATACTAGCACTTGCTATTCTATTTTTATTTTATTTGTTTAAAAAAAAAAACTTGCTACATGCATTGCGCTAGACTAACTAGACTTTTCACAGCACTTACATTTTGTTGATTTATATTTAGGGTTGGGAATCGTGAGAAATTTTCCGGTTCCGGTTCCGCCTAACGATTCCGGGTTCCGATTCCGGTTCCATTAAAATTATTAAACAAATAGTGGTAAAGGAAAAAGGCACAATACGCAACTCAAACAATCCATTTTGTGTTTATTACTTGCTCTAAAATTTATTTACAGGTTGGCAATGTCAAAAAAGTCCTGTACTGTACATATATTACAGTATTAATTAAGCCATTCTTGCAACACATTTTTTTTCAAATGAACACCTCTGAAATTGTCTTATTACATTTTATCTCTCTGTCTCTGAATAAAACCAAGTTATAAATTATATTTATTAGTTATATTTATTAATTAGTTATATATTAATTTAATAGTAATTCAGTTATTCAGTGAACTTGTAAATAATAAATTGCAATTCAGCATTACAAAGGTAATTGTGCCTAAACGCTTACCTAAACCATGGTGACTCAACGGTTGACATATATATATATATATATATATATATATATATGCCTTTCACTATAAATCTGGTATAAGCCCTGTGGCACTCTGTGCTGTAGCAAATGTTTTGTCAAATTGCTAGTGCAGCCTCCTTTGCATGTTATTAACTTTTCACGTGTTACATTTTGCTTCATTATCATTCATTCTTTGGAAATGAATCCATACTTGTGACTTTCTCTTCGCTATGCTGGTGGTCAACGAGAAAATATCTGACACAAAACCGTAAATAGCGCGAGGGCTTTCAGTGCTGAACTGCGTTGCCCTCCTGGAAGCGGCAGGCAACGTAATTAATATTCATGATGAGGTGAGCCAGGGTTGCCAGGTTTTCACAACAAAACCCGCACAATTGCACAATCGTTTCAACCCGCGGACATGAAACACAGCCCGCGGCAACAGTGGAAAACGGGAAAGCGGGAAAATCACGGAGTTGGCAACACTGGCTGTCACTCGCTATGAAAGGATACGCTTCCAGCGCTTCGCGCACACACATTGCACCAGAACCGTTTTCGGAACCGAAACTTAGGAATTTCGCGCGGTTCTGGTATTTTTCAAAAATCAGTTTCGGTTCTGCATAAGAACCGGTTCTCGGTTCCCAACCCTATTTATATTGCTTCTTTAGTTCTTCTCATTTGCAATTCACTTTGAATAAAAGCGTTTACTAAATTATTAAATTTAAATGTATTGTGAATAATTGGCTATAGGAGTGTTTTGGTGACTGCGTTTACTATAAATTCCATTTTCAGGAGTGGATTCCTTCTGTATTGCAGAAATCCATACAACCTTAAACAGGACATACCTTTATGGTTTTCTCGAATATAGGCGAACATGTTCTGTGTGTCCAATCCACTTTGTTTTTCTATTTACACAGCCAGGACTATGTACAAGCACAATATTTTCAGCACACACTGAGCAGACATCTAGCAAATATTCACAAAATTGTTTGTGTTGATTTCAGTTTTCAACAGCATTTCTCAGAAATCACTTATTGCACCTTTAATGCGGTGTCCTCTATAGTTGATAATGATTTATATAAAATCTCTTTTGATTTCCTTGGTGTCTTGGTAATGTATTAAGCAAGAATTGAACAAGTGTCCAGATTTGGATGCCAATCCAGATTTGGATCTCAATCCTATTTTGGTGCAAAGCCTTTTGTATGTGATTTTAGTGGAAGCTGAACAGACTCTGGCTTTTAAATTATTAATTGGTTTTACTTGCTTCTGTGATTTCTAGAATTAGATTTTTTTTGTGGTTATACATTTATGTTTGTAGAATGTTCATACTTAATGTCATTAATGTAATGGTCATTTGTTTAAGCCCTGATTTTACAGATGGTGTTATTTTCTTTTCCAACAGCCCACTGTTTGTCACTTGGAAAATCGGCCGGGACAAGCGGTTAAGGGGTTGTATAGGTACATTTTCTGCCATGAACCTGCACTCAGGACTCAGGGAGTACACCCTTACTAGGTATGCCACATCTTTGAAATTCTGCTTTTCTCTCACTAATGTGTCTCCATTCATATCATAAAATTTACTTATTCAAGATTTCTTATTTATTTTTGGGGGGCTTTGTTTTATTTGGGCTTCTTATTAGACTTATTACCAAAATATGAGAGTTTCTTGATTCAATTTCTCTGAAAAACTTCTCTAAAGGACCTGTCCTTTTTAAAAGTGTTGTTTTTACTGCAGCACTAGCCCAGCTCCCTTTTTTTTTCTTTTTTTTTCTTAAGTTAACATTGTCCCACCCCAAAATATTGGTTGACCCAGAATTTTTAGGTTTAGAAATGTAATGTTTTGAAAGCGCCACAGTTTTTACACCGGGGTGTTAAAGGGTTAGTTCACCCAAAAATGAAAAAAAAAAACTTATCAGGGAGTGCTCAGATTTCATCAAAAAGATCTTAATTTGTGTTCCGAAGATGAACGAAGGTCTTGCAGGTTTGTGACTCAGATCTCCACATTAATTGTGCAGTAAATACTGATTATAATAATAATAAATATAGTTGCGAGCAGCATTTATCAGGGCCAAGCACAATAGGAACAATGAGACATGCAAGCATGGCTGGGAGCTTCAGAGCAACTGCAACAATGAGTAATTAAAGACATTTTTAGCTTATTATATTATAAATTGCTTAAAAATCACATACAATCACATGTAATGTGTGAGCAGACAATGACGCATGCAAAGTTTGGTGTCAATATGACAAAGCGTTGCAGTGTTACAGCCTAAGAATAAGCTTGGCACACTGCCATCAAATTTGTTGATGCGTTATTCGAGAACGGTTTGGTCAATCGAAAAGCTTTTAATGACTTTCGCCCGGTATGGGCTGAAGATGATCTGAGCCAATTTTGGTGAAAATCAGACCAACGTTCAAGGAGGAGTTGTTTGTAAGAAGTTAAAGCAAAAATAACCATTTTCATATCTCCTGACCAGTAGGTGGTGCTGTGCCGAAACACCATGTAGCCTCTGGTCTTGTGATGACATTACCAAGACTCGTCTCAATAAGCTAAAGTGTTGCAGAGATTTAAGGCTTGTTCGACTTCATGCAGCGCTGCGCAGACCGGTCAGCGGCTGACTTATGCCGGTTAGAAATTTTGTCCGACTTAAGACAGCGCAGACGCTACGTCACTGTGATGTATGGCATCAAATACCGCGAGAGCGATTCAAGAGGGGCTGCATGAGCTCTGATGACGACACAGGTGTTCCACAACGATCATGTGTGTTTTGTGTTTATTCTAACACCATCAGTTCCACTACTGCTTACAAATCTGTATTTTTATTACAGTAAAACCAAACGGTTACATGCAACAGCACACACCTATAGCCTTGTATCCAATTTTCCGTGCTCTTCGTCAAATTCATTTGTGTTATTCGAGAATGGTTGGGTTTTTCAAAAGGTTTTTAATAACTTTTTGCCAGCATGGTCTGAAGTTGATCTGAGCCAATTGTGGTGAAAATCAGACGAACCGTCTTGGATGAGTTCAAAAAAGTAGGTTTTTCAGAAAATTATGTCATAGTTCATATGATCATATCATCTTGAGCCAAGTAATTAGAGGGAAAATTGTATTTCTAGCCCCTCAAAAGTTATTAGCATAAAAGTGAGTGCAACTTTGAACAGTTGGTGGTGCTAGAGGGATTGAGTTAGAAACTCCAAATTTGCAATGGTGAATTTGCTATGGTGCAAATTTCATAACATTTCCACAAGCGGTTTGGTGGGCAATATGGGCAAAAATAATTATCATGATAAAAATTTTCATATCAGTTGATATTGATAATTATCACGATAAATGCCAAATCTTTATTTCTGTATTACTTTATTTCTTCTAATTGAAAGTTAATCTGTTAATTGTGGTTTTAAACTACATTTTCAAATTCTTTATATATTTCCAGTCATTTTTCCTTAACAAAATAAATATCGTAATTTATTAGTTTCTGCTTGTGGTAATCGTGATTGTTGCCTGACTTTGTCTTGTATCTTCATGTATTTTCTGGCTTATAAACATTTTGAATATTTATTGAACTCTTGTTATTGTTTTATCGAGGAAAATATTGCAATAATTATCGTAAGCGTTTTATCGCCAATAGCCATGTTTCCACTGTCGGGCCAAAAGCGGGTGTGCTAGTGAGTACCAGGGCCAGTCGCGTTTCCACTGTCACTTCTGGGGCTTGATCGGGCCTCGTCGGGGCCAATGGCCAGAGTTTTTTGGTCCAAAGTAGGCCAGCTTGGGCTTGAGGAGCGGTTACGAACAAAGTTGACCTGAGTCTGGAGACGGCAGCGGCGCAGATGATTTCGTATACCAGCTAACAACATTAAAGATTTAAAATCATTTATAGCTCAACTCACTTTTTGTGATCCGATGTGGATTCTGATCAATGTATAAGCCATTTGCTCTAACAATTACCATAGTAAACATGGTAAATACGACTGCTTGAAGAAATCACACAAATCATATAGACTATCACAATCGTGTATTTTATCTGTCAGTGAGTGTAGTCTCTTTATACCGGACTGTCTGATATCCATATTTAGCTCCACATGTCTTTTTCGGGAGCTTCCTCTGTTTCTCTGACTGAAATTATAACTGTATTAGAACTGGAGACCTATTACTGGAGATGCTAAAGCTCCTCAGGTCGTATTTTTGGTGGAAAATTTGTAGAAATAATTCGAGGTTGACCGATTAATCGGTTTTGCCGATAGCTGATTGCTGGAACAATTGGTTATCGGCAAAAATCCACACCGATAGTTTTTCCATGTTGCGTCCGTTGCTGGAGTGGCTGAGATGGGTGCTCTGTCATTACACAGTACAAGAGCTCTGAGAAGGGTCTGCTGGCATTATATAGCACGAGAGCGGCCTCTAGAGGCGAAATAAAAACTCACTGATGCCATGTGGTGTTTACATTCACACATGAGGCTGCCCGCGGCCCTGCACAGAGAGTGCTGACACATCAGATGCGCGTTTAAGACACGACAGCGAAACGGTATGAATACAGAACACTACAGTACTTGTTTCCAAATCATTATATAGTAATTAATTTCAGTTAAAGCAGTTAAAACAATGTGATAAAAACACACGCAAGTCAGACCTAAATGTTGCATATATAAAATTAGTGATGTGAGAACGCAAACTGTATCGTCATGCTGCCGACAGAAACATAAACAAAGCAGAAACGCATTCGTTTTTTATTAGATAATCTCCTTCTAAAAAAGCAGACTGCTTAGATTTATGAAATGGTAACACTACAATAAGATTCCATTTTTAACATTACAGTGTTTCCCACACATAGACTAATTCATGGTGGTGCGCCACAGAATCAACACTGACCACCACATATTGTGCGTCGTTCTTCTTTTTTTTTACGCTATTTAAAACACGCAGCGTATTCGTTCAGCTGCATTTGCTTTCCCTGCTCTCCCTCCCTCTCTCTGTCACTCACGCGTGTCTCTCGCTCTCTAATGGCCAAACCTGCTTTTCATTTGAAACAAAGTCTAAGCTTTTAAAGAGTTTTAATACGAAATTCAAACACTAAATAGCGTTTTGGCGCTATTGTGGCAGTTAAAGCCAGAGGCGTTGAAAAGCAGAGTTGCGACATGCTCTCATCTCCCGGCGGTGCGCGCGGTCACGTGGTTCACAGAGCTCTCAATAGTTCCACACAAACCCGCACTGTCAATACATTTGAATGGAAAGACGACAGTTTCACTATACAGGTATTTGCAGCAATTTTTGGTAAACAGTGCAGCATAGTGTGCATTGATTATTACGTCAACCATTTACAGTATCATTTTATTATGGAGAGTGATGTAGATGCAACATTGTTTACATTAATGTTAATGGTTTTCTTGTATTTAGCCCTCAGGTATTCCTTACTAATTGGTCAAACTTATACTCATTGGTGGTTAAATGTGACCATACACCTTTTATTATTTTTCAATTATTTTTTTCTATATTTTAGTTTAATAATATTTATAGGAGATCTTTTGGTACTGAATAGGGCCTACTATTTGTGGAATAATTATGGTCCATGACCATTTAATGAATTAAAATATATTTCTTCTAATATTTTTCTTATTTATATTACAATTAGTGTAATTAAGGTTAAAATGGAGAATTCCAATGCATAGAGGCAAATTAGAGTCATTTTTTGGCTGGAAAAATAATATATTTCATTTGTAATGCCATGGTTTACCCACTATAGGTGCCTGTATGACTCTTTAATAAATATACATGTATCTAGTTGCTCAAAGTATTGCAGATCATAACTGCTTACTTATTTTTAGGTTTTGCTTTTGAATACATATTTAGACATGATAAAACACTAGATTTCTTTAAATGTGAAATTTTAAAACGTTAATAACTTGCATCCTAATATTTTTTAATTTAATGATACTTATATGAGCACACAATAGAATATTAATGAATGCGAGAAAATATAATTTGCCATGAAAAGTTCAAAATAATGCCAAAAAGGCAAACTTTTTCCCTATATGTACGATATTTATGCCAACCCCCCACCCCCCCAAACAACCAAATACCCCCACCCACCTGCCACCACAAATTGGTTTCTAATCTGTGGGAAACACTGCATTAACTAAGGTTAATAAATGCTGTGGAAGTATTGTTCATTGTTAGTATGTTCATTTCAACATTAAATTGAGTTTGAAATTTTATTTTTATCTGTTAACCTTGGTTAATGCACTATGAACTAACATGAATGATCAAGGTACAATTGTATTGCTCATATTATTACATGCTGTAAAAATGTATGCATAATGCTTATAGTTCATGTAAGTTCATGTTGCATAGGGGCTTGCATAGTGTTACCTATGAAATGTACATGCATGTTTCTAGGTTATAGGTAAAGAAACAAATTTGACCTGTAATATTTTAATGTTTAAATTATCTTCTGAAGAATTTGTTCTGTTAGAACTTGTTATAAAGTTCAGCACTGTTTTACTTTTTTTTTAAATCCAGTATCCATTTTAAAAACAATTGGTCGATTAATCGGTTATCGGCAAGTGCGGTCCAACCTAGTTATCGGTATCGGTAAAATCCACTATCGGTCGACCTCTAGAAATAATCATTCTTTCAAAATGTGATGTAAACCATGTCCTGTGACTACAAATAAACAGAAACATATCCGACTAAGTACGCATGTCCTCTTTCTTGTGTAAAATAACGCTACTACTTTATTTCTGTGACTAATGTGCAATCTTGATAAATCAATTATGATCAATGAAAAATCATTTTTTTAAACCTGTGGTAAAACATTGACGCTTAGGTTTTAAATCTTTAAGGAAACAAGGCAACAAACGTTCCCTTTTATCATGCTCGTTTTGCTAGTTACCAGTGACTGAATAGTTTTATGATAACTTCCATTTGTTGGTGAAATGATGGGTTTGTGACGTTGTTCCCGAAAAGGGTTGTTACGGGCGGGTTTTAGTGAAGCGATGCAGAGGTTCTAGCTTGACAGTGGAAATGCAGCGTGGTTTTGGGCTCATGCTACAGGTTCGAGGCTATTAGCCCAACCCGGCCCATTGAAAGCTCTGGCTTGTACTAGCCCGACAGTGGAAAAGCAGCTAATAGGTGCCTATGCATCTTCTGTAATAATATTAATAACAATAAGGGGTTCATCCGGCTGTAGAGACCCCTCTACACGCCCATGTATGAACCATTGCCCTCTACTAATGGCAGATGAGTCCTGTGAGTTAAAAAGATCAAAGATCAAGTACCTAAAAAAAGACATTAATATACATAAAAATGATAAAAAAAATTGTTGCCATGGCAACAGTATTCAAGACATGAAAAATACCTTAATTTCAAATGTATACCTTTATTGACAATTATAAAAAATGTAGGGATGCACCAATACCACTTTTTTCAGAACGAGTCCAATGCGATACTTTAATTGTTGGTACTTACAATACCTGTATTTTCATTGCATTTGTAAATTAAAAAAAATATTAGGTAGAGAAACCAAAAGAATATGGATCATATTCCTTGGTTTAATTTGTTTAGCAAATATATACATTTCCTTCAGTTATTTTCATGCTTAATTATGCCTGTTAAAATGTATTGTACAAGCTTCTGTTACTTTCACTGTTCATTCTATTGCTATATCATATTTATCTTTCATTTAATAGCACAGTGCATATTTAGAGCTGCTTCAGCAGGGCTACGAGTACACAAGAGCAGTATAGTATCGGGCCCGATACTGGTATCCGTGCATTCCTAAAAAGACTTGAAGCAATTCAGAGAAAATGGATATTTCAACATTTGCAATCATTAGCACCAATGTGAACAGGAATCTTTTTATTTTGTCTCACGACTATGCCATCTCGTAGTCACCCAGTTGCCCTGCTCTGCAACCAGAACCAAACAATGTACGGATGATCAAAAGCCATATCTAAAGCCCTTGATTTCTTACTATCCTTAATTAAAGTTTGGAAGCATGTCTCTAATTCTGTAATCTTCTCTGTCAGCCTAACTATTTCCCTGCATGTATCATGTGTGAAACCCTTGCCACTGATGAGAAGTCTACGCTAAACATTTGGCAGGCAGTGCCAATATAAGATATAAGGTGATGATCAAGTTACTTTTAGCAAGACTGATTGAACATTGTTTACATTGGTGATTATATTACCTGCAAACTCGTCGCCTCTCAGAGAAAATGACCTTCACAATAAGCTCAGGTGATTTGTGAACAGGGGTTACCAGGGTAACGTTCTATTTCTGCTGTTCCATAACCGCCACTTGCTGTCAGAGATTGGATTTGCATTTTCATTCAGACCTTTACAAACAGTTTTTAACTGGTGGTTCGAAAAGAAAGTGCATTCAGAAAATGTAAAAATATATATCATATTTACATTATGATGATTACATTTCAAATATATTATATGCAATATCATTTATCGTCTTGATTCCTTTTCTTAAAGGCTGAAATGTGAGGCTTATCATTTTGAAAATGTTTAGTTTAAAAGATCTTAAGATAAATACTTCTGGACTTACAACATTTTGAGCTGCAAATTATAACTTTACACTCATAAAAAACTGACAAATGACATGAAATTCATCTAAATTTTGTGGTCATACTTGCATAAGCTGGCTGCAGTAAATGTGGCATATTCAAATTACTTTGATGTTGTCCTTTAATATTTAATCGCTTTAAATGCATATTGCCGCACAGTTTTCCTAAAGCCACTTTGGTGGTGGCGCCGGGTCTTGGGCCCGACATTGCTGTTTGCAGCTATATTTTTATTTTGTTACAGTACTTAAGTACATTTTTCTAGTATCTGTACTTTATCGGAGTATCTATCTAAATATCATACTTTGTACTCCTCTACATTTCCTAAAACCAGCTTCAAAAAGAAATCGTCACCAGCTGCGAAATGCGATAGTGGAGTCCGATTCACAAACAAGCTGATTCTTAACCAGTTAAATCGGTTCGCAATGCACACTGAACGATTAATTTGTCAATTGGACCGATCAGATTGCATTTGTTCTTGAGTCAGCAACTCACTGATTCAAATGATCCAGTCAGAGTGAGTCTCCAGTAAACAATTCACTGAATTCAAAAGTCTGACTCAAAATGAGCCAAGAGCGGGAGACCCTCAAAGCTTGAGTTACCAAGTTACTAATGCTGAATTTTATGATTTATTTCTGTAAATGAGACTCCTGTTTAGTCAGTTGACTGTCAGTTGTTTGTGAACTAAATCTGTTGTAAAAGGGCAAGCTGCTTATAGGATTAGTTCACTTTAATATGCTAATTACCCCATGATTTACTCAAGCCATCCTAGGTGTATATGACTTTCTTCTTTCTGATGAACACAATCAGAGTTACATTGATAAATATCCTGGCTCTTCCAAGCTTTATAATGGCAGTGAATGGGGCCAATGAGTTTGAAGCTCAAAAAAGTGCATCCATCCATCATATAACTGCTCCACATGGCTCAGGGGGGTTAATAAAGGCCTTCTAAAGCAAATCAATGGGTGTTTGTAAGGAAAAAAAAATCTATATTTAAAACTTTAAAAGCCAGACCGCCTTCTGTATTCAACTTCCAAAGAAAGTGTAACGCCTCTCGCAGTTTAAAATGCTTACGCTACGTCCTAGTCAGATGTAGCGTCAGTTAAGTTTTTTTCATAAGATGAATATGGAAGGCGGTATGAAGCTAGATATGAAGTTTTAAATATGGATATTTTTGCGTTCAACGAAATGCGTTGTTTGCATTCCCTCGCGTGCATTTGGCTACCTACCAACACGGAAAATATGTCTGTAAAAAGCATTTCACATATACATACATGTAACAAGCATGAGAGTGTTTTCTGTGCTGAACACCACAATACGTTTAACAACAGTCGCCACGTGAATCAAAGTTCATATCTGGACCAGAATCAAGCACCTTTTTTTTTCCCCTTCAAGTTTCTATGGCCATATTTCATCTACTCTAGTGCTCCAAATGTAAACCAGCGCTGTGCATGCGCACATATTAAATCACTCCTTCTTAAAATTAAATATATACAGCGGTATGTCTGAACATGAACGCGATGACACACTGGATTACTTACATAAACATAACTTTATGTAACATAATGAGTGTGTTGTAGCACATGTAGGTCTGTGTTTTATTGGTTGCCCCAACCCCCGCCTCCCCCTCTCCCTGTACACTACCAACTTTAATGGGGGTTTTATGACATTTTAAGGCAGGGGTTGGAGACCCCCTGCTGCTCGAGGGCTGCCATCCTGCAGCGTTTAGCTCCAAATCTAATCAAACACACCCGTACCAGTTAATTAAGGTGTTCAAGGTATAGCAGGTAAGTGTGTTGGAGCAGGGTTGGAACTGAAGTCTGCAGGAAGGTAACATTCCAGGAGCAGGGTTGGCTACCACTGCTTTAAGGAATCCCTGAAGTTATCCAACAAAATATAAGCTTGATGGTTTAATATCTGTAAATGGAGAAATTAAAACATAAATATTAATATTTCAAAATTTCTGTTGTACTATAAAATATATATATATTTTTATTTAATACTCTATTTCTGTACCATAATACATAATCAGAATCAGCATAAACCAAGGAGGGTTATGGCACTAAGAACTAATTTGTTTAACGTTTTCAAAAGCTATTCTGTAAAAAACCTTATATCTGCTGAAAAACGTTTTTGCCAAAATGTCAAACCTTTAAAAAGAAAATGTCAGACAGGCAATTTGTCTGATCCTGGTAAAATCAGTATCAACCGATTCACCGTGACCCAAGAAATCTGCTGAGCCCAACGTTATGATTTTCTGACAAAAAATTCAAAAGTTATGGGGGGAAAAAAGGAATAAAAATTTAAATATTTATGAAAATTCGAAAATATAATTTTCAGATCTCATGACCTGTAGCTGGCACTGGTCCCAACTTTTGCATGTACCCTCAGATCATAGTGCTGAATTTAGTAGTTTGATCTCAAAGAGCACCAGGCCGATTGCTTCAATTTCAACTTTAAATGGACAACATGTTCTTCCTGGGGGTTATATCCTCAGAACCAAGGGACCAAGTCCCACCTCTCATAGTCTCTGAAAATCCTGTGGGAAACACTGATGCGGTTTGATTGGCAATGTTCTGATGGTGACTTAATTAAAAACTATTACGAGTGCACCCCCCCCCCCCAACCCACCTCCTGTTGGTTTACTTGAAGTTGCCTGTGCATATAACTTACACTTGTACATGCATTGCCTTGTACATGCATCTTAGACATCTCTATCTCTAGCAGTTGCTTGACCTTGCTTCCATGTCATCCATCTGTAGATCTACAGCCACATTCTTCCCGCAGCAGGGACGGAGACACCAGAGCAGATGCTTGTGCCTTGGCTCAGTTCAACCCAGTATTCGCTGCCAAATTCCCACTTCTCTATTCTCTCATTAACTTTGAAGCAGCTTATATAACCAATAACACTGTCTGTTTTCTTTTCTTATTTTTTTTTTTAAAGGAATGAGTATAGTTATGAGTGGATAGAACTTAGTATCACAGGTGCTGCTGCCACAAACTTTTTTAATTAATTGCAATCGTTGCATGTCTTTCTAACATATCATTTGCTGTAAAGGATAGTTCACCAAAAAATTACATTTTTATCATCACCTGTATGCATTTGTTTCCTGTATCCAAATGTCTCTCTTTTTTGTCCATACAATAAAACGTTAATGGGGGTCCAGTGTTGTTTTGGAAAATGTTAAAATAGTCACACACAAAAAAATGAAAATATCAATATTTAAATTTCTTCAGTGTATTTAGATAGATAAATGAAAGGGGTCATGAACTGCATTTTTATTTTTTATTTTATTTTATGTTCTTTGAGGTCCACTTATATTGTTAGCAAGATTTTTACATAAAAATAACATCCTAATTTAGAAGTATTAGGTTATTTTCTATCCTGTTTTTGACCCTCTCTTTGAAACACTCCGTTTTGATAGGCGTGCCGCATTCAAGACTTGGAAGTAACTGCCCACTGGTATGATTGGGTAACAGTTTTGCATATTAAAATAATTTTCAACATCCCCACTACACGTGTGGAATTATTTTGAAAACTTCCGATGTTCGCCATACATGTTGGAGCCAGAGTCTAAACCCAAATCAGAAGACGAACCTACACCTCAAATACCAAGGATACTCCAGTCTGCGACAGCTTGGTAATCATCTTTATTTATATTTATTCATTATGTATTTGTGAGGAAGTATTGTATTTTATTACATTACATTATATTAGTGTTAAAACGAAGACGCTACAAAAAGGTGTTTATCTTGTGGCATAGTTGAAACATTTACCAACTGTGAAACATTTATGCATATTACATATGCTTATTACATTATTACATATGGTTGTGACAAATAAAGTTTAAGTACTTGGGGTTACCACAGTTAAAGTTGACAGGATAACTTGCAGTGTTTTGTGTAAACAAACTATGAATGAATGTACCTTCGTTTGTCGCACTGTCATTCTTATTTTCATCGTTCATCATTTTTAGCAAAGTGTAAGTAAAGTGAGTGCATATCAAAATGATCTGTAACAAAGCAATAGTGACACATGGTAAAAACATTGATACTCGCATTACTGTCGGATCCAATAATAGTTGGCACTGCATCATCTTTTAGTCTCTCTGAAAAGCCTACGTCAAGCTGTGCCTCATTTAAATATATATCTTTAGTAAAATGAAGCGAACAAACGAACCGTGTATTTACCGACGTGATCTGGAACTTTGTTAATATATAAAGTTTATATATTCTATAGATTGCCAAAAGTTTTGGAACGTCTGCCTTTACATGCACATGAACTTTAATGACATACCATTTTTAATCCATTGAGTTTAATATGGAGTTGGGTTCAACTTTTCTGGTGAAGGCTATCGACAAGGTTTAGGAGTGTGTTTATGGGAATTTTTCACCATTCTTCTAGAAGCGCATTTGTGAGGTCAGGCACTGATGTTGGACGAGAAGGCCTGGCTTGCGGTCTCCGCTCTAATTCATCCCAAAGGTGTTCTATTGGGTTGAGGTCAGGACTCTGTGCAGGCCAGTCCTCCACACCAAACTCGCTCATCCATGTCTTTATGGACTTGCTGTGTGCACTGGTGCGCAGTCATGTTGTAACAGGAAGGGGCCATCCCCAAACTGTTCCCACAAAGTTGGAAGCATGAAATTGTCCAAAATGTCTTGGTATGCTGAAGCATTAAGAGTTCCTTTCACTGGAACTAAGTGACCAAGCCCAATGCCTGAAAAACAACCCCACACCATAATACTCCCTCCACCAAACTTTACACTTGGTACAATGCAGTCAGGCAAGTACCGTTCTCCTGGCAACCGCCAAACCCAGACTCATCCCTCAGATTGCCAGACAGAAAAGTGTGATTGGTCCCTCCAGAGAACACGTCTCCACTGCTCTAGAGTCCAGTGGCGGCGTGTTTTACCCCACTGCATCCAACGCTTTGCATTGCATTTGGTGATTTTAAGGCTTGGATGCAGCTGCTCGGCCACGGAAACCCATTCCATGAAGCTCTCTACGCACTGTTCTTGAGCTAATCTGAAGGCCACACAAAGTTTGGCGGTCTGTAGCTATTGACTCTGAGGAAAGTTGGCGACTTCTGCGCACTGTGCGCCTCAGCATGCACTGACCTCGCTCTGTGATTTTACTTGGCCTACCACTTCATGGCTGAGTTGCCGTTGTTCCCAATTGCTTCCACTTTTGTTGGAATATTTAGTAGTGAAGAAATTTCACGAATGGATTTATTGCACTGGTGACTACGCTTGAATTCACTGAGCTCCTGAGAGCGACCCATTCTTTCACAAATGTTTGTAGAAGTAGTCTGCATGCCTAGGTGCTTGATTTTATACACCTGTGGCCATGGAAGTGATTGGAACACCTGAATATTTATACATAGACGCTTGGGATCACAAGGAAGGCAATGCAAAGACTGTTTTTCCACAACTTGGCAGTGCAGAACATCTTGTAATCCTCAGAGGCATCTTTATAATTTTTTGTTGCTCAAGTTATCCTGGGTTTGCATCTCTCTCGTATTTACTACTATATGATATGCACGAATTGGGCGGGGCTAAAGAGGCAATGATGTTGAATTAGGTGTTGATCATCTTCTGCAGAGGCGGTCTTTCGTCAAACCACTGAGAAGAGTTTTTGGGGATCTTAGTTTCAATAAAAGCTGTTTTTGGACTAACAAGGAAGTTTAGAATTCTGAAACATGCAGGATATATTTCTAGTACTAAGACCTCTTATGTCAAAAGATCAAGGAACATTTTTATTTCTCATTCATGACCCCTTTAAATGAGCAGTCTGTTGTTGTAGTAGTAGTTCCTTTTGTCTGTCCATGTAATGTGCAAGTGGTCAGGGCTAAAGAGAAAATGATGAATAATTAAGGCCCCGAAATGTTTATGGCGAAGTTACTTTTTTGTTTTTCACGTAGGGTTCAAAAGAAATCTACATGACTGAGAGATTTCTTTCTTTTCTTGATTTCCTCTTTTGTTTTTGAAAAGGTGTTTCACCTAAGGCTGGGAGATATAATTAAACATGTATATCTCCTTTTCCCCCCCAGTTTTTGACGATATTCAATAATATCATTATTATTTTATATTCCTTAGTGTGGTCTCAATGTAGACTATTCGTTTGTTCTATTGTCCCCTAAATATAATTAATGTTGGCAAATACAATGTACATGCTAACTTCCTAAATGTCTAAATTGCCCTAACTACATTGACTCTTATATAGTTCAAAAGTTTTTTTGTGTGTGTCTTTTTAAGAGAATTTGATTAGGCATGAATTAGGAGGCAGATATCTACATGGAGCCATTATAACAGCCATTGTCTGCATTATCCTGTCTTTGGTGAAGGAGATGGTGGACGATTTTTCATATTTGATGCTGCTTAGTGCTAGGCGATATAGATCAGTTGATATTGATAATTATCACAATGAATTTCAAACCTTTATTTCTTTCAAGTTTGAAGGCAGATTTTTGCTCCTAAAGCTGTTGAAACCAGACTGTTAATTGTGGTTTTAGACTACTCTTTATTGTCAGAATTCTTTACGCACATCCACTAATTTTTCCTTAAAAAGTAATCTCTTAATATAAAAAAATATTTTCTTAGTTACTGCATGTGTTAACAGGTGATATTGTTTCAAGTCATGAAACAATATGAAAATGTTTGTGTTGCTTGACTTTGACGTGTATCTTCAGCAAAGTTTGCAGTGCCAGCTGCAATATTAATAGTACATGTTTTGTCTCCTAGAAATGCACATTTGACAGTAGCTTGAGTTGACAGCAGTAGTAGCAAATGTTCATTAACAAATACAGTAACATCTTTAAAAATTGTAACAACCTAATTTTTATATGGTAACATTTAAATATTTTTGTTTTGTTTTATTAAAATGAAAATTAAAGAATAAAAAACATTGTTTTGTGATCGTTTGATGTAATGCATATTTTTGAGGGAACAATGTGTTTAAAGAAGTTTCAATGGTTAAATAATTTTTGACATGTTTTCAGGTGGTACAACCAAATATTTGTAAATATATTCCTAATTTTATTTATAAATGAAATCCCTTAGTTACCCTTAAAGAGTGTCTACAGTGCCTAACACATTGTTTTGTTGTTGTGCATTTTATTTATATTAATTTATAATTATTGTATTTTAGTGACCAGGTATTTTGTACCTTTAGCATCTGATTTTACTTTTAATGACAGAAAAAGACAAAAAAAATCATACAAGTATACAAATAAATGCATTGGATACAATAACTAGTACACAGTCTAGTTTTCAACCATTTAATCACTTTGACCTATTATTTGTTGGTTTAAATCAAGAATTTATATGGTTGTACCAATTGATGAATATCAGTTGTGCCACCTGACAACATTCAGGGTTAGTTCACCCAAAAATGAAATTTGTCATTAATTACTCACCCTCATGTCGTTCTAAACCCGTAAGACCTCTGTTCATCTTTGGAACACAAATTAAGATATTTTTGATGAATTCCGAGAGGTTTCTGAACCACCCATAGGCAGCAACGTCATTGCAACTTTCAAGGCCCAGAAAGGTAGACATCGTTAAAATAGTCCATGTGACTACAGCGTCAACCTTGATGTTATGAATGACAAGAATACATTTTGTGTGCAATAAACAAATAAAAATGAATTCATTCAACAATTTCTTCTCTTCCATGTCAGTCTCCTATGCTGTTCACGTAGTAAACAGTACAGCACTTCCGGGTTCTACATCAGAACGCTGGCTCGTTATTGGCCTGCTCCTGCGTCAGCATCACACATGCGTTGTGGTGCTCACGTGAACAGCATCAGTCAGAGCCGGAGTTCTGACATAAAAACCGGAAGCACTGCACTGTTTATTACGTGAACAGCGTAGGAGACTGACTTGACATAATTTAATTGATTTATGAACCTGGAAACGAACCTGGAAAAATGAGCTCACATTTTTGTAATTCATCAAACCTTAACCAACAGGGCAAATAGATGTTCACTCTTTTTGGGAAATGTAGGGCTCATTCATAATGGTATTCTAAATGCAGCTGGATTTATAACTTTGCGTTTTTTTGGTTTACTCTATTTTTATACAATTACAATGTAGGCCTGTGATGTGCATCCTTTAAATGCTGTAATCATCTGACAAATATCTTCTAAAGAACTCTGGCTTTCAGTTCTTATATTCCATTCATAATAGGTTTGATATATTAACTATTGTTATCAAGTAAGGTTATTCATTAATGTTTTTTGTTGTTGTTGTTTTTTACCTGACATTTTGCACTGGTAGATCATCCCTTGTGCGAGTATAACCAGTAAGTGATGAAGGCTGTTATAAATATCTGGCTCCATAGCTTTGGTCTAGCATTATAAACACTATTTTGTATTCCTGCTGTCTTTCCTGTTAGCATTATTGATTCTAAACTCCAGCTCCAGATGCGTCCAGATGCAATGTGTTGATTAAAGCCATTTTTGTTGTATTAAGAGAGAGGAGACACAGTATATCACTGATTTACTCACGCTGTTTGTGAAATTACAAAAGATTGACTTGATCTGTGTGGTTTAATTTACTCATTAATCCCACATAGCTAAAGCGAATTAATATTTGTGTGTGAGTTTGCAGGAAGAGTAAAATCATGGCCAATACCTAAAACCCTGTGATGAAATTCAAGCTTTGCTGTCCTCATATGAGCATTGAATGTACTGCAGTAAATGTGACTGAAATGGTTGCACTGTTGAGCCCTCAGTAATAGAGAAAATCTTCAAAACGATAATTTAGTCAAATCTAAACATTGTCCAAAAAAACCCCCACCATTTACTATTTTGCCACGTTCAACAATGAATGACTTCAAGGTAACATTGACTCACTTGTGTTTGTGTTATCCTATCTGTCACTATTTGCCACATTTGTGATTTTGACCGTTTGGAATTAAAAACTAACATAGACACAGGAGAGAACATTCAGTGGTAGAGTCTTTATTCACACACACACACATATGTTTGTTTTTGTGAAATGTGAGGACATTCCATAGGCGTAATGGTTTTTATACCGTACAAACCGTATTTTCTATCCCCTTACACTGCCCCTGCCCCTAAACCTACCCATCACAGGAGACTGTGCAGTTTACTTTCTGTGAAAAAAAACTTGTTCTGTATGATTTATAAGCATTTTGAAAAGTGAGGACATGGGGAACGTCCTCATTTCACCCTCTTTTTGTAATACCTATGTCATACCCATGTCATTATACACATATGTGTCCTGATATTTCACAAAAACATGCCCACACACACACACACACACAAATATAATGCAGACTAAAACTAACATTGTATATTGTGTGTTTGAATGAGAAGCGCCTTGTTGCGTCTCGCTAATGTTTGAAATTTGAAAAATTTGTTTTCTATGAGTGTACGCACACCGATGGCGCCACTTAGCTTCTGTCTGAAGCCATCTAGCTTCTATTTGTTATATAACAAACATAGCATTTTCTGTGCCAATATTTTTATACACTAACCTGTAACCTTGTAACATTTGCCTGGTACATTACAATACATTACGTTCAGTATAGACATTTAATTTCATGATGTCCGTAAAACTTAGCAATATTGTTGACCACAAACTGACAACAGAATGTGAGTGTCTGCTGTGCGGTACCTCTGAGTTGTTCTAGATGCGACTGCGCTTCTCGTCCGTTAGATGCTGACATGCCATAAAACGGGTGCCCGATCCTGTTCCTGGAGACCTTCCTAAAAATGTCAGCTCCAACCCTGATCAAACGTAACTAAAGCAGCTTAAAATCTTCAGGAGCCCTTGATAATTCCAGACAGGTGTGTTAGATCAGGGTTGGATCTGATCTCTTCAGGTACTGTAGGTAGATCTCCAGGAACAGGATTGGGAACCCCGGCATAAAACTAAAAAATAAATGAAAATTAAGTATAAATTGTTACCTTACTGTAAATAATACTATTGGGGTTGTCATACTGTATCCATGACGTGCTTTGTCTTAAAACACATCTTCATGTCCCCTTCACAGTGCCCTTAAAGACAGTCGCTTTCCCCCCATGACGAGGGACGAGCTGCCGCGCCTCTTCTGCTCAGTGTCTCTGCTTACCAACTTTGAGGATGTTGGTGATTACTTAGACTGGGAGGTAAGAGCACAGAAACAATTACTACCAGTTATTAATACATAGGTGCTGTGTATATTATCATTTATTCACAAAATTAACTAAACAAACAAAAACTATATGTACACTTAAGGTTTTTTGCTGCACACATTTTAAATATAAATGTTACTACTGAAATGGAAGTTCAGGCCTAACACCAGTAACTGATCATTCACAGCTTATGGCTAATACCAATAACTGACAATTTTACTTTACTTTGACACTTAATCCTTGGAGCTACTATTTAAAAACGTGTGTGTGTATATTATGTATAAATAAATTAATATTTGTGTATGTGTATATAAAAGTTCATATTGCAGGGTGGTGCAGGGATGACATCAGAACCCGCAAAAATCTTGAAGGAACCACTGGCAAATGTCTTCTGGGTTCTGACGTCATCCCTGCACCACTCTATTGTATTTTTCTTTTATTTGAGTATTTACTTTACTTATTCAACCCTCTACGGACACACTGAAGCTCAAGTTGCCATTAGCTATTTATTTTACATTTTTTACTTGCCAGACTTTTTACATGGAATGCAAGAACAATCCAAATGAGAGAATTTGCTTTTCACATGTAAAAATTCATAAAAACAATTCACATGTATTTGGCCAATCAATGTACACTAAAGTTCCTATAGGCATTCATCACATTTCCACGTTCAAAAAGCAGAAGCTACAAATAGTGGCGTAAAAAAAAAAAACTTGCGCTGAATCCTTTATCAGTGGCCGGTGCCAATAGCACAGGAATGTTGTGGTTTTATGTAAAATTCAGCACAGATTCTTCTAAAGACACCAACCTCAGTTTTACCATCAGTTTACCACCAGATCCGTTTATCATTAATTGAGTATTGTGAAACAAAGACAACAAAATTCATAATATTGTAGCCATGCGTATGTGCAATAATTTAGAGTCTGATCACATTATTTTATTACAGATCTGCAAGAACACAATACAGACAACATATAACTTTAAAGGGCATTATCGCGATCTCTACAGTAACCTTGGGGGAAAAAGTTATCAAAATAATTTGCTTTGTTTTAGTTTTTCTTTTTTCACCCAATGAACATAATTGGATACTGATAAACAACAGGGCACATGCATCTTTGAAGCTCCCTATAAAATAACGAGAGAAAATTCTGTCAAGTTCAACAGTATGATGAATAAATATTAACATAAATGCTACAAACATGATTGCCCATGACTAGATTGCAAATACAAATACAAGAATATACATTATGTAAATAGACATTGATTAATTAAAAGAAACTGAGATGCGCTACACTGGTGGAAACAACACGAGCCCATGCAGTCGCAACCGCCACCTGTCTCTGACTGGTGTTTAGAGTCCGCTCCAGCAGCAGCAGTCAGCGTTCCTTCAACGCTTTATTTTTTTGTTTATTCGTTTAGATTGTATAGCCCGTTCTGTTAATGGGCGCCGTTGCGAGCAGCATCAGCCTGCCTCAGCTCGTCAATAATGCGTTTTTACTGTGGGGGCTTTTACATTTAAACTAACATTGTGATGTGCTTAAAGTGTTTTATATCTATAGATTTTATTATAAGCAAGACAAGTCAAGTGTTGATTTGAGAGTCTAAATTGATCAAACGTGTGGTTAACTCCCTGTCGGCCGCTCGGTCGTTACTTTAAAAAACTAAATCTTTAATTTAACAAACAAAAATTGCTCCAAACATTTTTTCTAAATTAACTTAATGAAGAAACTAAACAAAATATAACTACCTTGACATTAAAAACAAAGCTGAACTATTTGTATGGCTGCAACAGTGTAATAGGGAGGGAGAAAAAAAACACTGTCTCCATTCGGACTCGGGAGTATTTACGTGTCATGCTATCACAAATATCAGTATATTGTCACACACTAAATTAACACGATGTTGATATTTTGTGCTTTGAATATCACGGTTATCGCCAATACCGGTGCAGGGTTAGGGAGTAAGGCCTATTGTGCTGGTTTAGACCCTACTCTGAAGTAGGAGCTAATGTACCCCCCAAAGGCGATATAACTAATATCGTTCCTGTAGTGCGAAAAGGCCAAAAAGTGGGTACTTCTGCCAACATTTATAGGAACTATGAAAACGGTCCTCTGGTGTGAAAGCCACTATTTTCGAGCCCTGCATTTCCAAATAGCACATACATTTTCTTTATGTGGAATGTGTAAAGCCTGGTTCATACTTGCTGCATCCGCACAAGTGTGAAGGTGTGCGCAGCCAAACTGGCGTCATCGCAGTGTAGGCGGTCATGAGACCCATTTCGCAGGCCATTGTGCACTAGGGGTGTCGAAATTAATAGTTTCTTTGATGCATCGCGATGCAGACGAGGACAATTCGGTATCGGTTCAGTAATAGACCATAACTGATTATAGTGTACTGATTCTTTTCTGACGTCATTTGCCGCGTACGTGCATTGAAGCGGTAGCATACAATGGCAGAGGGAGACGAGACGCGAGTGCGAGTAGCCTAATTAAAATGCTCCAACTACTTTAAAAGCAGATACAGCAAAATTGTATACATGAGGATGCAGTGCATTGTGATGCATCGTGATATCGAATTGAACCGAAATGATGGCATGATAATCGTAATCGAACCGAACCGTGAGAACAGTGTAGGTTCACACCCTTATTGTGCACTGCATTTTTTTGTAACTTTTTGTGCGGCTCCGCTTCCGAAGATGCATGACAACGAGGCGACTCTGGCCGATCATGTTGGTACCGGCACCCAGTTAGCAATTTGTCCACATTAATTGTTGCATTTACAAAATGAGCCTACAATAGAAGAAATAAGCATTTTTAATGAACATAAAGATAGAAGTGCAAGCTTTGGTGACGTGTACTAAAATCAAACTTTAGGGGCACCAAAGGAACCATTTCATAGTTCCTAGAACTATTGGTGGAAGTATCTGCTTTTTGGTGTGTTCACACCGCAGGAACAATTTTAGTTCTAGAAACTTTTGGGGGAACTAAATTAGCTCCTACTTTAGAGTAGAGTCCAACCCAGCACAATAGGAACTACCAGTTGACGTAAGTGTACGCTGATTGGTCGAACACATGCAAAACACCAAAACCCACCATTTTTTTTGAAAGATGTGTAAAAAAACACAGATTATAGCCTATATATTTACTTCACAAACTAACTCTACGAACATGGAAAGCTGTGATATATGGATCTCTTAATCTTTACGCTAAAGAGAATATCCAACGCAACTTTAAGGGGACCAAGTGAAACACAAAGTATTTCTGCTCCGCTAGAGACACTGGACATCAACCACACGGCAAACGCCAATACTTTTTCATATACTGTCTACTTTCTTTTTATAACAGTTCTATCTAATAATGTGTTAGACAGGACTGTTAAACAGGTCTTAAACTAATGAAGATGGATCATGTGAGTGCTGTGTGCTTAGGCTCTGGCATTCTCTGTGCCGTCAAAATAAGTTTGCCGCAATTGTCACAACAACAAGTGCGGCTTACGTCACTTCAGAGTTCCTACTGAAAGTAAAAACAAGGCTTAAGCCTCTCTCTTTCTCTTACGTTGAGTCCTACTAACTATATGTACAAATGTACAGTTTTCAAGGTCTCCATAAACACTGTACATTGTAAACATACTGAACCCTTAACACTGAACTGAAGCTTTTCACTTTTAAGATGTTCAGTGTGATTTTCTGTTTACTCTACATCAGGGGTATTCAATTAAAGTTCAAAAAGGTCCGGACCTCCACTAGGAAGGAAATATAATGTGTTTTTTTTAGAAGTTTTATTTATATTTTTATATATATATATATATATATATATATATATATATATATATATATATATATATATATATATATATATATATATATATATATATATATATATATATATATATATATATATATATATATATATATATATATATATATATAATATATACATACACACACACACACACACACACACACACACACACACACACACACACACACACACACACACACACACACACACACATACATACACTCACCTAAAGGATTATTACGAACACCATACTAATACTGTGTTTGACCCCCTTTCGCCTTCAGAACTGCCTTAATTCTACGTGGCATTGATTCAACAAGGTGCTGAAAGCATTCTTTAGAAATGTTGGCCCACATTGATAGGATAGCATCTTGCAGTTGATGGAGATTTGTGGGATGTACATCCAGGGCACGAAGCTCCCGTTCCACCACATCCCAAAGATGCTCTATTGGGTTGAGATCTGGTGACTGTGGGGGCCATTTTAGTTCAGTGAACTCATTGTCATGTTCAAGAAACCAATTTGAAATGATTCGAGCTTTTTGACATGGTGCATTATCCTGCTTGAAGTAGCCATCAGAGGATGGGTACATGGTGGTCATAAAGGGATGGACATGGTCAGAAACAATGATCAGGTAGCCCTTGGCATTTAAACGATGCCCAATTGGCACTAAGGGGCCTAAAGTGTGCCAAGAAAACATCCCCCACACCATTACACCACCACCACCAGCCTGCACAGTGGTAACAAGGCATGATGGATCCATGTTCTCATTCTGTTTACGCCAAATTCTGACTCTACCATCTGAATGTCTCAAAAGAAATCGAGACTCATCAGACCAGGCAACATTTTTACAGTCTTCAACTGTCCAATTTTGGTGCGCTCGTGCAAATTGTAGCCTCTTTTTCCTATTTGAAATGGAGATGAGTGGTACTTCTGCTGTTGTAGCCCATCCGCCTCAAGGTTGTTTGTGTTATGGCTTCACAAATGCTTTGCTGCATACCTCGGTTGTAACGAGTGGTTATTTCAGTCAAAGTTGCTCTTCTATCAGCTTGAATCAGTCGGCCCATTCTCCTCTGACCTCTAGCATCAACAAGGCATTTTCGCCCACAGGACTGCCGCATACTGGATGTTTTTCCCTTTTCACACCATTCTTTGTAAACCCTAGAAATGGTTGTGCATGAAAATCCCAGTAACTGAGCAGATTGTGAAATACTCAGACCGGCCCATCTGGCACCAACAACCATGCCACGCTCAAAATTGCTTAAATCCCCTTTCTTTCCCATTCTGACATTCAGTTTGGAGTTCAGGAGATTGTCTTGACCAGGACCACAACCCTAAATGCATTGAAGCAACTGCCATGTTTTGATTAGATAATAGATAATTGCATTAATGAGAAATTGAATAGGTGTTCCTAATAATCCTTTAGGTGAGTTTGTATTTCCATCTGTGCAGCAGTAGTACTTTGTTAAAGGAAGAAAGTCCTAAACAGTCAATCTAGTCATCAAAGATGAGGATATTCGGTCCCGAGAGCCAAAGTCTGAGAATTAAATTTCACTCTTTTCCACCTCGCCTTTAGATCCCTTATGAATGCCTGTGCACATTTTACTTTCACTGCAATTCTAGGTGGCAATTGCTTGAATGGTGGGTTCATTATTATTCTTAATGAAAAACACAATAAAACGGTACAATGACTAACTCGCTTATATTAAACATAGGACTTTTATACAAAACGACTGACAGCTTTATTAACAAAACGAATAAACACGGCATATACCATGCTAATATAAAATAACAAATGAATTACACACAGTTTGTGGTGTGCTTGAAGTAGGGGTGCACCGAAATTTCGGCCGCCGAAAATGTTCGGCCGAAAATGGCATTATCGGTTTCGGGCCGAAAAAAAAAAAGCCGAAAACGTAAACCGAAAATGAATGTCACCCGCCCCTCCCTTCTGTGCACGAGCACTTAGGTTTCACTCACGGTCGAGCTGTTATCATTTGTCTGCATATCAAAGATTAAGCATGTCAGCGGTATGGAAGTATTTGAAAGTTTCAGATGAGGACACCAATAGTGTTAATTTCGTCAGACGAGACGAGACTAAATATGTTCGTCAACGACCTTTTTTTCCATGACGAAGACGAGACTATAACGAGACTGCACCAATGTCCAAAAACGCAGACTAAGACTAAATTAACATACATTATTGTTGATGAAAAAGGACGAGACTAAAATGTTTTGCATAAAATAAAAACTAAGATAAAAGTTTTCTCTACAATCGTCTGTATATGTTCTTTTGCACAGCAATTTAAAATGTAAGTAAAAAATTTTTTACATGCAGCAGCAGAATAGAGGCCCACTGCCATTGTGATTTTGTGTGTACTGTTAAAAACTATTTTATTTGATGGAACATAAAACTTGAAGAATAATATTATTTGGTATTATTGTTTATATTTTGAAAAAAAGGTTAAAATTGTATTAAACGTTTTTAAAAGAAGCTATTTTCGGCTTCAGTTTCGGTTTTCAGCCAAGTGCATCCTAAAGTTTCGGTTTTGGCCCAGAATTTTCATTTCGGTGCATCACTAGCTTGAAGTAAAACTGCACGATTAATCGTTAAAAGATCGTGATCTCGATTCAAACGCCCATGCAACCTTATTTCTAAATATCAACGATTCCGCTATGTCTATTACCATGGCCGTTTCACATCACAAGCGTCAGCGGAGCATGAGCAGCACGTGTTCTCTAGCAGTCATCAGCCTGCACAACTGTTTCCAGGCCTTCCTGCTTAGCTCTCTCCAGCGCTGGAAAGCTTTTCTAATATTGATGCGGGTCCTAAAGCTCTTTCCTGATCATAACCCTTAATTTTCCAGTGATATTCATACGCCCCCTAATGCTGACTGGCTACACGTTTGTTGTTGTCGGCCCGACCAACTTTCAAACAGCATTTTTCAAATATCGCTTACCCCACCTTTAATTTTGCTCACTGTAATCTGACCAAAACTCCTCTAACGTTGGCTTACGGGCATTTAATTGCTGCATCTAGAAAATAGACAATCCAACCTTAGTGATAATTACTAAGATCGAAATCTGATATTAAAAAATTCTATTTTTCTTATAATTTTGTTTATAATTGTCAGAAATGCTAATCTTGTCCAAAAAATAATGGATTTGTTTTCTGATTCTCCACTCGCACTGCCTTTCCTTAAAAAAAATGGCATGACAGTTAGGTATTAGTCACTAATCCCTGCCACAACATTTCCGCATTCTTTTCCCATCTGTTCACAAAACATCTTTTGTTCAGATCCTGGAAGTTAGAACCAAAGTCTTTATGTTGTGTAGTTCTGCTGCCATTCCATATGCATCTGTACCTTTTGTCAGCAGTGACCCAGTTTGGCGCTAGACTGTGTTTACACATCACAAACCTAGAGGCAAAATAGTCCACTAGAAGTAAAGTGTAGCAGCTGCTTTAGGAGTCTCTCATTGGTGGTGATTGATAATGAAAGCATCACTATTGCTCATACCTAAGGTTAGGGATTTGAAAGAACACCTAAGGTGTGCTATTTTTTTTGTGATGAAACAGATGAAAAGACCCATAGACATACACTGGTTGCATTTACATGCACAAGAATATCCTGTAATTATTCTGAAATGTACATAATTGTGATTATGTAAGCGTCATGTACAAGCATTAACCTGTTTGGCATAACTAATTGAATCCAATATTCCAGTTTCTATATATCTGAATAAGACAGCAGGTTTATTATTATTATTATTATTATTATTGTTATTATACAAATGTGGGGTCATGTAAATGCCTTATTTTGCATATCCACCATTACTACACCATTACCATTACTCCACCATACACCATTATTTGTTTCACATGTATACATAAAAATAGTTTGGGGTTAGACAAAGACATTGAAGCCATTGAAGAAACACATTTTTTGAAGTGAGGAAACATAATGACCTACGTTTGTATGCGTCTCATGACCTTAAGTGTGCTTTTCATCATGCTACTGTGTTTTTGTAAAGGACATGAATGAGAATTGTTGATAACTCCTCCAAAATTACTAAAATGCAGTTTAATAAATGTCAAGATTAAGAATCTCTAGTATACAATCAAACCAAAATTTATTACACCTTCAACATTTTCTCACATTATCACAGTTTATTTGCTATATTTTAGAAAATGGTAATAAAATATGACAAGAACTCAGTGTTAAACTGTCAGAACAAATTAATCTTGATTAATGTCAGATAACTTTGATAGAAAGGTATGTAATGTACTGCAATCAGCTATCAGCTGTTAAATTTAAGTGCACACTTAGATAATAGAGGGTATGCACGTGACGTCACCTTCAGCTGGAGTGACTGCGGTTACGCCACACTGAGTGGCAAAACGACTGAGAGGCAGCATTGGTTTACAGCGTGAATGCCATGAAAAACACATAAAACAAGGCCTGACGCCAGAGGGTGGGTCGGGGGAGGCTTTGTCCACGGCCCCTCCGGACCGAGGGAGATGGACTTGTCTGATAATAGCGTGTCATTTTCGCACTCAAACCACTGCCCAGGCAGTGCACTGGCACTCAGGATTTACTGCTTTTAGAGGGAAAAGCTGCCCAACACTGCTGATCTAGGATCTGTAATCCACTGTAAGAAATTGTAATAATAGCATCTGATTAGCGAAAAAGATTTGGCAAAAGAGCCTGTGCGTTTCTGTATTTACACTCGTCAAATGATTACATTTCCAACGTATTTCCCCTTCGGTGAGTAATGTAGCCAATCACAGACATGTTTATTGATTTCTAAAAATGCAATGGCCAATCACAGGTGTTGAAGTTAGAATCCACTCACCGCTCGAGTTGTTGTCCAGTTCTGCACACGCGCTAATCCTCTCTAATAAAGTGTAACGTTAGATATGTAAATAAGATTCATTGTGCCGTCAGCTTCACTGATTAATATAACGGAACTTTGGGAGATCGCGTTCATTGAATGAGTGACAGCTTTTAGTGATTATAAAGGGAGCACTATTTGCCCGCTGTCTAGGCGATATATAAAAAATATTAATAGGCCTATAATATATTCAGAATTTGAATAATACTTTTGTTTTCCATTCTTGACAAGCGGCCACATACACACTTTAATACATCGACCCATATCCGCATATACATGCGGGATTCATTCTCGAAATTGTGATGACTGACAGTGATATTTATGTATCGAAATCAGGCTCATATAAATGTCAGGAAAACACGATTCCTGGCTGCATGTCAATATTCATGGGTCACTGGATCTTTGCCAAGTTGTAAAGAACACTATATAGAGTCCAACCTTTAGTTTAAACTGATAACTGTTTGTTTTACTCGCGTTTTTCCCCTATTAACTCCAGTCACGCAGCTGGGCTGCGTTCAGCCCTGACAAAACATTGCAAAACATTTTTTAAACGGAAACGGTGCAGCGTTGAACACCCTGTTCTGATGACGCAAGAGTTGTAACTATGGCAGCTGAGAAGGCCATTCTCTGTGTTCTTTTTGAGGAATTTTCAGAGCCTGATGAAATCGATATAAATACGTGTTTAATACTGCAAAATACATGCAATCACTGCCCTTGCCGTCCAGAATAAAAGACAACTTACCCCAATCCCATTTAATGAACCTTTTTTTTATCTCCTGGTAATCAATTCTTATTTTATTTTATTTCTAGTTCTTTTTTAATAGCTTGCTTTTTTTTATTCTCATTTTTATGTAAAGCACTTAATTACCATATATGAAATTTGCCTTGCAATGAAGCTAAAAATATAAATAAATACATCATGTTGATATATATACTGTATAAATTTTTTTTTTCACGACAATCATGTCTTCTAATATCTTCAATTGTTGCGTATACATACTGAGCTGCAGCGGACACATTTGTAAACAACTTTACTTGGACTCATTGTGTGAGCTGTCTCTTTAATACCGTGTGGTTTATATACATGTTGCTGCTGATTGGGCTGACATTACTGACACACCCACCAAACAAGATAAAACGCATCTCAAACCTGTTGCACACCGCTGCGCACCGTTTCCAGGAAACGTCATGTTCAACCGGAAACCAAAGCAAAACGTTGCGCACCGTTTTGAGCTTTGAACGTGCCCCTGCTCTTCTGCCACTCAGTCCCGGCTGAGGGGGCGTGTTCCGGCGGGAAAGTGATGTCGATGCACACCCTCTATACCAATTTATGTCAACCAATTACCAAGCAATGCTTCATTTTGTTCAGTCTGTGGTGTAAAGAAAGAAAGAAAAAACACTTAAGCAAAATATGGTCAGGTCAAAGTGTCTGAATAATTTTTTGTCCCAAATTTATAAATTTTACTGGTAGTCCACTGTATGAAGACATTTTGGGTACTATGTCACAGTTTATTTGATTTTGCTATCCTCACTTACATAAATTAACTATAGTGTCCTGCACCCAGTAGTAAAAATATCTGGTGTCTTGATAATTTTTGGTTTGACTGTATCGTAAAAATTGCATTAAAATAAAGTTCAGGTCTTGGTTTCTTCAGATCTAAAGGCATAACCAGAATTGATGTGCATGTAAATCAGAAGTAATAAACAAATAAAATAAACTCTGTGATGTCAGTCATCAAAAATGACCTCCTTCGTCTGAGCTGATGAGTAGAAAAGCTCCAGTCCAATTTGACCACATTAATTTGCAGAGTGAAACGCTTAATGGCCCATTCACACTGAAACGTAAGATGGTGCACAGTAGTTTCCAACTGCAGAGCCGCATGACTAATGAATGAAAAAGGCATGGTCTCGCGATGCAATTTTACGCATGCCGCCTGTGTGAACAGGCCCTTACTTTAAACTGCATCAGCTGAATAAGTATGTCATGTGTTAAATCATAATTATTTCGGTCAATATTGTAATCAGTTATTTATTTATAGATAGCAATACATAAAGATTATATATCTATATAACTATATATATATAGGTGTCAATACCACAGCCGAATACTAGGCTAACTAATGTCAGTGAAGTACTCAGACAGTAATACAATAAAAAAATATATATAATTACAAAAATAGGACAAATACCATTATAAAAAGACATAAATAAACAGTGTTTGCGTTTTTCATGCAAGTCTAACAGAATAGTATTCAGGTAATAGCATTCCACAAAAAATGTAGAATCAAATGTAGAATAAAACACAGCACAGTCTTTATTGTATGAATTTAACTTGCTTTGATTCTTATTGAAGCTTTAAAAGTTATCCAGTTGTTTGTTTTTTGTTGTTTGATTAACATTAATGGGACATGAAACCCTAAACCACATTTTCTGAGATGTTAAGAGTCATGTTGCTCATGTGAAGCTTTCTTGTGCTGTTTTCATTTTCTGGGTTTAAAATGGTCTTTGTGTCAATGTCAACGTTTTCTTGCATCATTGATGACTCATCGTTGTCTTATAATTATTCTTGAAACTGCGTATCCTTATAGATTAAATGTTTCCCCTCACAACAAGGTAACTTACCATGTTTGTCATTGTCAGAACCAAAGTAACCGTATTTATCAGTTACATGGAGATCAAACCGAAAAAAAGAACAATTTTTCAAAATGTTTTTATTTCTTAGGTGGGTGTTCACGGCATTAGGATAGAATTTTTTAATGAAAAAGGATCAAAGCGCACCGCCACCTACCTGCCAGAGGTTGCGAAGGAGCAAGGTGAGAAAAAGTACACTTGCCTGAGTTTTATCTGTCTACAGTTACGATATAATAGCAGAAACAAGATGAAGAATAGGCCAAAAGGTAACACTTAATCAGTATGAAAAAACAGGATTGAATTTGTTCTCTCTCCATAGGATGGGACCACATTCAGACCATAGATTCCTTACTTCGAAAGGGAGGTTACAAAGCTCCCATCACAAATGACTTCAGGAAGACTATTAAATTGACCAGGTGAGAGAATTACCTTTTATAAACCTTTTCGATCACTACAATACAAGGCTATATAAAAGTGAATCTTTTAGTACTTGTGTCCAATGGTACTAGTCTCTTAAAGGGATAGTTCACCCAAAATAATTATGCCAATAATTATGGCCAACGTGCTTTGGAGAAAAGCATTTATTTCATAATGTGATTTACCCCCACTTTCAATTCTTTTACTTCAATAAAAGGTTAGATTTTTGTGAATTTCTTTTAATAAAAGTTAAAAAGGATAAATGATGCGGATTTATTTTTACAGCCATCTTTGATCATATTTACATGGGGTGCCAATAATTCTGACCACAACTGTCATGGTGTGATACCAAACAGGACCACATGGAGATGCCAAAAGACGGTTAAAAAAACAAAACAGATCCATTCAGAATTACTAAAACACACACAAAACTTCAAAATCTGCAGCCTATGCCATTCTGTGAAAACTTCCCTTAACCCTCTGGAGTTTGAGCTCTTTTGGGGCCCTTTAGAAGTTTTGACATGCTCTGACATTTGTGTTTTTCTCAGTTGCTTATAAACACATTAATGGCAAAAGTGTAATTACACTGTATTCAGCACAAACTGGGCTACCAGAATATGTGAGCAACATGTATGTACATGCTTGTATTTTTGAGAGATAAATGTTTATGCACGGATTTTGAAAAAACTAAAAAAAATAGTTTTAAAATTAAGGCCTCAAAACACACAATAGATATCTTTTCCCAAAACTTTTGACTCCTGTCTGTATTTGTATAGAGGGTTTTCTTTAAACTGATGTGAGAATCATTGAGCCTACTCATTCACATAAAACACTGATTTAAAATTTGTAAGACAGTTTCTCTTCACAAAGCCAATATGCGAGGAGGCGTGATATCTAATGAATAATGATGAGATAGCACCTGAGATAACAAAGGACTCGAGCTGCATAATGAATGAGCTTCAGGTAGGCCTGTGACAGGGAGCAACAGAGCAAAGGAAATATATATTTTTTGTAGTTTATTATATTTGGAATGTAATCAACAAAGGCCTATTATATTTTAAATGATCAGAGGATTTGACTACACTGCAAAAAATGCTCTTCTTATTTGGTATTTTTTCTTGTTTCCAGTCCAAATATTTAAAATTCTTAAATCAAGATTAATTACAATTTTTAAGTACAAATTTCTGGGGGGAAAATACAAAATGAAGTGTTTGCTTAGTTAGTTAGTTAGTTAACTTTATTGTCTCCAAGGGGAAATTCTGCTTAGGCACAGTGCAGAGTTGCTTCATAAAGGTAGACCAGATAACTTAAAACAATCTATATTCTCTGCCACAACAATTTATGATTTATTAAACTATAATTTATTATTTATTACACCAATTGTTTTAAATAACCTTATGTGATCTCATTTGGCTTTGGATCAAAAAAATCAGACAGAAAATATATTTTACAATATTCTGCATGATTATAAAAGCTCGAGTAGCATTGCATTATAAATATAATCTATTATGAAAACACCCAACATTGTATAAATAACACAGATAAGCCATATATTGTCGCGATTGTGTGTTTATTATCTTCAAACGTGTCTAGCTGCATGTTAGAGCGATTTCTGGAAGCTGTTTATGTCAATGTCATATGGTATCTTCTTCATGCGTGCTATATATGGACTACATGTGCACAGAGCGCCCTCCGGCTGCCAGTATGAAGTATCAAGAGTTTTTTTATGAATGAGAGCAGCTGACGGTATTACAATCTTTAGAAGGTACCGACGGTTTTCATATTCATAACTCCTGACACATATTAACAAATTACGGTCACTATATGACTTTGAGAATAAAACAGAGGTCAAAAATGGAAGCTTGAGTCTTAGATCTTTTAAATGATGTATAGTTTGTCAAGGTAATTACTTACATCTGACAGTAATTTTGAGCTAATTTAAACAAAGAAAGCTTCAGTGCGCCCTCATGCACGATGTTTGTTTGAGTTGATGTGTGTGTGGGCGTCGCCTCAGTATTTGAATCTCAATAGAGCGCGTGCTTCGTGGGCGTGGTCGCATTAGTGTATAATGAGCCGCTCAGGAACGACTAACATCGCTCTGCTTTCAAACGGATTACATGAACACAGAATATTTGTTTTTGATTTGGTTTACGGCGTTTAAAACCTGACATTTCAGCGTTTCTTTAGACATATGTCTCATGTTTGTCAGACAAGTATTCACTAAGCTAGAGGTAATTTTCTGAAGACTATCTGAAAGAACGTCTTTGACAGAGAGGCTGCAGATCGCGCATCATGTTTGATTTCTTTATTTTGCAAAAAGCACAACAATTTGTTTTTATTGTGACACTACAAAAAAAAAAGAAACTTAACAGATAATAATGATGTATAACACTTGCCTGAATGATAAAAAATTACAGTAATTTGAGTCTCTTTGGCACTGAAAAAAAAAGAAGCAAGCCAATCACGCCAGCGTGACGGCCGACTCGAGAGGGTTAAAGGGATAGTTCACCCAAAAATGAAAATTCTGTCATCATTTACTCACCCTCAAGTTGTTCCAAACCTGCATGAGTTTCTTTGTTCTGCTGAACACAAAAGAAAATATTTAGAAGAATGTTTGTAACCAAGCAGATAGAGCAACTATTGACTACCATAGTAGGAAAAAAAAATACTGTGTACACTAATACACTGATGCTTTTCATATGATAGGAAAACATCTAAAAATAATGCTATAATCAACACTTACTCGTAACTTGTTCATCTCGACAGCTGTAATGGTACATTGCATGTGTTACAAGGTTGGTAGAATAAGGAGGAATACGGGCTCTCCGTGACTGGGACTCGTGTTTATTCAGAATTCTCAGATACAAACTAAATAAACTCGCACTGACAGCGCTCTCACAACTCAGTAGTTACAATATAACTTTGTTAGCAATCGCTCCGTCTCTTGTCCACTAGTGATGTCCGGTTCGCGAACAAATCGTTCTTTTGAACTGGTTCTTTTTAGTGAACCGGTCGAACCAGTTCACCAAATCGGACTGAATCATTCTAAACGGTTTGCGTCTGGAGTCAGCGCTGATCCATAATTTACTAAAGTTATTAACTTTCTGACATGAGTGACAGTCCCTTTGACTAGAAATAAACTAATAACCTGAAGTATATGCTAGTAACTACAACAGTTTACTGAACTGAGACGTGCCGAGATAACTGATGAGAAGTGAACTCGGGTCCATCCGTCTCTCTGGCAGGCTCATGCCTCGTAGACCTTGCTAAACCCAACCCCCTCCGCTAAAAGATATAATACTCATTTCAAATGCAAAGATGTCAGCCAATCGCAACAGTGGGCATTTTTACTGAAGTCTCACAGCAGACACGCTCCTTGAAACAGGGCATTCAGCCAGAGGGCAAACTTCAGTATAAAAAAAATGCCTTTTATTTCTAAATTGACATGTTATGATGTAAAAATCATACTAATAATACAAGTACACCTCAGAATGCATTATAAAATAAAATAAAAAATCCATGCCATGGGACCTTTAAACCAACTTTGACCTCTTAGTTAATCAAATTAAAAATTGTAGTGCAAATGGTCATAGATTAATTGTAGCATGAGATTTATATAGCATGCGTTCACAACATCTCTCTTGCTGTCAAGTGTAACCAGTGTGGGAACTGCATTAAAATAAATCTACACCGTCTACATCAGAGACAGAATTGTATTGACATTTTAAATGATCTACAAAAAAAACTGGCATAAAAAGATCATTTAAACGGGTTGCTGTCATTTTTGTATCTTATTTAATGTATGTTTGAATAAATGTGTCATTAAAACAAGTTAAATAAAAACATGCTAGATATATAATACTGTACAAATATAAGGAAATCAAACAGTTTTTACATGTTTTCAAATAGCCATTCAGATCATTAGAATAATAGTAATATTTGAGTATTGAATATAAATGTAAGTTTTCAGCCTTTTTGACAGCCCTTGTATCTCGGTGTGACGATACATTTAGCTCACGAGACGATACACTATGGGTGCTTCTCAATATCCCTCCTCGTTTCCTCGCTCCTCCATCCTATGACCCGGAAACCGACCGAGCTCAGCCATCTTGTAGGACATCTTAATTCTCTAATTACATCGCGTGGAGGCTTCCTGAGGAGTCATGAGCGAGGATACACGGGTGTATCCTTTGCGGAAGTGTTTTATCAACTAAACGTGACACACGTATTAATTCTCCTCCCCTTCACATCTTGCCACAGTTTATTCATTATTATTATTATGTTTACATGTACAAGACAGATATATGTCAAATAACAAAAACTGACAGTTGCAGAATTATATCAAACTAAAGCAAACTAAATCCAGCGGTGTAGAGTCATTATTATTTGACGACGCTTTGAAGTGGCGCGAAAGGGAGCGAGGATATATCATTTTACTTGTATATCATAAACGTTTAGGTCAAAAATGACCGAAGAGCACCAGAGGTAAAGATAATATTGTCTTTCGGAAGACACACCCCATGTCCATGGTAGGCGGGATTAACTCTATAAAATGGTTGTACTTCCAATATTTTTGTATGTATTTCAAGCTATTCCTTTCTTTATCCCCCTTTTCATTTTAAACTACTAGAAACTATTAAAACCTGCTTCATTTTGGCCAACAGCTACGTAGGATTAACAAAAAACATATAAATAAACTTTAAGCACCAAGGAGGGGTTGGGCATCCCAATTTTAAATATTATTGGGCAGCTAATTTAACTACTTTAGCATGGTGGAAGAAGATCGGTTTGGTAGAATTAGGTGACAATTAATTAATTAATCGAGCTAAGCAATCGAGGAAGCTTTTTGTAATAGGACTTCATTATCTGCCCTGCTTAATAGTCCCATTAAAATGTATATAAAAATATATAATTGGAAATGCAGTTATTTCTAATTGAATTAAAGTGTGGAAACAAATAAAGGTATATTTGAAAATTCCAGATATATATCTGGATTCTCTAATTTGTAATAAAACAAAGTTTTTTTTTTCAGTGGAATCCTATGGGTATAGTATCAATTCAGTGTCTTTATAGGGAAGGTACATTTAGTTATTTTGAACAGCAACACAAATTTTTTCACATTCCAGACTTGGACGTTTTGAGTTTGAATCCTATTTTAGATACAATTGTTAATGTACACCCTGGAGTAAGTGGTAACATGTCAAACTTTTGTAAATTATTAGAAAAGGTGGACAACAACACAGAGAAAATAAAACATGACTGGGAAGAGGAAATGGGTTTTAATATTCATGAAAACGTGGGATAATGTACATGCATGTTCTGTGAATATTAGATAATATAATTCAGTTCCAGTTAATTCATAGGCTCCATTATTTACCAAAACATATCTATATTTCATAACTCCATAACCAGGAGTTTCATAACATATATTTACCATAACAAAAAAATATCCCATGATTTCTCCACTCTGTAGTAAGTGTAAACTGTAAACAGAAAACTGTTTAATTGTTTATGGTCATGTAGTAAGATTCTGCTATTTTGGAAATGTATATTTACAATTATTTCTGAAGCACATTTGATCAATCCGAAGCCTAAGACTCGCATTGGACTTTTAAGAACCGAGAAAGCTTTTTGTAGTTGGTATCAAACACAGGCCATTTCACACTGGATTAATTATTAAAGTGGTTAAAAATTCAAACAAGTCTTTTTCGCAAGCATCATACATTTTCATTAAGGTTTGAAAACCAATAAGACTACCTAAAGTATCAAAAATTCTGTCTTTGTTTCCACTTTAATTTAGAGATTTAATGTGATTACAATTTGTAATGTTTGATGTGATTAATCATGATTAAATGCAGAAATATGTGTGATTCATAGTTTTTTTTTTAATAATGTAATTTAATAGATTTGTATTGGTAAAATTCTCATTGAATTTTTTTAATCTTTGTGGTTTTGGTGCTTGACAGACTATGTTCTTATTGAGTTTTATTGCATGGAAAAGAGCACTTTGGAGAAAAATTTGAAATTTCTCATTTTGTGCTCCACAGAGGAAAGTTAATGTTTGAACCATGAAGGTGATTAATGACGTCATTTCATCTACAGGCCTGTGTTGTGAACAATATTTCAATGGTCTTGTTCTTATGCTTACCCCTTTTTCACCATTGTTTTAGGTACCGTAGTGAAAAGATGACAATGAGCTACGCAGAATACATCGCCCACCGCCAGCATCATCACTACCAGAATGGCATCGGGCACCCTCTCCCTCCATACAACCATTATTCCTGACAGCGAGCCGCATGACCAGTCACTGGACCTCTCTGCGGACATCTTCCCAGGAGAGCCCGCCTCCTCGTGGTCTAGCTATCTGTACTACTGTACCATTTTATGATGATAGTTTCCGTTGCCATGCCTACAGTCAGATGGAGGCATGGCAGCGGGTGCAAATAAGCATTAGGTGATTATTAAGCGAAAAATTCATTTTGACATTTTTATTTGTATTAATTTAGTTTTTGCAGCATATATATATATCGCCCCCTTCCTTTTTTTTAAAAGCAAATAAACAAATACTATGTTTTTTTGTTGTTTCAACAAATTTCCTAATCAGTCTGTGGATGGAAATAAGTCATATTAAATGATGGGCTAGTTTTGAAGATAGTATACTTTTGCTCAGATTTTATCTATGCTAAGCTTTAGCGACTTGCTTTATTTGGCGCAACCCCCCCCCCCCCTTCATTGTTTCGTATTAGTTTGACTTTTTATCATATGTATGCAACCACAGGGTTTAAGGGATGTCCTTTCCTCTCTGTGTAATTCCTCTTAATATTTTCGTTATGAAGGGTGAATTTCTGTTTTCCTTTTTTTTATTTTTGTAAATGTTGTGGGTTGTAGGGTTGTGCAGTGTGGTGGTGTGAGTTAGGCAATGAAGAACTAGTTAAGTCTTGTTTGTTTTTTCCTGTTGACTCGATGTCATCAGACAATTGAAACCACTATATTAAATTTGCTGTTGGGGATACCAGAATATTTACCTTAATGCAAAGGCCTGTTGCTCTTAGCATTATTGGTGTTGATTTGAATTGAATTTACTTGGATAAACAGTCAGTTACCCCTTTTTGTGTAGATTTGCTACTCTTAGGGGAAAAAAGCATATTAGTAATCCATCTCGTGTTTAATTTCTCATGTTGACGTGTTGTATTAGTGTTTGTCAGGTGTTGTTTGTGAGATTGCCAGTCTGTATTCAGAATAAGGGAGTAAATGAAGACATTTATAGTCAGAGATTAAAATTAGTTAAGCTCAATTGGGCTCACAACTGACCTTGTGGCCAGAAAGCTGCCTGAATTTGTTTTGTTTTGCTCCTATTTTGTCACACAGAGAGGAAAACCTTCAGAGATACCAAGGTCAAATGACAGGGACAAGCTAAAAAAAGCCATACTTTTTTTCCCTTTTTTAAATGCAGGCTGTGGCAGGGTGGTTGCTCTAAATGGCTATTTTTAATGAATTTTTCTCCTGGCACAGGAATCTTCACTCTGCTCTCAGGAGGATGCTTCAGAAAGCTCTTTTTTTAAATGATCTGGTCTTATGGATAAATATGTTCATTTCTGTCTCACATGGCAACAATGTTTACATCTCTATACAAATGCCACTTTATTTAAAGTTGCTGTAATTTGAGAAGATCATTGAGCAGATGCTATCGCAGCTTTTGAATCCGACATCTTGCGATGAAGTTTGTTTGAATAATGTTGTCGGATCTGCCATGTCACAGGAAGATCATTTATAAACCACTCTCCATAGTCATAGTGTTAGGTCCATTCTGAAAAGACCATCTCAGAGTGTTCTGTTCATATAGATCTTTTATTTATTTTTTAAATCATGTCATCTTATCTGTAGATGCAGTGAACTTTTGAGTTCCAGTTTTTTGACTGACTCTGAAAGGAAAATATCTGAGAGGTTCTTTTGTAAAATCGGAAAACTATTTCCTGTCATCTGTTTTCATATGCAAAATGTTAAGGGCTTTTGGGGTTCCATCCACAGTCATAATACAGTTCACCAAAACCTAAAAAAAACCTAAAAAAAAACCTAAAAAAACCCTGATTTCAGTTGTGTTGCCTTAAAAATGGTTATAACATGGACCAGCAAATGTTGCCCTGAGTGCTCAACTAGCTTAAGACACGTTATTTTGGCCAGCATCACAACGTGCAGGTTTTGACCAGCGACTTCAGCAATTGTGTGAAGTTTGAGCAAAGCTGTTTATTACGATCTTTTTTTAATTGAGGCCCTCCACTGCCCAGTTGTGACCTTTAAAAAAAAAATATATAATTCACTTATCTAAATCCTACCTTCCAATAGTGATCCATTTGTAGTGTCTCAGTCTTTAAAAACCCTTTAAATATCTCCACTTTACTGCCTCAGTTTTAAACCCAGTTATTGTTTTTATTTGTTATAGTTGGACAATCAGGGCCTCATTTTTGGTCCATTAAAACAGCACAAACTGAACTTTTTTTTTTTTCTGCTGCAAAACCAAGTCTTTGCATTTTGAGAAAATTTGATGTATACAAATTTGCAATACATTTGTTGCATGAATAGGAGGCCGTTAAACATGGCATGCTTGTTTCACTGCTATATAGATATGAGAAAACAGACTTTATAAAATGGTGCTATTGGACCTCATGTTGGGGGTGGTCGCAGTAAATGTGACTGGTCATGCGGACTCATTGATCATATCAGACTTTTTATTATCCTCAATATATGCAGATCTGTTTTACAGGTGTTTTTTTCCTACCAGTGTAACAATCTCCTGCAGGTTTGAAAGGACAAGTAGTGACGAGTCTAACCCCATCTTTCCCTCATGGCCTGGGGGATACGGGCATATGCTTATATCATCTGTCATAGATGTGCACATTTACGCAATACACAATTACCCTGAAGTTTCACACTTTGTATCCATCGTTGAATGCTGTCGATGTTGGCGTTCATGAACATTGTCATTTTGAACTACAGCTGGCTTAACTAGCTGAACGCTGTTGCCGAAACATGGCCAAAGCGATAATGATGTTCAATGTGCAAAGTTTACTTTCCTAACAATGTTTGTTCAAATATTATTGGTTCATTTTGTTGCAATTGATGCTGTGATGAAAGACATGTTCATTCTTTCATAGAGCTACATGTATACGTCTAGAGTTTTAAGCAAGGTTTTGAAAAATTACTTTTCTGTCTAATTGTGAAACGACTGCAAATGGAGCTTAAAGTATTTTGTGTTTCCTAGTGTAGTTTAAACATGCACTTCGGAAACATTAACTTTAGCAATTTCTGGCACATTTGAACAGAACCTGGCCTGCAGTTATGAGCTGAAAGTTTGCTCGTCATGGCCCTTTTTTCTCTCATTACACCTTCATTTTCTGTAACCTTTAACACCTGGAATTAGTGTAGTTAATGCTCATTTTAGGCATAAATGTTGGGTTGTAACACCTACATACGAGCTTCACATTTACTGTTAAAACCATAGTCATTTGGAAGTTAGGCTCATGTTACCTTTGTGTGTTCAACCGAACCAAAGATGCCTCCAGCCATGTCCAAATGCTGCTCTACAGACCTGCCTTCCTGTCCTTCCAAAAACCTTCCCTGCAAGAGAAATGTCTTTTTTGTTTTTGTGTATTTACTTTTTTTTCTTTTGTACAATTTCTAATATTGTTTTAGGTATTTAGCTACCTAAGTTCAATGAATCTTCATTGTAGCCGTTTTTGAAACCTTGCACGGTGTCTATGACCGTAATACTAGGTTGCACTTTTTTATTTTGTTTTCATCATTGTTACTATCTATTTTTGTAAAGAAAGAAAACCCCATAGCGTGCCTCTTAGATTTATGGGTTTCTTAAAGTGTTTTTTTTTTTCCTAAGACCAGCAGTTATACTTTATACAAAAGATGAGCTAATCCTTATTTTTAAATGCCATTTAAGGAGAAAAAAAAGAAGCCTTTTTTTCTTTACTCTGGACCCAGTAGCTGCACTGGCATACAATCGCACTGATAGATATAAGGGGGGGAGGGGGGGGGCATAATAATAATAATAATGATGATGATAAAAATAAATGTAAGAACTACAATAAACTTGTTTGAAAACTTTTTTGTAAAAAAAAAAAGTTAAAAAAAATAAACACAATGACTGTTTTTGTACATCAAGTTAATTCTTTAAAATATTTTGGACCTAGTTTCTAATTATTATTTTAGTGGTTTTCTATGTTCTGGAACTTTGAGAAGACGAGTTTTGAACGTGCCCTTCGATGATTGACATCTTGCAGTGTTGTCATTGCGGGCACTGGGGTTGCCTGGAGTAGCCCCCTATGCCCACCACTTTGTTTTATTTCTATTTTTGAGTTTGGATTCTCTCTTGCTTTATGAACTTGAAATTGCTGAAGTAACGACTTTGTGAAAAAAAAACAAAAAAAATAGAAACAAAAAAACCTCCCCTGTAGAATTAGATCCTTTACCCCATTGGATTGCTGTTAGAGTGATGAGACTTGAAATGGGCATTTATTATGAATATGGTAGTATGGCTCCAAAAAAAAGACAAAAATCTACAAAATCTACAAAAAAAAGTGTTGGGAAGGGGATGGGGAGGGGGGTTAGATGTGGGTATGTGAGCTATGGCTGTGGCAATGATAATGTAGTTTTAAAACATTATTGTTATTACCTTTTAAATCATTTATCCAATAAAAAAATCTGAAAGAATAAGCATTGGGTGTCTTTATGCTTCCTTTTTGATGAACAGATGTGAAACCAAGACAAACCTCATGGATGCTACACGTTGGAGAAGACCTTTAATATAGACCATATTTCATAAAAACATATGTACAAAATTGAGATCAGAACTAATGTTACCCTTTCAGTCAAGTTGCATACATTGAAATGAGTGTTCCCATAATTCACAAGACTGCAATCGGTATTTCTTGCATTAGCTCAACAGCCACAAACTTCGATTTTATGCTTGGACCTTTGACATGGAAATGATGGGATACACTTCAAGTACTGAGCAGTTTTTGGGACCAAAAGAACCTCCTAATGAAACTTGTTTTTGGCTACATATTGGACTGCTTTTTTGTACATTGTTTTCATGGATAGGGTAAACACTCAGTCATTCATGTACAGTATAATGTAAACACTTTGTCTGAAACAGCCATGCTCAAGTTTAGTCTATTTAGTTGTTTGTAAAATAAATTTCCACTGAACTGAGTTGAACCATTTATAGATAACTGAGTTTAGCTAATTATTGAGACCGTAAAAATGTTTGTGAAATAAGTTTGAATCTTTTTAACTGGCCCAGTAAGAAACATCTAAAGAACTATCAGTTAAAAATCAAAAATACCCTGAAAATGGTCATTCTGTCTATCTACAGACAACAGTCAATTCGCTATGATACAACGCTGTCCTTTCCCTTGAATAACTTCAGTAGAGAGTGGCTAATGGAATCAACCGGACACCTTTAGCCAACAGCTAATGGCTTCAGCTTAGAATGTATAGTTCTGACTATTTACATAACGGTATCAAAGAAAGATACTGCCAGAGGATTGGAAATGCCCTGGAAAAAATCCTAGACATTGAGTACCACCACATTTATGCTTCCTGCAACAGGTCAACAATAACAAAGTGAAATTTTGAGACAATCTTTTAAAACTGCAAGGCGTGAGGAACTGCGCAACAGCTATTCAGCAAATGAGTAAAAGGAACTGGGTTGGCCCCATTTCACTGTTCGATGAGCGTAACTAAAGAAGGCAACATTAGAAGAAAGGTTATGTCTGTTACGAGTTCACTGAATCTTCATTTTGCTAAAAATTCAAACTAAAAAGAAAAAGGCAAAGTTTTATGTTGCTTGAGTCCTGCTGTCCCCTGCTCCTATTTTGTAAAAACGATCTTTCGGGTTCGGACCAAACAACAACAGATAGGAAAATAAAGGCATGTACTAAAGTTACGCTTTCATCTAGGATGCGGGACAAGTTTCAGTTAAGGAGCATGAGGTTTCGTCCACGTAAGATTGCTTATAAAAACACTAGTCCATCTTCTTGTTGCGTAGATGTGCTATATCCAGTAAATACCGGCATGTGGGAGCAGTGTGCTGCGAGAGGATGGTCAGAGCCTTGCCATGCAGTAAAGTCAAGGCGGTCTGGTGGCCCGTTGCCCAAACTCGATACCATGGTCCATAAAAGGGGTCAGAGACAGCAGGACACAGCATGTTGTTCAAATTCACTTCTGTCAACTGGTGGGAAGCAAAATGCAAGATTGAGTTAGTATAGGGCCACAATAACTAAGGCACAGTCAAACCAAGCATATCCAAAACATGAAAGTACATGAACAGATTATTCTAGCAGAATTTGCTCAATTTCATGCTTCATATGTAAACCTGGACCACAAAACTACATTTTTTTGAAACTGAGATTTATACATCATGAAAGCTGAATAAATAAGCTTTCCATTGATGTATGGTTAGTTAGGATAGGATAATCTTTGTTACAGATACAACTATTGAAAATATGGAATCTGAGGGTGCAAAAAAATCTAAATATTGAGAAAATCGCCTTTAAAGTTGTCCAAATGAAGTCCTTAGCAAGGCATATTACTACTACTAATACATTCAATTTACATTAGAAATTTACAAAATATCTTCATGGAACAAGATCTTTACTTAATATCCTAATGATTTTTGGCATAAAAGAAAAATCGATAATTTTGACCCATACAATGTATTGTTGCCACAAATATACCCATGTGACTTATGACTGGGTTTGTGGTCCAGGGTCTCATTTTATGAAATGTACTAGGATGCAATTCATAATGCAGAGTTGCATTTTCAACACTGCCACAAGGGGTGCTATAGGCCTTCAACACACTCTCAGATTTGAAAAGCAGAAGCTCAAATAGTAGCCTAACATAACTTCCACTCTAGCCTGTATCAGGGTATGAAGTAAGGCTAAGACAGTGAAATATTGACATTTATTGTCAATTTCAAAGTTAATTTTCCATTGTCAATAATGAGATGCAGATTGTTATAATGGTCGATAGCAGCCATTCGTGAAACTGTCTTCTTCAGGTCACAGAGTGGAATTTATCATTCTTATCAACACGTGTAAATGATCGCAAATTCCTTAGGACTCCCAGGAATAACAAGCCACAAAGGAAGGACAGATCTTCACAGAAGATGGACCAAAAGGGAGCAGATCCTCTTCATTTCCACTAACAGAAATGTATACACTTAATGGGCATTTGTTAACACGAGCAGAACACATTTTTGTGTAAATCGTTCGTAAAGGCATTCTGACGTAAATTTTCGGATTCACGAAAATGTTTGTATTTTCAAAATGTTAGTTGGTACGAAGGAATGTTCAAATGTTTTACGCACCATTGTGTAAATTTCTGTGTTCTAATTTAGGCAAACTGATGACATTGCATTTTGATGCACTATTTACAATATTAATATTTCATTTGATTTGCCCTGTCTGTTTTTTTTTTTTTAACTGTTCAACTTTGGGTAATAGGCAGCACTCGTCACTGTCACTTTTTACCCAGCCGTCCAATCACAGTGGAGGAGGGGCGGGACAAATACTACACCAACCAACCATCCTACTTGTACAACAATAGAGGAGTTAATATTACTGGTTAGTGGTTACTTAATTTTTATATTCAGTAATATTCTTCAAAATGAGATGCTATGATACAGAATAATCATGGCAGTAATGTGTTATTAGTAACGTGCTTACAAAATGCTTTCAAACACCACCAGCTGGCCGTTTTCAGAAGAGCACCAGGCGTTTTTAGATAAATGCTTTGGTGGACACACGATAATTGAATATTTATTGCTGGGCAAATGGCCAATTGGTCTCTTTAGCATTTTTGCAATATACTGGAGCCAAACCAGAAGGAAGTCCAGAAGATTCCACAGCGTTCCTGGACACGTCATTTGCGTAGTTGTAACTCATGGGCGTGGATTATGCTAATTGGGAATGAACATGAATGCGCGCCCTATTTACAAATGTTTGGAATTCATTAATATACACACGATTAACTACCGAATCCGTGGTATACAAAGTGTTTGTGAATCTGGAGGAGAGTTTTTGTAAAGGTCCATTTTACGCGCAAATAACTCAGAATTTGCCTGTATATTTACGAAAGTTTCATTAATGACGCCCAATGAGTGCTGCTTGTTACACAACAAGGTATACAAAATAAGATATGCATAAATGCACAGGTGAAAATTCAACATTACACAATCCTGTGGAATTCAGTACAATGCCTAGGTTAAATTGCAAATATATTTTAAAATAGTAAAGAGTTATTTTAGGCATAAAAAAAAAAAAAACAATTATACAAAACCTTTGACAGGTATTATGATGATGACAGCACGCATTCACCTTTCTGAGGCCTCGAGTCAATACGCAAACGGAGTGAGACCATAAAACCTACTGCTGCCACAGCACTCAACATTTATTCTCTGTTTATTCAACTGTCACCAGGAACAGCAATAAAAATATTTAAGGGCATTTTCAGCTTACTGAAAGTAAGCTGAAAATACTGGAAATCATTACTTGATAAGAGCTTGCTTTCTTGCTGTGCCTGATAATTCAGTAATGAAGGCTATATTCAGACCTATACTATCCTAACACACTGTACTATTGTTGTCATACATATAGTATGTACACTCACCTAAAGGATTATTAGGAACACCATACTAATACTGTGTTTGACCCCCTTTCGCCTTCAGAACTGCCTTAATTCTACGTGGCATTGATTCAACAAGGTGCTGAAAGCATTCTTTAGAAATGTTGGCCCATATTGATACGATAGCATCTTGCAGTTGATGGAGATTTGTGGGATGCACATCCAGGGCACGAAGCTCCCGTTCCACCACATCCCAAAGATGCTCTATTGGGTTGAGATCTGGTGACTGTGGGGGCCATTTTAGTTCAGTGAACTCATTGTCATGTTCAAGAAACCAATTTGAAATAATTCGAGCTTTGTGACATGGTGCATTATCCTGCTGGAAGTAGCCATCAGAGGATGGGTACATGGTGGTCATAAAGGGATGGAAATCAGTGTTTCCCACACATTGACTAATTTGTGGCGGTGTGCCACAGAATCAACACCGGCCGCCACATATTGCGTGTCGTTATTCTTTTTTTTTTACACGCAGCGTATTCGTTCAGCTCCACTTTCTTTCAATGCTCTCCCTCCATCTCTCTGTCACTCACGCGCGTCTCTCGCTCTCAAATTGCCAAACCTGCTTTTGTTATTGAACAGAGTCTAAGCTTTTACATTTTTTTAAGTTTTAATACGAAATTCAAACAATAAATAGCGTTTTGGCGCTAATGTGGTATAACAGTTAAAGCCAGAGGCGAAATGCTCTCATCTCCCGGCGGCGCGCGTCACGTGGTTCATGAAGCTCTCAATACTTCTAGCGCTGTGTCAATACATTTGTTGCACTATTATAGTTTCACTATTCAGGTATTTGCAAGTTTTGGTAAACAGTACAGCATAGTGTGCATTGATTATTACGCCAACCACATTTACAGTATAATTTTATTATGGAGAGTGATGGAGATGCAACATTGTTTACATTAATGTTATTGTTTTTCTTGTATTTAGCCCTCAGGTATTCTTTACTAATTGGTCACACTCATACTCATTTGTGGTCAAATGTGACCAAACACCTCTATATTTTAGTTTAATAATATTTATTGAATATTTTGAGGAGATCTTTTGGTACTAAATAGGCCTATTATTTGTGCAATAATTATGGTCCATTAATGACCATTTAATGAATTAAATAAAAATAAATACTTCTAATATTTTTTCTTATTTATATTACAATTAGTGTAGTAATTAAGTTTAAATTAAGAAATCCAATGCAAATTAGAGTCATTATGTACCTGGAAAAATTAATTAGGGCCCAAGCCCTGAAAGGGCGCAGAGCCTAATAAGGCAATAGTTTTCCTTAAGATTATAATTTTTTTTTCTGACTTCTCAGGTACTTTTGGGGCACTTAACATGTTCGAAAACTCTTGAAACTTTGCACACATGTCGGAATGCGCGGCCATCAGGGCTCGACAGCGCCCCCTAGAATGCGTTCTGAAACTTGGTCCATGTATCAAACACACTTGCACGTACATGTATGAAACTCGGTAGACATATAGACCTCATCGGGCCGAACAACTTTCGCGCTCTAAGTTATGCGTCAGCCCTACAGGAAGTGAGCTATTATTATGGGTTGTTCGGAAAACGCATGCTCTGGAATTTAATATACTCCTCCGAGGCCATTGTTTCAATCAGTGCCATACTCGGTCAGCATTAAGACAAGATATTCAGGGTGCTAAATTGCGAGCAGATTTTTGATATCTCGAATGGTTTGGCCGTGGCGAAGCAACGAATTTATGGCGAGAAAAGGGAAACAGGAAGTGTGTTATAACTTGCGCAAACATTGACTGATTTGTAGCCCATTCGCCTCAAGGTTGTGCGTGTTGTGGCTTCACAAATGCTTTGCTGCATACCTCGGTTGTAACGAGTGGTTATTTCAGTCAAAGTTGCTCTTCTATCAGCTTGAATCAGTCGGCCCATTCTCCTCTGACCTCTAGCATCAACAAGGCATTTTCGCCCACAGGACTGCCGCATACTGGATGTTTTTCCATTTTTCTTTTTTTGTAAACCCTAGAAATGGTTGTCCATGAAAATCCCAGAAACTGAGCAGATTGTGAAATACTCAGACCGGCCCGTCTGGCACCAACAACCATGCCACACTCAAAATTGCTTAAATCACCTTTCTTTCCCATTCTGACATTCAGTTTGGAGTTCAGGAGATTGTCTTGACCAGGACCACACCCCTAAATGCATTGAAGCAACGGCCATGTGATTGGTTGATTAGATAATTGCATTAATGAGAAATTGAACAGGTGTTCCTAATAATCCTTTAGGTGAGTGTATATTATGCACAGTGTGCAAATTGTCATACATAAAATACCAAGATGATCTTAAAATGAACAGTATCCAACAGAGCATACTGTATTGAATATAGTCTCACACAATGCATCCGACTTGAAATTTCGTGACATTTTTACACAATATTGGATTAAAAATGCAAAATAACCACTTACTGAATTAAACACATAATGTGATGAGGTCATGTGACGATGTTGTGGAATAATGTCTGCTGTTTCACTTTTTAAAAAAGCATGCATTGTGGAAAGCATGCATTGTAAGGTAAGTAGCGAGTATCTATATAATTCAGCAAGTAGCAAGCTAGTATTCCATATTTAACATGACTACAATATCTTTGAATGGCAGAAATACAAAGAGCAGTATGTTATTCTGAATTCTGCAATAGTGTTGATTGTCGTACCATTCCAAGGCCCTGGAGGAATACAAAGTGATAGAGGAAGAGGATTCCTGTGGACAGCAGCGCCCACCACATGTCACCAAGCGGCTCTGGCTTATACACACCTGACAAACAAGACACATGACAGAGTTGTTAAAGATGCATGTAAAGTCCAGACCTCTCCAAGTCAGTGGTATGTTTATTTGGATGCTGGATCATTTATTTTCATGACCTGAAGGAATATTCTGGGTTCAGTAAGACAAGACAACATGTTACCACACAGAATTTAAACTCGTCCTTCAAAATTGTTTTTATAAATTACTTTTTTTACTGTACAGTACAAATTTTTACTGTAAAAAAAATTAAAGTGAGGTTAATTCCCCAATAGAATTGGGCCAGAAGGCCCAGTGACATGTTTTCATAATTTAATTTAATAATTAATAGAAGATCAGGGAATTATTATATATTATTTACATAAATTACAAGTGCATCTCATATATTGTTCATCAGAACCTACAGGCCAATTGAGGAGAATCATTCAATCAGAATAGTCTACTATATCCCATGAAATAAAAATATAGGCCTGAATATAATTATATAATGTAATTCAGATTAATCTTCTAGTCTAAGATTGTTATTTGATATATCTGTCTTTATTCAACTAAATATTTAATGTAATACTTTTAATTAATGATACCCTTTTTTTTAAATAAATGAAATAATTACATTATTAATCCTTCATCCAAACGTGTTTTTGTCTTACACTAGCTATGTTTACATTGACACTTTTTGCTTTCATCAATCATAATGAATTAATTCAGATTAATCTGAACGTAGTTTTACATAGACACTAAATAAAGTGATCGGGGTGATTTGCGCGTTTAGATGAAATCCGATCAGAAGCTTGTGACATATATTGACATGCGCACACTGCATGAATATATAGGTTTCCCACTGTTGATGCATACAAACCATCCTATTTTTTTCTTTTTTTTAAAAAGCAGTCTTAATATTTTTCTATTTCAGGTCCTAATTAGGTGCCGACGAGCACATGAACCGGTATGCCGTGCTGCTTATATTTATCAAACCGTAAAAACACCCAATCCACACGCGCCCATAACAAGACGTCTGAGGATAAGAGTCCAAAACAAAGACTCGTGGGACGTTGTCCTGCTCCACTTCACAGACGAAGAGTGGAAAGAGAATTTTAGAATGACGAGACACTCGTTTATGACACTTTATTCAACAGGAATAACAGCTCGTTCTGCGCGTCATACGTAATTACGCTATTTCTACATTATTGCATTGGCACAGTACTTTCCAGTTTTGGTTTTCAATCCGATCAAGTGTTTACATGTCCTCTCGATCGGATTACAAAAGGAATAAACCACCTCTTACAATCCAAATTAAATGTAATCAGATCTGGTCAATTCATTCCAATTGACGTGGTTACCTGTGACTTTTTTATTCCGATTGTGCAACTAGTCTGTTTACAGTCCGTTTACGATTAGATTATAAATGTCCATGTAAACACAGCTACTGATTCAGTATGCTAAGCCAGTGAATCAGTGTTTATATTTATATAAAAGTGTTTATATTTTAGACCTAGCAGGATGGTTTTCGAGGGAAATTGCGTACAGACGTCACTTGCCCGTGCATGTCTCATCAAATCTGTAAATAGAGAAAAGTTGCTCCGGCTACTTTGGTACATTTATTTACATTTTCTTTCATAATGTGAGTTTTCCCCCACTTTCAATTATTTTACTTCAATTAAAGGTTACATTTTTGTGATTTTTTTTAATGAAAGATCAAAAGGACAATGCAGATTTATTTTCACAGCCGCCTTTGCTCATATTTACCAAGTGTGCCAATATTAGTGGAGGGCATGGTTTATTATTAATACAACTGAATTGTAACATTTGAATTGAAAATTTTTCTTACAGCAGTCAATACGTGTGTTCATTTCTTCACTTGTAAGCATTAAGCCCATAATGTTTTATTTTGCAGGGAGACTGGCAGGCATATCAGTCGGTCTGATGGATCTGTTGGTCTGACTAAATTTATGATAAAAATGTATTTACTCTTTTATATAAGCCTACAGCCCGTTGCAGACAATGTAGCAGCACTATTTTATTTTAAGTGTCTATCGCTCACATTTTATCCACCCCCTAAATGACAAGTAATAACAAAATGTTCTTAAAAAGTTATTAGGTGCGTCCTGTTGGTTAGACAGTTGGTTAGACGGGCAGTTCTTGGCCAGAATAAGCTGTAGGTGGACCAGACTTCATGCATATATGTATATGCTAAGAACCTTGCACTTTGTTCAAACACACATTTTGTTACTCTCTTTACTCTGTAAGGGCATATCCTCATAATTACCCAACCCAAAAAATAATAATAATAATAATCTAGACATGCTAATCTTTGTTCTTATTCTGTTCTTTTAGGTAAATGTGGAGCTGTAGTTGTCCTGTCTGAACATTAGGTGACACTATAGGTTAAATTTTTTCTCTATAAGCATCATTGCTTCACTCATGTATCTTTTACCCTGGGTGCTGTTCTGACAACATAACTGTCATTTCAATTGTCAATCAGTTAAATTTAAATGTATTCATTTATCTTAAAGAAGCAATGCTAGTAATACAAAGTTTCAGTCATTGTTCGGGATAGTACAAGATAGAATAAGGGAGGGATTAAGAAATAGTGAGAGCATAGACAAAGGAATAGTGAAAGAAATTTGTTTTTTAAGTAGGCTTGCAGTTAAGTGCTCACAGAAGAGATGTATTTTCAGCTGTTTCTTAAAAAAAAATGGCGGAGATCTGCAGTTGGGTAGAGCTCCATAAATAACATGCTACTGATTTCAATAGTATTTACATTACATCCTTTTTCAACTGAAACATACAGACAGGGAAGCTAAAATTACATTGTGGTGCACATGTGGACAATGTGGGGTAAAAAATCCAGTACTACTGTTTGACCAAACTTCGGAAACTCACCTCCTTTTCTGAAGAGGTAGACTGGCACAAGATACAGCATGGAGTGTTGAATATAGTAGATCTCCTTTTCAAATGGAAGCTGTGATGGGGAAAAAAGTATGTTTAGATAAAACATACAGAGAGCGTTGCAATCTAGTCTTATTTGGTGTTAGCATGTGTCACTAGTATTACTGTATATGCTTAAGCAATAAGCATCTAAACAAACAGCTAAACCATAAAAATATAGTGCTCGAGCCCGTCATTTCTGCTTGCATCGATACTAAGGTGCCATCGCCACCTGGCGGCTCTAGGAAAACAATAAATGTCAGGTAAAAAAACACTTCCTGCTACCATTTGCTGGCACTATGACCTTAGTCCACAATAGCCGCAAACATGTGATCAGCCCCCATCACCAAACATACAGCACCAATTTAACCTACAGTAGGTAGGTAGTCAACCAAAATACCTATCACCGCTGCCACAAGGAATTTCAGTGGCAGTAAATACACAAGATTCTATCTCTCTGACTACTGTCACAGTGAAATATTACAGTGATGGAAGTGCTTGAAGTGTGCTTGCTTTTTACTGTACAGTGCCCACAAGCTCTGAAGAACTTGATGTAAGGATAGAAACTATGAATAAAGTCTTCTCCAACACTCTGGATAGTGTTTGCACCCCTCTGTTTGAAGAAAGTTCAAGAGAAACCCCCCACACATTGGTACAAAATCACACACATGCTTTTAAGAAACCAGGTGGAAGATTACAAATTTAGAGGTATTTCAAGGGGCATAAATCATAAGCACTGGCGACAGGGTCATGGGCGGCCAAGGCTCATTAATGCATGTCGGGAGCGAAGGCTGGCCTGTGTAGTCCGATCAAACAGACGAGCTGCTGTAGCTCAAATTGCTCAAGAAGTTAATGCTGGTTCTGATAGAAAGGTGTCAAAATACACATTGCGTATGTGGCTGCATAGCCGCAGACCAGTCAGGGTGCCCATGCTGACCCCTGTCCATGGCCGAAAGCCGTTTTGGCCCTGTGGTGGACAGGGGTCAGCAAAGGGGTCACTAATCAACAAAATGCGATGCACTGTGTATTTTGACACCTTTCTATCAGAACCAGCATTAACTTCTTGAGCAATTTGAGCTACAGCAGCTAGGTGGCCACAGTGGGCATGTGAGCATCAGAACTCGATCACGGAGCAATGGAAGAATTGATGAAACTGATGAATCATGTTTTCTTATACATCACATGGATGGCCGCGTGCGTGATGAGTCGCTTACTTGGGGAACACATGGCGCCAGGATGCACTATGGGAAGAAGGCAAGCCGGCGGAGGCAGTGTGATGCTTTGGGCAATGTTCTGCTGGGAAACCTTGGGTCCTGCCATCCATGTGGATGTTACTTTGACACGTACCACCTACCTAAACATTGTTGCAGACCATGTACACGGTATTCCCTGGTGGCTGTGGTCTCTTTCGGCAGGATAATGCACCCTGCCACAAAGCAAAAATGGTTCAGGAATGGTTCGAGGAGCACGAGTTTGAGGTGTTGACTTGGGGTCCAAATTCCCCAGATCTCAATCCAATCGAGCATCTGAGGGATGTGCTGAACAAACAAGTCCGATCCATGGAGGCCCCACCTCGCAACTTACAGGACTTAAAGGATCTGCTGCTAACATCCTGGTGCCAGATACCATAGCACACCTTCAGAGGTCTAGTGGAGTCCATGCCTCGACGGGTTATAATGTCGAGGCATGTTATAATGTTATGCCTGATCTGTGTATTTGTTTACTGTTAATTGAATTGAAACTAGCGTTTCTGTGTAATTCGCTGTGTATGTTGATGATAATGCAAGGAAGAGAGAGTGTTTTTACGGACAAGACTTTAATGTGCACTTCTTGTACAGTGTATTCCGCTCTAATGGTGATTTTGTGGAGTGAAAACAGATGCTTCATCTTTTGTTTGATGTACAATAAACTTTATAAAACTCATCAGTAAAATTTTGGCCATCATTCGGACGGGGTCCTCTACAACAGGCTTGTACTAATAGTGGATAAAAGCAAGATGACAAGATAAGTTATAACCGTAATTAATAAGGGTGTGAACCTACACTGGTCTCACGGTTCGTTTCGATTACGATTATCATGCCATCAATTTGGTTCGGATCGATACCACGATGCATCACATTGCATTGACGATGCACTGCATCCTCATGTATACAATTTTGTCAGTCATATGAACAGAACCTTTAGCTCAAAGAAAACACGCTTCTTAACTACAGTCTAAATGCATCTGGTTGTTGAAACATTTTACTCCTCCCAACAATGCAAAAAAATTAACGTGTGTGAGCGTTATGGGCTATATGGCGTTATAGTCAGATATGACAGTGCTACTGAAGCACGCATCGCCACAGACAGCAGCTGTGTATCTCTTCATCAAGCCAGCACACAAACTACCACAAATGAAACTGAAAGCAAGTCGCAGTGCTCAACATACAATCATATTCCTTAAAAGTAAAGAAACCGAATGATCTTACCAGTGCTGTTGCCGCGCTCTCTCCTATTGTGGTCTTTAATTTTGAAATTAGCTGATGATTAATAAAATGCAGCTCATATATCTGTTGTTTGGCGTTAACTTCATTAAATCCGCAGTGCGGGAATTGGAGATCTGATTTATATCCGTTTTGCGGATTAAGATTTTCCGATACCCTTTTTCCCTTCCCGATTCCGATACCTGGGCTCAGGGTATCAGCCGATACCGAGTACTGATCCGATACCTGGGTGTGTATCTGTATTTACAGCTGTATATACTACTAGCCCTGTATGAATTGCTAGAATTATTTTATGGTGTGCTTCAGACTTATCCCTTAATAAAACATGAACAAATACATGGTGAACTACTGTATTTATTACAGTATTTTATTATCTGACATGCATTTGACAGTAATATTATTTATTTTTCTTAAGCGAAAAAGAACTTCAAATTCAGCCACAAATCTAACACGTCAAACTGAATAAGGTATTTTAGTTTTACAATACAACTATATAACTATATATACAATATAACGTTGATGCTTTTACTGAGAGTGAAATAAAACTGAATCAGAAGCCGTTGCTGTGTTGTTGTCAGTCAGTCTCCCCGCATCCCCCGCAACTCCACAGCTTAACCACGCCCACTTTTATAGCATTTTTCAAAACTGTGGTGAGAACTGATGGCTGCTGAAACAGGGGGTTTCATGACCCTTTAAGAACTATAACGTTGATATAATTTGATACATTTTTGGCTGAGCTGGGTGCACCTTGGCAGTGACAGGCGTTAACAGCTCACAATGAAAACGGCTGACGTGGTTTCTGAAGTTATTGGTATTATTACCACATGCACATTTTATTTGTGCGTGACATGATTTACATACAGCACGAGTGTTCTCCAGGTCGTGCTTGCCATGTTGTTCATAAAAGGAGAAATGTGTCCAGATGTCTGCTTTTAAAGTAGTTGGAGCATTTGAATTACTCGCACTCGCGTCTTGCCTCCCTCTGCCATTGTATGCTACCGCGACAACGCACACACGTGACAAATGACGGCAGAAAAGCGTCAGTACATTATAATCGGTTATGGTCGATTACTGAACCGATACCGAATCGCAATTTTTCTCCATCGCGATGTATCGAAGAAACGATTAATTTCTACACCCCTAGTAATTAAACGAAACTATACCTGCTCTATCTCCATGCATCATTGTCCAACTCCGGTTAGAACTGAACATAGGCTAGCTATTGAGTTTCTGACATTTTCATTGTGTGAAATTGTCCTGACACCTGGAGCATAAAATCTTGAAGTTACGCCCTCTTCTTGAAAGGGGGCCGGCTCATTTGCATTTAAAGGGACTCACGAAAAGGGCGTGTTTTTGCTCGCCCCCAAAAAGGCAATTTTAACATGCTATAAAAATTAAATGTGGATTTTGAGCTAAAACTTCATATAGCCTACACACTCTGGGAAAATCAGAGACTAAAAGGGGCATAATAGGTGTCCTCCCAACTTTCTTTTGCCACATAAATCACAAAACAAAAAAAACATCCAAAACAGCAACAAAAACTAAAAAAACATTTATCTAGTGCTCTTCAGGATGGATCTCCCCTCCAACATTATAATCCTGAAAAGAATACTAGCCACAAAACAAATATCATGTTCTATGTGATGTGGAATATAAACAACTGGTAAAATAATGTAGAGTATAATAAACAGATTATGCTCATTGGCTGTCTCTGTTGCCACCGTGTCCATCCTTGTTATCAAACATGACAACATTAAGCATGCCAACAAATTAACTTAAATTAAATTGTGCTACAGTCTACAGTGAGGAATACTTGACAATTGCTGTGTTTTCAACCACTACCATAGTGTAATTGACTTGGTTTACATTATCAGGGCTCGCAAAATAACCCGCCCGACGACCTAATGTGTTTTCCAGTCGGGCTACCAAAATGTATCACTGCACTGCCTGACGGGCTATCTTAAATAGTGAAATAAAGCTGTGCGTATGGAGAGAAGGCCGGAGCTGTGCTCGCCCGTTGTGCTTTTCACATTGGCAGCGTTTTTCGCGCGCAGCTGAACTGCAGCGCTTGTGTACTATACAGACGAGTGTTGTCCATTCTGTCACCCTTTCCACTGTTCTCCTCTTACCCCCGTCTGTCTCGTGCTTTGATTTATGATGGGCAGCATATATCTGCTGAGAATGCGACAGTGTTCCCCTCTGTCCCAAACACATGCATATGACATGCTGTATTAAGGTAGTTTACATGATACAAGTAACCTTAAAGTTAAGATATGCCTCTAGTTTTAATCATTTAAACGCCTCTGAGTGCGGTGTACATGCTCTAATCTGTTAACATGGGCGCCGGAAAAAAATAAGCGCTGCTAACGCGTGCCTGGTGTGTGTGTATTTGTGTGCGTGATGCGCGGTTCTATATCCACCGATCGGGCGGGCCAAGTACAAAAAAATTAATGACATTCAAATGAATTGTGATGAGAGATAAACCATTATTGTGTTTGTTTGATAAAGACACAACTCTCATTTCATGGTAAAATGCAACGAACGTGCATTACTTTTTTACTTCCATTTTCAACTCTTCAGGGAAAACCAATCAAGGAAAACATACGCCTAGAACACCTCCTAGTGGTCATTATATAAAACACGAAGGAGTTATTCAAAAAGTATTAAATATTATATTTGATATACTATTCAATTAAATATTAATTGGGTAACACTTTACAATAAGGTTCATTAGTTAACATTAGTTAACTATATTAGTTAACATGAACTTATAATGAACTGCACTTCTAAAACATTTATTTATCGTTGTTAATATTAATTTCAACATTTACTAATGCTTATTAAAATCTTGCTAACATTAGTTAATGCACTGTGAACTAATGTATGAACAAACCATGAACAGCTGTATTTTTATGAACTATCGTTAATAAAGATTAACTAATGCTGAACAGATGTGTTGTTCAAGGTTAGTTCATGTTAAAATAATGCATGAACTAATACAACCTTATTTTAAAGTGTTAACAAATAATGTTTATTTAACTTAGCAACTCTGTGAAACACAGTGTACGTAAGACAGTAAACTAATAAACGCCTATATCCAGTCTTAGCTTGGGTTGAACATATTTAGTTTTGACATGCTCTGACATTTGTGTTTTTTTTTCAGTTGCTTATAAACACATTAATGGCAAAAGTGTAATTACACTGTATTCAGCACAAACTGGGCTACCATAATATGTGAGCAACGTGTATGTACATGCTTGTATTTTTGAGAGAAAAAATGTTGGCCCCACTTTATATTAGGTGGCCTTAAGTACTATGTACTTACATCAAAAAATAAGAACAATGTACTTACTGTGTTCAAATTGTATTGCAAAACACCTTTGCTGATATTGAGGTGGGATATGGGTAGGGTTAGGTACAGTTATGGGTAAGTTTAAGGGTAGGGTTAGGTGTAAGGGAAGTGTCAACTGTGTAATTACAAATGTGACTACAGAAATTAATTACAGACATAATTACATGCAGGTATTTTTTTAAATGTAAAAACATGTATGTACACAATAAGTGTATTGTATCAAATTATTAATTAAAATGTTAGTATATAGTAGTAAAGGCCACCTAATATAAAGTGGGTCCAAAATGTTTATGCATGGTTTTTGAGAAAACAAAAAAAATTGTTTTAAAATGAAGGCCTCAAAACACACAATAGATATGTGTCCACAATACTTTTGAATAATGGGTGTTGTTGCCAAGAGTTTTTTCTTCAAACTGATGTGAGAATCATTGAGCCTACACAATCACATAAAACAATACACTGATTTAAAATTTGTAAGACAGTTTTTCTTCACAAAGCCAGTATGCGAGGAGGCGTGATATCTAATGAATAATGATGAGTGTCACCTGAGAGGACAAAAGAACATAATAGCCTGCATAATGACCTGCATAAGGAATGAGCTTCAGGTACCTATGTGACTGAGAGCAGCAGGACAAAGGACATTATATATTATATATATTATACTTATCTAGTAAATGCATCTTGATTTAAGAATGTTTAAATATTTAGACTAGAAACAAGACAAATTACTAAGAGCATTTTTCAAAATTTTTAGTACTATTTTTTTTTGTTTTTGAAAGTAGTCTCATGCTAAAAAATTAAATAATAAAAAATTCAAATTAAGATACAATTTATACAAACGAAATTCACTGTAAAGAAAGCAATTCACTTTCTAAACAAAAAAAATCACTTTCTACAAAACAAAACTCCAGAATCATTTATTTAGAATGTAGTCAACAAAGGCCTATTATATTTTAAATGATCAAAAGATTTGACTACACTGCAAAAAATGCTCTTCTTATTTAGTTAAAAATTGTACTTATCTAGTAAATGCATCTTGATTTAAGAATGTTTAAATATTTTGAATAGAAACAACACAAATTACTAAGAAGAGCATTTTTTCTACATTTTTTTGTACTATTTTTTTTGTGTTTTTGAAAGTAGTCTCATGCTAAAAAAAATTATAATAAATAATTAAAATTAAGATACAATTTATACAAAACGAAATTCACTTTAAAGAAAGCAATTCACTTTCTACAAAACAAAACTCAATATTAACTCGATAAAACACACTTTGATATTAAATAAAAAAATAACATTAGGCTATAATATTTAAACATCAATATGAAGAAAAATATTTTTTGTTTGGTACTATATTTATAGCATCTGAGCAGACATTTGTGAATGAAAGCTTTATTGCTGTGACACTAGGCTCTTTTACAATAAACACATTATAATCTGTCCAAAACAGGCCAAATAAATCTTGTCTAAACAGTCTTGCGTGTATGACATCTTAGGTTGCAGCAGGATTCATATTTAAACGGTCTTTGTGCGTTTAATATTCACAGATGCTAACAGAATAAACTTAACAGAATAAAGCCTACCTTACAATCAGCCCTGAATCCGTTGCTTTAAGAAATGAAGAGCTTTTCATGGGGAGAAATATAGCTCAACGTGTCTCAAAACGATGTAGCTGAGGTAACGTTACAGCGCTTCACTTGATGTGTTTGTATGAGTTTATGTGTGGGTGTCGACTCTGGATCATCAGTATTTGAATCTGAAAGAGCGCGTGCTCCGTGGGTGTGGTCGCATTAGCGGATAATGAAGTGGCTTGCAAAAGACTCACTTTTCAACCAGATTACATAAACACAGCATATTTGTTTTCAATTTGGTTTACATTGTTTAAAACCTGACGTTTCAGCATTTCTTTAGACATACGTCTCATGTTTGTGAGACAAGTATTCACTAAGCTTGAGGTCCTTTTCTGAAGACTATCTGAATGAATGGGTAACACTTTAGTTAAAGAGCACCTATCATGGAATTTTGAAATTTGCCTTTCATGTAGTGTGTAACATAGATCTAAGTGAACAAAAACATCCTCCATAGTTTGAAATATGACAGTGCACCGTATTTATAGTTATTTTCTTTCAAAAGTAAGAGTCGACTCTGAGTCATTTTTAAGAATCGTTAGAAGACCGAAGCTTAAAATCTGACTAGATGACGTCAACTTGTCAAGTTATTTGAATACGATACGCCCACTTATTGCGCTCCAAGACGCCAGTGAAAACTAGAAAACATCATGGCGACGAGACGCTGTGTTCTGAAGTGCGACTCAAAAGCAAACTTTTTTCATCTGGCCAAGGATGAGCATTTGAAGACTAAGTGGCTTGAAGACAAACCATACATCGTCGCGATTGAGTGTTTATTAGTCGTCAAATGTATGTTTCGCGATCTTAGGAAGCTTTTATTATGGACTTCTATTATGGCACATGGCATCTTCTTCGTCTGTCTGTACCATATATGGACTACATGTGCACAGAGCGCCCTCCGGCTGCCAGTATGAATTGAAAACAACACATAAGAGACTCCATCGCTCATGATTAGGCTATATCTGTGCATTTTGAGGAAGTATTGAATAAAAAATACTCCTCTGTTTAGAAATTTGCCACATTTGAACTGAAAGCCCTGAGGGATGTTGATTTGTCGCGAGTCTTCGTGAGGAGAATAGAGGAGTTTTTTATGAATGAGATCAGCTGAGGCTCATATTACAATCAAACGGTACCGACGCGGTTTTCATATTCATAACTCCTGACACATATTAACAAATTACTGTCACTATAAGACTTTGATGGGCGTTCCGTTTCCGAAAATATCTGCACAGACTATACCAATCACAACTGACTGGGTCATCGGACCAATCACCGCAGATTAGCGTCACGTAAAGGCGGGGTTTTGAAAAGTGAATCACTAAAGGAATCATTTGAGAATCGCTGTCAAAACAGGTAAAAATAAATGCATATTATAAGAAAACTAACATCTTTTTTGTCATTGCATGCATGCAAAACTGTTGTTGGGGACTTCTAAAACAATATTTGGAACATTTTAAATGCCATGATAGGTGCTCTTTAATGTATTAACTAACATGAACGAACCATGAGCAGTACATTTGTTACTGTATTTGTTCATCTTTGTTAACATTAGTTAATATAAATACAGCTGTTCATGGTTTGTTCATGTTCACAGTGCATTAACTAATGTTAACAAGATTTTAATAATGCATTAGTAAATGTTGAAATTAACATTAACAAAGATTAATAAATGCTTTATAAGTGCAGTTCATTATTAGTTAATGTTAACTAATGTAGTTAACTAATGACCATTATTCTAAAGTGTTACCAATGAATGTCTTTGAGAGAGAGGCTGCAGATCGCGCATCATGTTTGTTTACTCTATTTTGCAAAAAGCAAAAAAAATTATTTTTACAAAAATAGAAACTTAACAGATAATAATGATGTATAACACTTGCCTGAATGATAAAAAAAACACAGTTATTTGAGTCTCTTTGGCACTGAAAAGAAAAGAAGAGAGCCGATCACGCCGGCGCGACTGCCGACTCGAGAGGGTTAAGAGTGTGTTTAGACAAAGCCACAAAGCCAGTATGCGAGGAAATGTTTCCTGTGTTTAGGAAATGTAATTTTGCCAAAGAACTTACTACTTTACATGTATTTTTTTTTTTGCTGAATGAAAGAGATTGAAAGAAAATTGTGAAAATCGATGACACTGTGTGTGTGTGTGTATGTGTGTGTGTGTGTGTGTGGACTGGTAATCATCACGTTATGGGGACAAAATGTCCCCACAAAGATAGCAATATCCGAAATCCTCATCCTTGTGGGGACATTTTTAGGTCCCCATGAGGAAAACATCTTATAAATCAGACTAAGTGATGTTTTTTGAAAATGTAAAATTGCAGAATGTCTCCTGTGAGGGCTAGGTTTAGGGGCAGGGGCAGTGTAGGGGGATAGAATATACGGTATGTACGGTATAAAAACCATTACGCCTATGGAAAGTCCCCATAAAAGATGAAAACACTACATGTGTGTGTGTGTGTGTGTGTGTGTGTGTGTGTGTGTGTGTGTGTGTGTGTGTGTGTGTGTGTGTGTGTGTGTGTGTGTGTGTGTGTGTGTGTGTGTGTGTGTGTGTGTGTGTGTGTGTGTGTGTGTGTGTGTGTGTGTGTGTGTGTGTGTGTGTGTGTGTGTGTGTGTGTGAAAATGTTAAAAGGTGCACGGATTTACACAGGTATTTCAGTTCTGCTGATCCAAAAAAGACAGGTCAGGATAGAAATTAATAGAAATTTCAGTTCAGTTAGAACCAAATACATGTTTTTATTTGTGTTTTTGATTGATATTTTGACTGCAGTCCAATTTTCTACATAAAAATGCTCTTTTTTAATTTGGGCTAGCTAAATTCTTTGCTAGTTAAATAAAAATTTAATTTTGAAATTTTGCGAGCCCTGATTATTACCATAAATATACTCACCAGTCTAGTGTTGACTACTGGGAAGAGAAGAGCTAGAAGGGCTCCATTCAACATGTGGACCTGAAGTCTGAAAACAGAAAAGATTGTTAAAAAAAAACAAAAAACAAAACAGTAGAAAGCTCACAGCAACACTAACTAAAACACTACAGGATCACACGGTTCTAAATATCAAACAAGCAAGGGAAAACAGTGAAATACAAAAAGCACTATCATTAAATTGACAATATCAGAAATATAATTCAAAATCTAAAGCTATGATAGGCCAGAAGCAACTGTAACACAAAAATACTTAAAACACTAACAAACCTATTTACATAATTATACATAATTTGCCTGTTCACCACTGTTCCTTCCTTGGACCCCTTTTGACAATTATGCTATCTTGAAGCAGCAAAATATGCATCCTGCACATAGAAGACAATCCCGCAATACTCTGATTTATTTCTTTTAAAAATCAGCAAGAAATATATTCAAGATGGTGGTATAAAATGAGAAATGGTGATAAAGATAGATGAGATCCTCTGCTTTGCCTGGGAAGGCTGAATATTATTGTGGCAAGGGGGAGTGGTTTAGTGATCTCAGCAGACTAGTTCTATCTCGCAAGCTCCCTGATGAGGATTTCAACAGGGGAGACCTCGGAACTCTAGAACCAGAAGGAAAATTTTCTGATTTTAGACACATGACAAATACATGACACATGACAAATAACAAATACATTATATATATTGACTAAGGGTTTAAAAACGGCGCTACAAGGGTTAAACCATAGGAACCTAAAGAAATTAAATCATAATGAAAAGTGGTGATAACGCCAAAAAGAAAGAGAAACATCGGACCAAGACACACTACACAGTGACATTACCATGCACTTCCCATTCTTGCAATCATCACCAGCATGTCCACCTTCACCATGAACTTAAAATTGGGTTCTATTAAATTTTCTTCTACAGGTTCTCATGAAACAAAATTCATTGATAAGAACAGAGTGGAAATTATTAGCAACACCAACATATATGTTTTCTGTTATTTAAGCCCAAACTAAGAAAAGTAAAACAACGTTTCAATATTTAAATTAAACAAACCGAATCACAGGTTATCATTAGATTAAGTGCAGCCAAACTGAATATGGTGTTTACGGTGTAGCTCAGCAGTGTTGTCTCCAGTGGGGGCTGAATCTCAGATGGACGATATACTTGGATATCATGATATTTTTTAAGACAATTATCAATGAGATATTTTTTACATATTGGCCAGCCTTACTGCAGACAGAGGCTGTGTCCGCACGCTTAGCAGCTGACTTGTTGCCTCCCTGCCCTATCAGGCAATGACTTTGCAGGAAGTGTTTGTGCATGAAGGTACCTCCTGAAACTGATTTCAGAAGGACTTCTAAGGCAGCATAACAGTTTAATGATCTACACCAAAATAGACAGAGATTTCGTAATAATTAAGTAAATATTTAAATATTTCTCCAGCCCTGCAGTGCTACCCTAAAAGAAGAAAAGAGTATGAGTATCTGAAAGAATGGGTCACTCTCAGGAGCTCAGTCAATTCAAGTGTGGTACCGTGATAGGTTGCCACCTGTGCAATAAGTCCATTCATGAGATTTCCTCACTACTAAATACACAGTCAACTATTAGTGGTATTATAACAAAGTGGAAGAAATTGGGAACAAAAGCAACTCAGCCACGAAGTGGTAGGCCACGTAAAAATCACAGAGCAGGGTCAGCCTCATGCCGAGGCGCACAGTGCGCAGAAGTCGCCAACAAATGCAGAGTCAATAGCTACAGACCTCCAAACTTCATGTGGTCTTCAGATTAGCTTGTGAACAGTGCGTATAGAGCTTCATGGAATGGGTTTCCGTGGCCGAGCAGCTGCATCCAAGTGCAATGCAAAGCGTCGGATGCAGTGGTGTAAAGCACGCCGCCACTGGACTCTAGAGCAGTGGAGACGTGTTCTCTGGAGTGACGAATCACGCCTCACTGTCTGGCAATCCAATGGACAAGTCTGGGTACTTGCCTGACTGCATTGTGCCAAGTGTATGAATTATGGTGTGGGGTTGTTTTTCAGAGGTTGGGCCAACTCCATATTAAAAAAAACGGATTAAGAATAGGATGTAATTCAAGTTTGTGTGCATGTAAAGGCAGACGTCCCAACGATTTTGGCAATATAGTTTATGTTTACATCACATTTCTTTAGATAGAATGATTTCTATTAGAATGATTTCTATTCATTTTCTACTTAATTAGAGTGATCTCTCCAGTGTATAAAGGATTTTTAAATCCATTATATTATAAATGTACAGTTTATTGATGTTCTGTTGTTTTACACTGCTGTACTTTCTAAAGATTTCGTATTATTGTAAGGTGAGCTTAAAGAGCACCTATCATGGAATTTTGAAATTTGCCTTTCATGTAGTGTGTAACATAGATCTAAGTGGACAAAAACATCCTGCAAAGTTTTGAAATATGACAGTACACCGTATATATAGTTATTTTCTTTCAAAAGTATGAGTCGACTCTGAGTCATTTTTAAGAATCGTTAGAAGACCGAAGCTTTTTCTCTGACTAGATGACGTCAACTTGTCAAGTTATTTGAATACGATACGCCCACTTATTGCGCTCCAAGACGCCAGTGAAAACTAGAAAACATCATGGCGACGAGACGCTGTGTTCTGAAGTGCGACTCAAAAGCAAACTTTTTTCATCTGCCTAAGGATGAGCATTTGAAGACTAAGTGGCTTGAAGACAAACCATACATCGTCGCGATTGAGTGTTTATTAGTCGTCAAATGTATGTTTTCGCGATCTCAGGAAGCTTTTATTATGGACTTCTATTATGGCACATGGCATCTTCTTCGTCTGTCTGTACCATATATGGACGACATGTGCACAGAGCGCCCTCCGGCTGCCAGTATGAATTGAAAACAACACATAAGAGACTCCATCGCTCATGATTAGGCTATATCTGTGCATTTTGAGGAAGTATTGAATAAAAAATACTCCTCTGTTTAGAAATTTGACACAGACATATGAGAATATATCAATATGTCTCCTCATCTGCACACTTTTGAACTAAAAGCCCTGAGGGATGTTGATTTGTCGCGAGTCTTCGTGAGGAGAATAGAGGAGTTTTTTTATGAATGAGATCAGCTGAGGCTCATATTACAATCAAACGGTTCCGACGCGGTTTTCATATTCATAACTCCTGACACATATTAACAAATTACTGTCACTATAAGACTTTGATGGGCGTTCCGTTTCCGAAAATATCTGCACAGACTATACCAATCACAACTGACTGGGTCATCGGACCAATCACCGCAGATTAGCGTCACGTAAAGGCGGGGTTTTGAAAAGTGAATCACTAAAGGAATCATTTGAGAATCGCTGTCAAAACAGGTAAAAATAAATGCATATTATAAGAAAACTAAAGTCTTTTTTGTCATTGCATGCATGCAAAACTGTTGTTGGGGACTTCTAAAACAATATTTGGAACATTTTAAATGCCATGATAGGTGCTCTTTAAAGGGTGCACTACTATGAAAATCACACAGCTTCAGTGTGATATCAATAAGAGAAAGTATAATTTAATAGATATTTTCAGTAATAGCTGTTCATATTAAAATATGTATGAACTTAATACATGACCTAGATTATTTATTTAGCAAAATTGTCTTTTTTTAATTTAATTTAATAATATTTATTAATTAAAAAAAGGTTGCTGTTCCAATAAAGCTCAGTGTGCTCCCTTTAAGCTCATCCACATTAAACGTCTATGTAAATACTTCATAAACAGACTTTAAAAGGGTCATGAACTGCGTTTTTTATTGTTTTATGTTTCCTGGGTTGCACTTATAATGTTAGAATGCTTTTTACATCAAATTTTCATAATTTATAAATAAAAGGCATTTTTCCTACCCTGATTTTAGCCTTCTGCTCTGAACGCTCTGTTTTAAAGGGCGTGTCTGCTGTGAGAGTTCAGTGTAAACGCCCACTGCTGTGATTGTGCATTTGAAATAATTTTACTCCCTCTTTTAGCTTGTTTTTACAATTACAGCTCTCATGGTTAACTAATCGTGAAAAGTGTTGTATTACATTTAGATCTATGGCATTACATTTAGATCTATGGCATCATGTTAAGATCGTGGCATGAAAGGTTGCAGTGATGACCATTGTAGCCGATCACACACATGCTGAGCGCATGAAAGCAGTAATCTCATCATTGCAACTCAGGTTTTGTACACTAACGAATGGTTTCATCTTCACTAACAGTGCAAAGTGATATAGTTAAGAGATTCGTTGAATAAAACGGGAGTCACTGATAAACTTCACTGATAAACTCTTCTGTTTGACTGACAGGTTCAGCGTGCGCTGCAAACGATCGCAAAGGCTTTTTTTGATCACTTTCTTTATAGAATTGAATCACCGTTAAATAACAGATTATTTTCATCCTACTAAGAGAAACAATGCAAGTTGATGTTTAGTCACTGGTTTGATGCACAGAACATGAATCATTACATTTCAGATCAGGCATTAGTATTAGTATGTACATGTTGAGTCCAGGCACAGCACAATAATTGTAATCCTCAACGGCATGTTTATTGCTTTGTAGCTCGGTTCAACACTAGGCCTATGTTACATGCGTGAATCGGTGGGCGGGGCTTAACAGGCAGTGATGAAGTAGGCGTTTATCTTCTTCTGTTGAGGCGGTGTTTTACCACACGATGACGTCAAGGTGAGGCATATTCTGAAATCGATCGTTTGCTGGGTCTGGTGTCTATAAAAGCTTTTCTTTGACTAACAAGGACGTTTTCAGCTCTGAAACTTACAGGATATTCTTACCATGACCTTTTATATATCAAAAGTTCAAGGGAAAGTTGATTTCTCAATTCATGACCCCTTTAAATATTAACTGATGGCTGTCACTTCAAGTTAATCTCATTAAAGGGTAACTAAACCCCTGCTCAGAGCTTAACTCCACCCACTGGCAATTTTCAAAAAATGCTGGAAAAGTGGGCAGAGCCCGGCGGACACAGAGGGGACGAACCGAGGGCGGGGCAGAGCGGAGGGCGTGCACCTGAGACCCGCAGTGACGGATTGATTGACAGCTGTCAGACTCGCGAGTCGCAAAGATGGAGAATGACTGGAGTGATGCCAGCTTTGCAACAGAGCGGTCATTTCTCCTACCTTCACCTGAAGTGGAGGAGGGTGGATTGTCTGTAACAGACACAAACCCCGAGCCTTATCAATGCGAGCCGCTGCTCAAACTGCGTTAACTCCCGATGCAGACGATGCTAGTGAAGCAGCCGCGCAAGAGAACCGACCTAATCTATCTGCATATGAAAATTATCTGTACACATGACGGGCGGCAATAATATCGCAAGAAAAGCCTGACGTGTACTGACAACTGCATTATTTAACCGTATTTTCTTCAATACAATGTTATAGCAAGTGTCAAGTGAGTTTCATTCATAATGTTTCCACTTCATGTAATATGACAGTTCATACTGGAGTGAAGCCGTTCTCATCATGTGATTGGGGGAATCATTTCTGAGGGCGTGGTGAGCTCGCGCTAGGGGCGCGGATAATGAGCCGTTGGAAGTACCATCCTACGTCACGATGTACCACGACGTCCAATAGGAAAATTCAACTGCAGTAGCCACCGTTCAACCTTAAGAGGGCAGCACTTTGGCGGTTTTACACCATATTTTATAGAATTAAAACACTTTATACTCAAATGTCAAAACATTTACTCGAATCAATGAACAGCATTAATAAAGCCCCAGTATTACAGATCATTAACTAAAAAAAGTTGGTTTAGGGTTTAGTTACCCTTTAAAAAAACTCCTCTATGCTCTTCATGAAGACTCAACATCCCTCATGGCTTTTAGTTCAAAAGTGTTCAGATGAGGAGAAATATTGATAGATTCTCATATGTCTGTGTCAAATTTATATACAGAGAAGTATTATTTATTCAGTCTTTACCCATAATGCGCAGATGTAATCATTATGAGTGCTGAATGCTTTGATGTGCTGTGTTTTCAGTTCATACAGGCAGCCGGAGGGCGCTCCGTGCACATTTAGTCCCTATATGGTATAGATGAAGAAGATATATACCATGTGACATTCCAGGAACTCTGACATACCGGTAAACAAAGCTTCCCGAGATCGCTATAACATGCAGATAGACACGTTTGAAGACAATAAACACACAATCGCGATGATGTATGGTTTATCTGTGTTCTTTATACCATGTTTGGTGTATTCATAATAGATTATATTTATAATGCAATGCTATTTGACATAGCTTTTATCATTATGCAGAATATTGTAAAATGATATATTTTGTCTGATTATTTGATCCAAAGCCAAATGAGATCACAGAAGGTTATTTAAAACATTTGACTTGTGATATAAAGTAAGTTTGGAGTAAAAACACGGTTTTAATCTCCTAAATTGTTGTGTTTTAATAAATTGGTTTAATAAAATCATAAATTATGGTTTAATAAATCATAAATTGTTGTGGGAGATAATTTAGCTTGTTTTAAGCAAAACTCACTTCTTTTAGATTTTTTTCCCCCAGAAAATTGTACTTATCTAGTAAATGAATCTTGATTTAAGAATTTTAAATATTTGGACTGGAAACAAGAAAAACTACTAAATAAGAAGAGCATTTTTTTGCAGCGTAGTCAACTCTTTTGATCATTTAGAATATAATAGGCCTTTGTTGACTACATTCTAAATAAACGACAAAAAAATATATTTCCTTTGTTCTGTTGCTCTCTCAGTCACATACCTGAAGCTCATTCATTTTGCAGGTCATTATGCGTTCTTTTGTTATCTCAGGTGTGATACCCAGCATTATTCATGGTTCGTTCACACCTCCTCGCATATTGGCTTTGTAAAGAAAAGGTGTCTTACAAATTTTAATTCAGTGTATTGTTTTATGTGAATGAGTAGGCTCAATGATTCTCACATCAGTTTGAAGCAAAAACTCTAGGCAACAACACCCATTAGTCAAAAGTCTTGTGGACACATATCTATTGTTTGTAATGAGGCCTTAATTTTAAAATATATATATTTTTTTTTTTTCAAAAACCATGCATAAACATTATTCTCTCAAAAATACAAGCATGTATATACATGTTGCTTAGATATTATGGTAGCCCAGTTTGTGCTGAATACAGTGTAGTTACACTTTTGCCATTAATATGTTTATAAGCAACTGAAAAAGCACAAATGTCGGAGCATGTCAAAACTTCTAAAGGGCCAAAAAGAGCTCAGACTCCTTGGGGTTAACCAGAGTATGTGTAATTTCTGACATATGCAGATGCAGAAGTTGGGTATCAAAGGCACAGGGAAGAAACATGAAACCAAACAAATATATGATTATAATCATATGATTTGATTCTAAGTTCTTAAAACAAGTAGCCTTTAGCATGGCATTTAAATATATTTGTACATCATTTGGTGATCAGAATCCCCATTGGATTGCAATAGGAAGTTATTTCAGACAATAGCTTTGTTTGGACCATGGTAGTCAGCGGGCCAAAAACCCCTGGCCCTGAGGAACCCCCCCCCGAGGAGGCCTGACCAAGCCCCTGAAGTGACAGTGGAAATGTGACTGGCCCTGACACACTTTAGCATGCTCGTCCAATAGTGCAAACATGGCTATTGACAATGGCCAATGGAACTATTAGTCTCTACTTATTTTGATGTAGATTCAAAGTACAGAATGCACTGTCCTTCATAAACCTTGCATGTTCTGTTGCAACTCTACAAACTAACTTCAAATTGGTCACATGGGAAAGAGATGTTAAAGCAAAAGTAAAGACTGCAGCAGCATCCATGAATAAAGCAAACCCAGAGAACAAATAAAAACGTAAATGCCCTAAGAGGGGTAAGAGATTCATCTGAGCAATTCTGCATTGAAAAATGATGTCACAGAAGACAGACTTCACAGCTATTATGGCTTCATTGATATTTAGTGCTTCAACTTTTATGCTTCATGGTTTTCTGTGTCATCACACGGAATATATGATATTTTACCACACCTTGTTGTAAATTTGTAAACAGTTTTTAAAATATTTTTTTTTCTTTCTTTCTTTTAAAGTACAATCCATTGATTCTTTTAACAAACTCTGTGACACAGAATAAGTTATATGTGCCTGTGACTATTTAAAGTTATAAGACTGTAAAATTGGGCTATGTTAAAAGAAAAAAGGCAAATTGACTTGTTATTAGAACTCTCAAAGGGGGGACTTTGGGAATACAAATGCTGTGGTTAAGTGGTCACTTCTGAGGGTCTATATAGGCCAATTCACACCACACAGAAAAAGTGAGCAGTGTGGTATGAATTTCCAATAAACGACAACAAACTCTGACGTAATCTGACAACGTAAGAAAGAAATGAAAGAAATCTGCCTGCAAGTGTAGAGATTCATGGATGCGCTCTCGAAATTTAACGCCATATGTAGCAACTCAATGTAATAACTACACAATGTAAAAACTGCACATAATGTAATAAGTGTTACATTATTATTGTAATGAAATGTTCATAATGTAATAATTTCCTCAAAACGTAATAAAAACTTGAGCTCATAATGTAATAATTTTTACATTATGATAAATTTATTGCATTATAAACTCACCAAAACATGTCATATTTTCATTATTGTAATAGCTTTTAAAACAAAAAATATTAGAATTCCCTTACAGTCAATTAAAAAAATATACTCTCCATGTGCATTAAGTTGGGCTTCGGCCAGCTTTTTAGACGCACGGCATTTGTTCAAATGCAGCGCCGCCTTCCCGGAATGCTTGACATCACCCAAAGGAATAAAGTGGAGTGCAGCGCGACAGAAGTGTTGCACGGGCAAGTGGATCCGCACCTTGATGAAATAAACGCGGCCCGGCAAAACTGATGAAATGAATGCAGCAAAAAAAAAAAAATCGACCAATCAGAATTTTGGTCGAGCCAGAACGTATCGACTAATAATACACTGGGAGATTACAGCCCTAGTTTAATTTGTGTTTAACTTTTGTCTGCCTGTGTTTAGCTTTTTGCAGCACAAGTGCATCACAGTGCGATATTTGTTTAAGTGAGTGAGAATGTGTTCAGAGTTTTGCAAAAAGAGTGCATGAGATTTGCAAATGGTGTCTAACAGCCTGAACTTGTTAAAGGTTTTACAGAGAAAGTGATTTATTCGATTTATGGAATTTGGTTAAGAGAATTGGGTGTAGTGGTTTAGCAATTTAGAAAAACAGTCTGTCATTATTCAGCTGAAATCAGTTCAGAGTTTATTCATTTAGGATCCATAACAAAAAAGTACATCATTTATGAAATGAGTTCAATTCAGCTATAAAGCAGCTCTGCAGAAAATCCCCAAGGAACCTCAACTCCATCAAGTGACAGAAATGGAGAAGAAGAAAAAAAAAGAAACCAGGCTCAGTCGGGGGACCAGTACTCCTCTGGCCAAACAAGCCACGGTGTGATTATGATTCAGGCTGCATCACAAGTCAGAAGACCGATTGTGGATCGGTAGCACTCAAAATATTTCATCCAGTTCATTCTGCTTGAAGATTCGATTTATCACACTGGTATGGAGACGAAATCGATACAGTCATGATGCTCAGTTGATTAATACATTCTTTATTTGAATACTAGGGGAGAGCAGGGACGAAAGTACCATTTTTCAGAAAATCGTAATTTTAAAAGATAATGTTTTAGACCGAGATATATTTTTGCTGTGGTCAATAACTCACAAGTGTGGTCTATCAATAGCAGGTGGTATTTTGTACAAATGTAGAACGACTACAGTATAATTTCACTTTGAACATAATCTGCACATTGTTACTTTTGACCCCATCAGGTGGGACGAAAGTAACACAACAATACAAGCTAGATTTTTTTGGTGCTACTCTTGTTTTTATTAAACATACCTGACTATGACCTTGTTAAAGGGTTAGTTCACCCAAAAATGAAAATTCTGTCATTAATTACTCACCCTCATGTCGTTCGACACCCGTAAGACCTCCGTTCATATTCGGAACACAAATGAAGATATTTTTGTTGAAATCCGGATCTGCGTCATATTCTCGCGCATGCGTCGTGGAGGCACACACGGAAGACAAGAACAAGTTGGATAAAGGTGTTATTTTGATTTTTTTTTTCGCACAAAAACTATTGTCGTCGCATCGTAAAATTATTGTAGAGTCACTGTGGTGAGATGGACTTTGTAACGACGTTTTAAGTGCCTTTTATGCGTCTTGGGAGTATTAATGTACTGAATGCCAATGGAGGCCTATCTGAAGCCTTTCTCAGGTCTTACGGGTGTCGAACGACATGAGGGTGAGTAATTAATGACAGAATTTTCATTTTTGGGTGAACTAACCCTTTAATATGTAACTGCAAACATATTTTGTCCTTTATCTTTGCAAAAAAATTATTAAATTACATTTTCATTTTAAATGTTAAAGTTCATCAAATGTTTCAAATGTAATATGACAGTACAAACTTGAATTGTTTAGAATATTTTTTAATAAGTTTTTTCTTCAACAGTATGAACAATATGAAAATTAAATTAAATTTGCATAATATGCATTAGGCTATATATATATATATATAATAGCGGGACAAAAGAAACAAGTGTTACTTTCGTCCCGACAGGAAGTCCTGACATTTAAACACGATTTACTTTTATACTGAAAAACTCTGAAAAGACAAACCTTCAGGGTGTGTAATAGCACTAAATAACCTGTAGATTGATCATTACTGTGACACATGAAACAAGAAACAACTTGTAATTAGAAAAAAAGTACCGCTTCATTAATTTACTTGCCGTACTTGAAAACTACATTTCGGACCTAACCGCGGGAAACGATGGTGGAATCACATGATATTTGGCAGATCCATCAAGGGTTGTGTTCTGAACGTGCTGTCATAGCTTGGAAAGTAAATGTAGTCAGGGCTCGGAGAAAATCGCTTTGTTACTTTCGTCCCGTGTTACTTTCGCCCCGGTTCTCCCCTACTGTTAAATAGACCTACAGTAGCTGAAAAATTAAATCATTGTTTATTTAATTTATCATCATTTTATTTGTCCTATTATTTGTACTTTGCATGGCTCCAAACTCCAAGCAAAAAAAAAAAAAGGAATTTTAAAGTAATCCTATCATCTTCAGTGGTAGCTGTAATTATTCTCCCACTGGCCATGCAGTTTTAGGGTTATGGTCATAAGCATACAAAAGAAAAACACAAGACGACATAATAAAATACATTTTATTAACAGAATAAAATACTTAATAGCACAGATATTACAAATGCATTTACCTCCAAAAAAATACTTTTCTTGGGTAAAGCATGAGATGTTTAAACCTACTCTTGGAGGGTAGAGTTTAGCTCCAGCTTGCCCCAACACATCTGTCTGGAAGTTTCCAGTGACCCTAAATAACTTTTATTTGAAATCCAGATTTCTAGCATTTGTAAATCGGCATTTTTCAATCTTAAAAATATATCTAAATTATGACATATGCTCTGTGCAACATATGTCAGATGCAGAAAAGTTAATTAATGCATCCATGACCTCAAGGCTACATTATTGTAATGCTCTACTGGGTGGTTGCCCTGCTCGCTTAATAAATAAACTCCAGCTGGTCCAAAACGCAGCGGCTATAGTTCTTACTAGAACCTGAAAGCATGACAATATTAGCCCAGTTCTGTCAACACTGCATTGTCTCCCTATTATACATAGTATACATTTAAAATATTGCTAATTACTTACAAAGCTCTAAACTAAAATTCTGGCCAGTTAATAATACCTAAATTACATAAAAATTGCGGGCGGCAGATCCTTTTCCTATTTATCTTTGCTGAATGTCAGCAGAGAACATGACAACTAGACAAGCCCTAGAGATAGTTCAAGCAGAAGGAACTGGTTGAAATATTCTGAATTATACCAATCCACAATCTGACTTGTGATGCAGCATGGAATCATAAATCACACCGTTTTGGAGTTTAGGTTTCCATTTTCCAGTGTGTAGTATAACATTGCGACATATACGTGACTTGTTTTTTTTTTTTCCTCTTTCAAAAATATAAAAATATTGCGAATGCGTCAAGGATTAAAAAAAATTGGTCGTGCGGAAACGTGCGGAGCTAAATAAAATACAGTCAAATGGCCCATTGTATATAGGTATTCTTATGCTTGGCATAACTTGTTTGAATGTAAATGGTTGTAGGCCTTTATATGGGTCACGACAATTAAAAAAAAACAGGGTCGCTCTTAAAAAAGTATGAAAACCACTGGGTTAAAACCACTGGAGTCACATGGAGTATTTTAATGATGTCTTTCCAACCTTTTTGGACCTTGAAAGTGGTAGTTGCGTTGGATTTCTATGGAGGGACAGAAACCTCTCAGATTTGATTTAAAATATCTTCATTTGTGTCAAGGTCTTACGGTTGTGGAACAACACATGGGTGAGAAATTAATGACAATTTTAATTTTTGGGTGAACAAACCCTTTAAACTTCAGTCTTCAATGAATGACATGCACTTTAAACAGACAGCAGAGTAGAATAGGAGAGTACAAGTTAATATTTTGTGCTTTTATCTTTTTTTATCATTTTTAATTTAGTCATTTTCATTTCTGCTTTAAAATAGTAAGCAATCAGTGTGGAATGTATTTTAACATTTTTTTTCGCTTATACTATACAGCATAGAGACAGAGCGTATTTAGGCCACGCCCACACCGGGGGGCGGGGACAATCCAACGCTCTCCATTGACTTTGCATTGCGGGAGGCTGCCTCATTGTCATTTCGGACTTATAACAAAAAACAGAACAATGTCTAAAAGCTGAGATGTGACAAGGTGTACAGCAAACAAGCTAAAAAACACAGAAATAAGTTTTTAGAAGCTGTTGACCCAAAAAACGAGCGTTTAAGGAGACAAAAGTTGATACAGGCAGTAAAACGTGACACTTCAGCAGGAAGAATGGGTCAATTTTGGGATCCTGACACTCAGTATGCCTCAATATGTCTATGTGTGCAGTAAACATTTTGTCACTGTTAAGTCAAATATCCAAATGTCCGTTTTATATAGATATTTCCTGTCGTTGATTACGTTCCCCTCTAGTCGCCGTAGTTGTCAGTGTAATATGACCCGTCACGCTCTGTCTCAATGGCCTGAATCCACTTTTTTGTCCTTAAACGCTCGTTTTTTGGGTCAACAGCTTATAAAAACTGCCGGGTTTTTGCTTCTGGGTGTTGTTTAGCTTGTTTGCTGTACACTTTGTCACATATCAGCTTTTATACATTGTTCAGTTTTTTGTTATAAGTCCGAAATGACAAGGAGGCAGCCTCCCACAATGCAAAGTCAATGGAGACGGTTTGATTGTTTTCCCCCCAGGTGGGCGTGGTCTTCAGATTATGACGCGTGTCGCTCTGTCTCTATAGCCTAAAAAGATACATTCACCTATATGTTTTCATAGGTTTTATATTACACTGTTTGGAGGACAGCATCAATAAAAATACTATATTGTTTAAAATAATGAATTAAATTTCATTTTTAATTCGAATTTTTTTTATGTATAATATAAAAATCGACAGATTAATCAATTATCAAAATAATCGTCAGTTGCAGCCCTACACTCAATGCTCCAGTTAATGAGCCTTTTTTTGTTTCATAATGCAGACATATATTACTAGTGATATTTAACACATCTGTAATATTGCTACGGAAATAATCAGGGGTTATTCATGGTCTGTTGTAGTAATGTGTTATTGGTTTCATTCTGACATGGCTAACTGAGTATCCCAAGCATTCACAGAAAAAGGTTTTGAAAGTTCCAAAGGCTATTTTAAGAACAGGCTGGTTTGAATTCCTCATAAGCTGAAGAGGACAAACACTACATTAGTTACTGTCACTAGACTCAAATTGCACAAGACCAAGAGTGATGGTGACAAAGAAAGCTCACAGTTCTCTGCAGTGCAACCTCTTTCTGAGTACTTACCTAAAGATAACCATGGCAGTTTTACAGGGGGGACATGCAAGCAGGAAGATCTGCAAAAGAGGAAGTGGTAAAGCTCAATAACTGACTCTTTCAGACAAAGCGGATATAAATAAATAAATAGATAAATGCAAATTTTGAACCATGGGCCAAGCAGTGCTTATTTTATCAGAACAAGTTTATCACATTTTAAGTAGCTGAGTGTTAATCAGAGACGTTAAAACGTGAAAAATGGATACCTTAAGATAACCACCATTTTGGACCAGTTCAGTGTTGCATTCAGAACTATTTTCAAACCAACTTGGATTATGTGGCACTTTGATTATGGCAGAAATATACCTATACATTCTCTGATCATCTTTATTTTACTTATTTATTCTTTATGTAGCAATGAAAAACACACCAATTCAACAACACCATCAACATAAACTGTTAAAATCACAGATCAAAAAATATAAACTGCATTTGTAACTGAGCCGTTTAAACAGTCTTTTTGAGAATTATTCATCATTTTATATATACATTTCAGGTAAATGTCAATATTAAAACAAATTTCAATGTTGAAAATTACAGAGACATTTGCTTACTTTCATATGATAAACCAATTTTGTTGGTTACAAACGCTATGCAGTCTGTTCTTTCAGTGATAAAGGCATCTACTACACAGGGTTAAAGAGATCACAGATTGACATTGTTTAGTATCTTTTGGGAGGGTAGCCAGCGTTTCCCTCTTTGGATATGAAGATCAGTCTAGGAGGATGACACAGGAAAGAAGAAAGGAAGAAAGGAAGTTGAATCCTGCCAGCAGATGTCATCGTCCCAGGTGAATCAAACTAGAGCACAATGACGTCACGTAACAGGATGATACCGCTTTCACTTTCTTGTGTAATATGCTCATCCTGAGGTGGAGTGAACAATTTGGATAACACTGTTACAGCAATACTGCAATTAAGATGATCATAAAACATATATATTTGTTTTAGAGTGGTTTCTATGTATGACTGTTTCATGAATGTCATAAATTCCAAGTGAACAGCTTCAAAGGAAACATGCCTTTAAAATTAACAGTAATTTGAACGCCTCTAGATTAGAGGTCGACCGATAGTGGATTTTACAGATACCAAATAACAAGGTTGGACCACACTTGCCGATAACCGATTAATCGATTAAAAAAAAATAACACTAAGTAAAACAGTGCTGAACTTTATTACAAGAAATAAAAAAAAAAACAATACTGAATCATGAAAATGTGCTAAATTAAATATGTAAATATGAATATATTGAAATGAGAAGTTCAAACTGAAAAAATTCTACAGAAATTAATTTGAACTAAAATACTATTATAAATAAATGTTTCTTTAGCTATAACCTAGGTAACAGACTGCAAGTCCCATTTGTTGTATTTGCTTATTTACATGAACTAAATGCATTATGCAATATACATTTTACAGCATGTATAAATATTTGAGCAATACAACTGTACCTTGATCATTCATGTTAGTTCATAGTGCATTAACTAAGGTTAACAGATAAAACTGACAATGAATAATACCGCTACAGTATTTATTAACCTTAATATTACAAATAATATTGTAAAGTGTTATTACATATAAATCCAAACAGTCTGCTTTTTTAGAACACTTGACGATGATCTAATCAAAATAACAAAATATGTATTGAAATCGAATGCGTTTCTGATTTGTTTATATTTCTGTCGGCTGCATGACGATACAGTTTGCTTTCTCACATCACTAGTTGTTACATTGTTTTAACTGCTTGAGGTACTGCTAATGTTAGCGTCTTCTCAGTCTCGATGACAAAGTATATACATACTGCTGTTCTTTCCCTGCTAATACAGCATCTAGTCAACAAATTATTTTATAATGATTTGGCAACATGTACAGAAGTATTCTGTATTCATACTGTTCCGCTGTCAGTGTTTTAAACGCGCATCTGATGTGTCAGAACTCTCTGTGCAGTGCGCAGCCTCACATGTTAATAGGGCTGTAACGATTTGACCAAAAATAAAAACCTCGATTAATTGAACATTTTACCTCGATTACGATTAATGAACGATTATTTTGCTCTCTTTTTTTCTACTATTAAAGGTGGATTTTTTTTAAAAAAAAACAGTTATTGTCTATGGAGCAGATTTCTGCTTGTTGTACATCAGAAACAGATAAATTGACATGGTCTACATTACATTTATTTGAATGCATTAATGAGAGAGTGATTGTGTGTGTGAATTACTCATACCGTCTCTATTCATTATGAAGCTGTGGTTTGTACTTACTTCAAAGGTATTAAAATATATGCCTATAACGGTTGAGTTTCTAAGCAACTTTAGTGACTTTACTTTAGTCACAGGACAGCGTTGACACTGCGTTTCTGTGCTATCTGCACGCGATCTTCACGTGATGTGCAAGCTTCTGTCTGAGTGCTCGTGTGTCACAATATATCAGGCATTAGTTCAACATAACACACATCTGATGGTCTAAACTCGCTTTAATGTTCAAACTGGCAGGGCTTAAAACACATACAAATGACAAAGCTTTGTGAGGACGCAGGTGAAAGAGTCTGCCTTCAGGGTGCGCGCGCACCGTCTCTGTGTCTGTGTGTGTGTGTGTGTGTGTGTGTGTGTGTCGGTGGCAGCGCGTATATGCTATAAGAACGGCGATTAACTGACCTGTATATAAACTGTGTAAAACATGCAGTTACTATAGTGATTCTGGGCATCTATATACACAGATAACTGCTCCTGCATCTCTGTGTGCCTGCAAACTGCACTTAATGTGACTGATGGGGCGGAGTCACGTCACATGAAAACCGAAATAACCGACATGGGAAAAATACGTCGGTTAGAGGTTCTGAATGTCGGTTTCGGTTATTTTTCGATTAATCGTACAGCCCTACGTGTTAATATAAGCAACACGAGGCGTCAGTGATAGTTGTTATTTCGCTTCTAGAGGCCGCTCTCATACAGTGTAATGACAGCGCACCCTTCTCAGCAATGGACGCAACCCGGAAAAACTATCGGTTTGGATTTGTCAATAACCGATTGTTTCACCAATCAGCTACTGGTGCCGATTAATTGACAAAACCGATGAATTGGTCAACCTCTAATCCTGATTATGTGTAAATAATCTCTGTTCACTACGTCTCACCATGTAACAGTGATTTGTGCAATGTGTAATTTGTGTAATGCGCCTGAGCCCAAGCAAACCACACTCTGGCCCACCTCTTCCAAGGGCCGGCTAAACGAACCGCGCCGGGCACGGTACGGAGCACTCACATTAGTCATCCGGGCACAGTTCAGATCGCCTAGTGTGAGTACACCCTTGCACCTAGATTTTTTAGGAAAGTATTTCATACAGCCTATAACACTAAAAATGGGCGGGTCTGTACAGCAATCACACATCTCTCATACATCACAAGCCTCACACACATCTGAAAAGTCATAATTTTATCACCCTTATGTTGTTTCAAACCATGTTTTGTTGTTGTTTATCTTTCTTCCCCGGAACACAAATTTTTTTAGCAGAATGTGCATGCTCTTTTCCATAAAATGAAAGTGAATGTAGACCAGGGCTATTGATAACCGTCTTGTCACTATTCACTTCTAATCTTCTCCTCCATCAAAGCTCTGAAATCATGTTTGCATCATGTTTGCACATATTCAAATAGGTACAAACATCACTGGCGTGTCATCTTACTGATCAGGACATTGACATTCAAATCACACCAATTTTAGGATATCTGGGCACCAAACCAATTTTATATTCTTTTTATTTTGTTTTGTAATGTTTACTGAAGTGATTGGCAAACTCTGTTGGCATTGAAAATGGCATTGAATCTTTTCTTAAGACAGTCATTTCCTATCAGAGATTCATTCAAATGAACCCCAATTCAATATTTATATTTTTCTTCCAGTATTTTGAACATCGCGAACAGTAAGCTTGCTGTGCCTGGTACAGTTTTTTCTCTTTTGGCGCGCCTGTGCTCTCCTCTTCTCTTTGGTCTATCTTTAGTGTGTCCCGTCTCTGGCCTGTGTTAACGTCTAGTTTAAAGACTTTGTAATATTTTTACACAAAAGACATTTTGGGACAAAGTAGTAGAAGTAGTAGCAGTAATCTGGTGGATTTCGAGGGCAAGTTAAAACTGGATTTAGATTTTTAAAATGTACTATAAAGGAATCATTTTTAATAAAAATAATAATAATTGCATGAATATTTAAATCTGTTGCATTTCGCAGGTAGTTTAAGACTTGATTTATATATTTTTTTAATTGACTGTAAGGGAATACTAATATTTTTTGTTTTAAAAGCTATTACAATAATGAAAATATGACATGTTTTGGTGAGTTTATAATGCAATAAATTTATCATAATGTAAAAATGATTACATTACATTAAGTTTTTATTACGTTTTGAGGAAATTATTACATTATGAACATTTCATTACAATAATAATGTAACACTTATTACATTATGTGCAGTTATTACATTGAGTTGCTACATATGGCGTTAAATTTCGAGAGTGCATCCATGAACCTCTACACTTGCAGGCAGATTTCTTTCATTTCTTTCTTACGTTGTCAGATTACGTCAGAGTTGTAGGGGCTCTTTAGGGACTCTGCTGGCTGGCTAACACCATACTGATCTCACGCAAAAAAAGAAAAACACAAAGGGACAGTTGTTCAAAGGTAAGTTGATCGGATTTTGGTTATCGGATTGGATCAAATCTTGAAAATGGGTTAATAAGGAAAGAAGGGATCTGAAATCAGATTAGATTACAGAATCCAATCCTAGTTTTAATCTGGATCAAACCTTCGTTTTGTGTTGTTCAAAACTTGTCAGTAGGATTTGGATAACTTTGATCCAAAAAAACAGGATCATCCTGATCCCAACAGGGGGTAGGATTTCAAGGTGGATTCCAGGAAGAAAATGTAGTAAAACTTTAAAACTGGTCAAAATAATACAACATTTGTATCATATAATACACAAAAACATATTTTATTTTGCTCTTGATTAGTTAGGCTAATTGTTAAAGTAATAAATTAGAAGTAGACATTAGGCTAGCCTTTCGGTAGCCTACAGTCAAAGTAAAAAAAGATTTAGCCATATAAAATAATCCCCAAACAGCTGTAAATATCAAACAAAAATAATATACTACATTTCAAATGTTTTTTTATCACTTATAAGACCTTTTACTTCTTATCAATTATAAGAGATGAACCAGTCAAAAGGTTTCTCGTGTGAATGCTACGCAAAACTTTTCTGAGAGAATGCAAAAGCATTTTAATTTTTTTTTTCCAACTCATATTTTTCCCATCACCACCATGTCCCTTTAGGGGCTCCATAGAGCACTAGTAATCCATATTTGGTAATCTGAAAAGGTGTGTATCTGGATCAGGTTGATCAATCCAATTTTGCTTTGAAAAACCGGTACAAAAGTAAAATGGATTACCTGATCCTGGATAACAAAACATGGGATTTCAAAATCCAGATCATTTTGATCCAGATTAAATGTTTTGAACAACTGACCCAAAGCTATTATCTACAGTCCTTATAGGCATCTACTGTACTTCAGATTCTTCTTAATGCTACTTTACTGAGGCTAACACGTCCTATCTGGTGCCATTTACAGTCTAAGAAAAATTTGATTGGTTTGTTTTTCACGAGTCACCATTTAGGGATGAGACGGTATGGAAATTTCACATCACGATTATAGTGACCCAAATTATCACGGTTATCAATATTATCACGGTTTTCTTCAAATGAGATGAAAGTGTTCAAAAACAAACAGATGCACACACTTAAAACATTTCAACAAGTATTATATTTGAAAATCAACAAACAACAAATAAATAAAGCAGCTCTAAGCACTTTTTAAAGCTAGATTCTGTGGGATTTCCTTCCTTATAATGGCCGTCGTCAATAGCAACACATAAATATAATCTCTAATATTATCTCTGTAAATATATTCTCAAGCAATATTATCAGTGTTCTATCAGTCACATTTAAATCTAGCATGTTTTGTGTAAGAGCCCAAACAGTATCCTTTGCATATCCATATTTCCATATGATTTGACAGTTTATTTTATTAAATATCAAAATGTGTGCATCTACCTGACACCTAGAGGAACACTTTACAATCAGTTTGATGACAAAGTAATTCTCTTCAAATGCTATTGAAGTTTGAAACGTGTAACGTTACCAATGTTGTGTGTAACTTTAGAGATGGCCCCTAAATTCGCCAGCGTTGTGCCAGTCATATCAGATGCGCTGTGGTTCTGCTGTGTTTGTTTGAAACTATTTTCGCTGCTTAAATAGAACAGAAACAGTCGATCACTGTATGATGAGTGAATCTCCTGCGTACATCGCACGTTCATCTCCGCTTTGAGAGCAGATTTCAGCGAGTGAGAGCGGCGCACGCTCTGAACAAAACTCCGGCTAATCTGAATGCCTCTGATTATGAGACATTGCATTCATAAACTCAATAGAAACACGTGTGAGTGGTTATAATGCGCAACGCGATTAACAGATGGCTTTTGAGAAGACTATAATAAGTTCAACAGCCAGAGTGGCTAGTGTGCAGCCGAAAAAATGGCAAATGGCGGTTGTTAATGTCAAGCCCTGATTATTATCCCTTAATGTCGCCCTAGTCTTGTCTGAACTTGTTCGTTCGCTTCACGTTATTATTTCCCAGACATATTTTTGGTATTGAGGACAAAGTCCACTTGCCTTGCATTTGCAGTTTTGAAGTGTTCCCCCTATTACAGCGACTTTCTTCTAGCATGTTCTGCAGACAGGGTGACCATCTTCGATTAGGTTTCCCTCAGGACTTTTGTAAAAGCCAAAATATGACCACACCTCAGATTTGGTCCTTTTAGAAGTCTGAAAAATCTCCCGAGTGTTGTCACTGCTATTTCTTCTCATTCAAACACAGCGTGCACCGCGCCTGAGCCAGACTGACGCTGACTGGACAGGATTTACCGCAAGTTTTCAAAATCGTGATAATCACACGCAGTTTTAATGATAATTAAATTTTAAACTATATTACTAACCGTCACTAAATTGTATCGTGGTTTATCGTGAAACCGGTAATCGTTTCATCCCTATCACCATTTATGTATCACTTTTCACAATAGATTTTTTCAAAGCAGCTTTACAGTGATAATAGGAAATGAATGGAAGAGAGATAGTTTTGGCTGTATATCAGCTCTAGAAAAACGTTATTATCCAGCTAAAGTAAGTTTTTGATTGATTAATTTCCGTTGTAAACGGAAATTAGTTATTTACTTTGGGGCCACTTACGACACAATGTTTAACTAAAATAGAAAACTCTCAATGCTCTCACGTGACAGAAGAAAAAATATCATAATAAGTTATTCTTTTATTTTTAAATAATTTTTAACAATACAACAATTATTTTCCCATTACTCCTTGTGTATATTACTGGTTTTTGCACTCAAATAATTTGTGTGTGTGTGTGTGTGTGTGTGTGTGTGTGTGTGTGTGTGTGTGTGTGTGTGTGTGTGTGTGTGTCTGTTTACAATTCTCTACAATACTCTGGCTTTATTATTTACCAGATGATAAGACTGTGACCTTGTACAAATACTGTAAGACTTGTACAAATAAGTTTATTGACATAAGTGGAACTATGGAGTTACTATGAGGTGCTGTGTTCAAATTGTGGAGGCCTAGTAGAGTGGCATCATAGCGTGCATGCAACAAGGATTTCTTGATCGAGTTGCTCAATATACAAGAAAGCCTCACATAGATGACAGGAATATTTTCATAAACCAGTAATTTACAGTAAAAATGCTTACGTCGGAGTAGGACTGGGCAACAAATCAAATATTTACACCTGATGATATAAAATTAAGGAACACTTAGAATTTGATGGTGCTTCTTATTTGTGTATTACATTTCCTAATAACGGTGTCATTCGACTATCTTTGCGTCTCTTTCAACAAGTATGAGAACATCAAGACAGAGAGATGTTCCAAAATTTTGCATGACATTTTTCATATATTAAAATGTTTTAGTAATATGTATTTCAGCAAAACTTGTTTGCAAAAAAAATGTTTGCTTAAGTTTCCATGTGGCATGTGTTAAAAAGTTATAGTAACTATTTTAGTATAGAAAAGGTTTCAGTAAGAATTTGTTTGCATAATTATAGAGTTGTTCACCCCATATCAAAAGTCTACAGATAAAAATATATGCAGGTAGCTACACTATTATAGTTAGGTCTTGAGTGCCTTATTGCTTTTGGACAGTAGTTATTACGTAGTAAAAACATTGAAGACATAATTTTTCATTAAAAAAAATGTAAGCAGATGCATTAAGTTGCATGTGATGCATCCTTTTGAATTAAAAAAAAAAAATCTTAATGCAAAACTAATTCATCTACATTCAGCTAGTAAAATGTCTGAGGATAAATTGTACACCAGTTTGAACCACGGTGCAAAAATGTACACCATACTTCCTCCTTTTTTCAACTGATGTCCGTTTTAAATGTGGCAACTCGTTTCCTTAATCTGTTTTGAGAGCCAGGGAGAGGAGAGGAACTGCACATGATATAACAAGTTCAGATTTGCTCCTAGCTATGTGGTATGCAATGAAAATTACCAGTGCATGCAATGATATTCAAAGCTTTGAAAGCAAAGGAAATATCGCTGCAAACCTTAACTACTTCAAAATCATTTACTAGTGTAACCAAAGCAACTTATGACACACTGAAAATGGGTTCAAATCAGTTAAGTAATCTGAAGTTGAGCGTTTTGTTCAAGGCCACAGTGGTGATGGACGAACCAACCCTTTGGGATTTTGAACCTACACTCTTCAAGTTACGAGCCCAAATCATCTGCAATAAAAGCACCACCACATCTGCACAATAATTGTTTGATTTGATCATAAATATACTTACTTGCACCATTGTGACCACATGGCATGGATTGAGGAGGTAGATCACAGTTTTTGTAGCAAACTTAAACCCAACCTCAACACCAAAAGTCATGCACAGAGCCACAAGCAACAGGTTCTTGCCCAAGCTGTCTTCCTTACTCCTCCTGCCATCTTTTCCAACATCTCTGACCTCTTTAGGGAAATTGAGCTTCTTGGTGGCCACCACCACTTCCACGATAGAGAACAACACAATGACCAGAGTCTCACATATTCTCTGCTGTGGAGAGAGGAAGGCTGCACACTCTGGTCCTCCATTGCCCTCAAACATGGGGTCCACGCCTCCATAGATCCAGTCCAGCAGACTGTAGATATTATACCGAGACATGTTCCTCTGCTCGTATTGGAAAAGGTACGAACAAGACGGTATAAAGGACAGGACGCCAACCTCCTGGCGAAACATTAACTTCAAATCTGTCTTCGGTGTAAGAATAATGAAATGCTCAAGGAGGTGGGCAGACTCAGCCGTTTCAACAGATCGGCATCCTTTATGTAAAAGACACCTGTGGGAGAGACCTACAGACTCTCTGGTGCGGTGTGTTATTCACAGATGACTCTGGGCTGGGCTTTAGTTTGTATGCAAGGAAGAAGGCGTATTTCCAAACGTGAAGTCTTGACTGGAAAACGTATAAGAGGAGAGTCCAGAATATCCCTGGCCAGAGCGTACCATTACATAAAAGCTTCAAAGAGGCTCTTGTTCAGCGGCGAGAGGCCTTACACATCAACAACACGACCGAGGCCGATATATGACAGTTCGGTGTACGTTAGCTCGCTGCTGCAACGTGTCATCCGATAAAATACATTAAAAGCAGACGCAGAAGATGCGATGTGCCCAGGTCCTTGTGTCGTATGAAAGAGAAACCATAGAAACGCCGCCCTGTTCACGCGGGCCCCCACATCCACCCACACCGCAACACGCCTGCGCGCTCAGTTTCCCCCGAAAAACATTAGCATACTGATGTAGCCGCGCGTTTCCTGGAAAGGGACTGGTCGAGCGCGGTGGCCCCGCCTTCTTTTCACAAGTACGTGCTTGTTAACTCTCTCATTACCGATGGTGTGCTTCTTGTTAGGGTCACATTTTCTAAAATGATACAGTATCCCCGCAAATCAAAAATGTGGACATGACAAGAGAGTAATAAAAAGTATTTATATTGTATTTGTATGTTACACATTTATGGGTTGTTGACGTGACATGGCATTTTCACTGATAAAAATGAATATAATTAGTATTGTCATCATTTCAAATGCAGGTTAAACATTTCTTACACGGAATATAAAAATTGCTTTGTCTTTAGATTTTTAAAATTGAACAATTCAATAAATTACAGCACACTCTTAAATAAGAAGAAAAGCATACAAATGTTAATAAACACCTCAGGCATATTTTTACAAGTGTCTGACAATCTTTTTTTTCATCCATATATTTCTAAAAGCGTAGGAACTTGATAGCCTACACTTTGTCACAGAAAAAATGTCCTCCAGTGTGACACCATATCCTATATGCAATTCCATGTGACAAGTTTAATTAGTTGAAGGACCCCATTCAAGGTCATGTTATGTGAAGGAGTAGTAGGATTTTGTTTCAAAATTGTTTGTGTGATTTGTAGGCTACATTACACATTTATACAAAGACATAGCTGTCATGTGTATATTACAAAATATATATTATACACACATAAACATATACATTTATTTTGGCTAGATTTGTCAGTATAGCCTGAATTGTTTTAATATCTAATAGGTTTCATATTGTTACGCTTTAAGCAGGGACGAGGAGAGGTGATAATCCAAGTGCAGCAACAGTTTATTCAAAAAACACAAATCAAGATTATCCAAAACAGAGACATAACATCAAACATAAAACATAATACAAACAGGGGAACCAGAGACAAAATCTAGACAGGAGAAACCAGGAACGCAACAGCTCCCAATGTAATTAATGTTCTGTTTATTAAAACCAAGTATAAATCTCATCAAGTTAGTGTTTTTAAGTATTTTTATATTTATTCCAAAATAATAACTAACAGTAGTTATTTTTAATTGTGTTTTATAAATACATTGAAATGGAACTAAAAGGCAATAATAATTTAAAATATTTTATTTATGAACTGATGTTCAGCTGTCATCTAATTTTTGGATCATCAGTCATCAAGCTCAGAAAACACAGACACAGAGATGTGTTTCAACTGAAAATGTATAAATCACCCAAATGACAAGATATGAGGCAAAAAAGGTCTCTGTATGAGTTCTTTTAAAAAATATTTATAAAGGATTTAGCTACAGTGCCCTCCACTAATATTCCAATATTAGTGGAGGGCACTGTAGCTAAATCCTTTATCCTTTATTTTTATGAGTAAGTATATTCCCATTCATCAGGGTGATTAGGAGCATGAAATTGAGCCCCTCAAGCCCCTGCCCCTTTTGTCTCAAAATGGAATGTGCCCCTCCCTGGTAATAGTAAATAATATTAATTACTATTATTATAAATATTTTTAATAAATATCAATACGCTTATGTACCATTTTACCACTAACAATATATATATATATATATATAAGCTAATACAGAAAATGTATATTTATCCTTCCACCACGCTACTGTAAAGGTTGCGGGAGCGTGCAAGTTATGCTTAATTACAATAAAAGCATAACTCGAGTCTTGAGTTCAGCAGCAGCATTCTGAGTCGACAATGTCATTCAATTTGTTTTTATCCAAGACCATAGCACGTCCTCGTGTTATTAGCTCGGGGAAATAAATCTAGTGAAATTAAATGAAAAAGTCCTTGTCAAACTCTAAATTGTATGGAATTTATATATTTGATATCATGGTAACACTTGCATGAAGGTCTCATTTGTAAAGTTAATGTATTAATTATTTTTTTACAGTCTATGTTATTAACCAACATGAACTAACCATGAGCAATACATTTGTTATTGTATATTAATATTTTAATCTTTGTCAAAGTTAGTTAATAAAAATACAGCTGTGTTCATTGTTTGTTCATGTTACTTGACAGTGCATTAACCAATATAACATATACAACTTTTGATTTTAATAATGTATTAGTAAATGCTGAAATTTAAATTAAGATTAATAAATGCTGTAGAAGGCCAGTTTATTATTAGTTCATGTTAACAAATGTAGTTAACTAATGAAATTGTAAAATTGTAAAACTTATTGTAAAATGTTACCTATTTAATGATAGCAAATACTTATTTTTCATACTTATAATACAGGTTTACAACATCAACAAAACTGAACATGAATTCCTCATAATTACCTGCTTGATTCTCACTGTTTTGTTTACCAAAGTAAAAGTAAATAATGATATATATATATATATTAGGGCTGTCAAAAGATTAATCGCATCCAAAATAAAAGTCTCAAAAAAACTCACAATGAGAATGTTCCATTACTTTAGATTGTTTTAAAATGTAAGAGCTTATTTCTACAAAGATTCAAATAGCATTTTTAAATTGTATGTATGATTTTTTAAAAAGGACTAGTTTTAAAAACATTCCAGATATTAATTTGTGTTTGGCATCACCTCAAACAATGGTCTTATTTTAGTTTCTCTCTTTAAGAAATTAAGGGGTCATTATTACACCGAATAATAATGATGTGGAAGTGTCCCACAGTTTGCCCCCTACCCCGATGCTGTCGGTCTCAAATTTTAGCAGGGTTTTTACACCCCCTGGACGTGTGAGAGAGAGACAGTGAGAGAGAGATTTTATATAGTGCATTTCATTCAATATGTATGCATAAGCACCACTTTTTTGTGAGGTGATTTTTTTATTTCCACATAGCTAAAACTACAATGTTTGATTACCGGTGTTTCAGTAAATTTTGTAAGATTATCATTATTGTTCAGTGTAATAATGTCCAATGCACACTAGTCCTGCAGATTTGCGTTATACAACATTAAGAAGATTAGACCCTTCCTATCAGAGCAGGCCACACAACTCCTGGTCCAAGCTCTTGTTCTCTCCAGACTGGACTACTGTAATGCTCTTCTAGCGGGCCTTCCGGCATGCACTATCAAACCCTTGCAACTGATCCAGAATGCAGCGGCGAGGTTGGTCTTCAGTGAGCCAAAGAGTGCGCACGTCACGCCTCTCTTCATCAGTCTGCACTGGCTACCAATAGCCGCTCGCATCAAATTCAAGGCACTGGTGCTCGCCTTCAAAGCAACCACTGGCTCTGCACCAATATACTTAAACTCGCTCGTTCAGACTTACACACCCTCCAGGAGCTTACGTTCTGCCAGTGAACGACGCCGTGTGGTGCCATACCAGAGAGGCATGAAATCGCTCCCAGACCTTTTCCTGGACTGCCCCCACCTGGTGGAATGACCTGCCGATCTCAATTCGTGCGGCAGAGTCTGTAGCCATTTTCAAAAAACATCTAAAGACACATCTCTTCCAGCAGCACCTGACCAATCAAGAATAGCACTTATCATTCTGTTCATTTTCTGTCTGTCTAATTTATTTTAAAAAAATAAATAAAAAAAAGACTTCTGTCCTGTGTGTTCTGTGCTAGATTAACTTAGACTTGTTACAGCAGTTGCATACTGTTGCCCTTGACTGTTCTAGTTGCTTCTGTTGCTCTCATTTGTAAGTCGCTTTGGATAAAAGCGTCTGCTAAATGACTAAATGTAAATGACTAAATGTAAAAGAAAGGAAAGTGAGAAGAGGGTATTTAGATGGCTTGAATGAAATTGTTAACCCATTTTCTCTGATCTTGGTCTGCCTCGATCATCTTCGTTCGATCATCTATTCGTAATTAGTCATCTGTCTTTTCTTTGTCTCTTTCACCTGATTCTTTGTTCATGTTCTGAGATTTTAAACTCAAATGTCTGCCCATCCTCCTGGATGGGTTCTGACCAATTAGGCATCATCTTTGGTTCAAAGGTGACTGCTTCCCCACCCCTCCCTTAAATTACCTGTTATTTGTTGTCTCCTAACTTCTTGCTCTAAGCAGAGAGTGCATTTAGACAGGATTTTTTTTAATCATAAGAACAAAATACATTCTACACAGATTTCAATCAAGCCATCTTCTGAATTATGAGCATACAATCATACTGATACCAAGCAAGGCACACTTTCAATTAACCATTCCATAGTTATAACAATTACTTGAATTGTTACTGAGTTTAAGCATAATGGTCACATGTATCGGTTATAGACATGATATAGAATTATGCAGTAAAAGGATGTTTGAATGCAAGTCCGGCTATCATCCTTTTGTCACGTAATGAAAGGGGAAAATGGCAGCGAGGACTCATTTGCAGAAATAAAGGTGGGATTTATTATATACAAAAATAAACATAGACACAAAACAAAACCCACGAGGGGGAAACTGAAACTTGAAATACAATAAACATCTGGAGCAGAACATGTGGCACAAATGGGAAACGGATGACAAAAGACATACTCACGACAACAAACCAGCACAGAACTGAAGACACAATGAGAATATGAAGACACAATGAGAATATAAAGGGTGACAAACAAGGCAGGTAATGGGGCATAACAGGTGGGGCAAATTAACCAATAATCAGATAACAAGAGGGGTGGGGTCAAGACAGAAGACAGGAACGCAGGAATTACCCAACACACCACATTTGCCAATACAAGACAACACAGACATGTGACACCTTTTTGAATGATTTGATGCAGTTTAAATGTAACAACATATCTTCTCAGTCTTGCTGTGGATTTTAAGTTCATTTAAAGGTCGCTGAGAAGGAGGGGATCTGTTTTGGCTCTTTGTCTTGGGGATCAATCAACCTCTGCCATTATCTTGGTGTGGCCCAAAGCTTGCAAGGCCATAAAGTACTTAGCTGGGGGGTTCGTTAGCTTGTCGCAGACTGAACAGAGCCCACTTCTTTTACGGCCATAGATTGTTGATTTGTTGAGTTGAGTTTTGTGTGGAATTATGTTTGAACGAATCATCTAGAACAGTGCTTCCCAAACTGTGGGCCTTGGCCCCCCGGTGGGCCATAACGGTATTGCAGGAGGACCGTGGCTAGGTTAAATTATTTCTAAAGCTCCAATCTCCTCCCCAAAATCCTGAAAAAAGTCTGTTAGTGCCTCAGTGACAACTTCACTCAGAGAAGCCGTCAATCTCAGCTGTCAATCATGACGTCACACCCCCCGTTTTTATAACATCACATAACTCACTAAAACTAAACTTATTTAAAAAACGAACACTTGAAATGAAATCATCGTAATAAAAACTGCATAAAATGACAGAAACCATCTTTAGGAAACAATTATTTTAAGTGTAATTTAATTGTTTAGTGTGTCTCGCGTCCATTCAAATACATGGAGGGGTGGGGTTTAGGAGCTATACTGGGACCAACCACCGGGGGGCAATCGAGGCGCGGAAGCTTCAGTTTCTGACAGGAGCGCTGCAGGCTTGGTGCAAACAATGAGTGATGATGAGTCCGGGCAAGGGATAATGGGTAATGTAGTCTTTGATGGAATGACAGTCCGGGTTGGAGTGCCCTCTGGTGGTGATCACGGGCACTCACATTGGTGAATTGTGACATAGCCCCCCCTCAAAGGAGCGGCTTTCAGACGCTCCTGAAATTGTCCAGGAGGGAGGTGGAGCAGAGGCGGAAACGGGGGCGGGATGGAGGGCCAGGCCCGTGGAGCGGAACAGGGCCTGGAGACTGAGGCAGAGCAGGCAGCCAGGACGGAACAGGCTGAACAGATGACCAGGGTGGCGCAGGCTGAACAGACAGGCCTGCAGATAGGCTTGAAGGCCCCACGGCGGAGCAGACGACCACCACAGCAGCGCAGATGGTCTTGGAGACCCCCACGGCAGAGCAGACGACCACCACAGCAGCGCAGACGGTCTTGGAGACCCCCATGGTGGAGCAGACGACCACCACAGCAGCGCAGACGAGGTTGAAGAACCCCACGGCGGAGCAGGCAGAGCAAGGCGCCTGGGCGGTGCAGGCAGTGCAAAGCGCCTGGCTGGTGCGGGCAGAGCAGGTGGCCTGGTCGGAGTCTTCTCTGGACTTGTGATAGGAGGCGGCAGAGCCCTCTCTGGACTCGTGACAAGAGGCGGCGGAGCCCTCTCTGGACTCGTGACAGGAGGCGGCGGAGCCCTCTCTGGACTCGTGACAGGAGGCGGTTGAGCCCTCTCTGGACTCGTGACAGGAGGCGGCGGAGTCCTCTCTGGACGGTGGTCAGTGGCTGGAGCCGTCTCTGGACGGTGGTCAGTGGCTGGAGCCGTCTCTGGACGCTGGTCAGTGGCTGGTGCCGTCTCTGGACGCTGGTCAGTGGCTGGTGCCGTCTCTGGACGCTGGTCTGTGGCTGGAGCCATTGCTGGACACTGGTCTGTGGCTGGAGCCGTCGCTGGACGCTGTTCAGTGGCTGGAGCCGTCTCTGGACGCTGGTCAGTGGCTGGAGCCGTCTCTGGACGCTGGTCAGTGGCTGGAGCCGTCTCTGGACGCTGGTCAGTGGCTGGAGCCGTCTCTGGACGCTGGTCAGTGGCTGGAGCCGTCGCTGGACGCTGGTCAGTGGCTGGAGCCGTCGCTGGACGCTGGTCAGTGGCTGGAGCCGTCTCTGGACGCTGGTCAGTGGCTGGTGCCGTCTCTGGACGCTGGTCAGTGGCTGGAGCCGTCTCTGGACGCTGGTCAGTGGCTGGAGCCGTCTCTGGACGCTGGTCAGTGGCTGGAGCCGTCTCTGGACGCTTGTCTGTGGCTGGAGCCGTCTCTGGACGCTGGTCTGTGGCTGGAGCCGTCTCTGGACGCTGGTCTGTGGCTGGAGCCGTCGCTGGACGCTGGTCAGTGGCTGGTGCTGTCTCTGGACGCTGGTCAGTGGCTGGAGCCGTCTCTGGACGCTGGTCAGTGGCTAGAGCAGTCTCTGGACGCTGGTCAGTGGCTGGAGCCGTCTCTGGACGCTGGTCTGTGGCTGGAGCCGTCTCTGGACGCTTGTCTGTGGCTGGAGCCGTCTCTGGACACTGGTCTGTGGCTGGAGCTGTCGCTGGACGCTGGTCTGTGGCTGGAGCCGTCGCTGGACGCTGGTCTGTGGCTGGAGCCGTTGCTGGACGCTGGTCTGTGGCTGGAGCCGTTGCTGGACGCTGGTCTGTGGCTGGAGCTGTCGCAGGACTGGTGGGTACAGAGTAAATGTAAAACCCACAGTAAAATCAGAGCCGCTTATTTGTAATGCCAAATCGATATAATGTTCCAGGGTCGAATTAGGGTCATGTAATGGCATAAACGAGCTGAGCGGCTCAGATAGTCCCCCACGGAAAAATATCATGAGGCATAGCGTGTCCAGTGTGGAGAGATGTTCCAGTTCAATAAAGTCTGGTACATAGTTCTCAATAGGGCGATCTCCCTGGCGGAGACGCACAATCTGTGCGGCTGGACTAACTTGTGGATGGACGTTCACTTGGCTGCTGGATCTGTGCATGGCAAAGTCTTCTGTAACGTACTGCTCTGAGACAGAAGGTAGAAGATCCAAATGCAGCTTTATTAAAGGGTAATCCACACTCGTAGTCATCAAACAGGCAAGAAGTCATAACATGTAATCAGTCCAATAAGGCAAACAAGGCAAGAGAGACAGGCAAACGGGTAATCCACGGAACCGGCAAGAAATCCAAAACCAGAGACATGAAACCAGGGAAACGCTCAGAAATGCAGTTTACAACAAACAAGACTTCGCAGTGAATGATAGAGTGAACATGGTTTATATAGGCTGGGGTAATGGGGTAATGAGGTGATGAGACACAGGTGCAAACAATGAGTGATGATGAGTCCGGGCAAATGATTATGGGTAATGTAGTCTTTTATGGAATGACAGTCCGGGTTGGAGTGCCCTCTGATGGTGATCACGGGCACTCACACTGGTGAATTGTGACAGTAGTCCATCCAGATGCTATGTTAATATTCATAATAATAATAATACATAATGTATATTCACAAAAATATCTCTAGTGATGTCTAAACCCCTCTTTCACACTCTGCAGGTATATAAATTCCTAATATGTGTTACACACTGCTGTTTTATTTGTATTGTTAATTATGATATTCTTTATTCATTAAGTGGCAAGTGCAGATCTTTCAACTAAAATAATATTTCTAGCTTGTAGCAGATACAAGTCAAGTTGGGTGTACAATATATTTGGGATAGAGAGAGTGTCAGTTTATTGGAGAAATGTACTATTGAATTAGATTGCAGATTCTCCTTTTCCAAAGACAAGCAAGTAAATATCTTTGTAAACTGTGGGAGGTCAGTTATTTCAACAGTAAAGATGACCTGCATTGAGTTTACTGGCATTGGCTCCTTCTAGGGTGGGGAGAATACAGTTTTTTTTCTTCTTTGCTTTTCAATGTAGATTCATTGAAACCACAATTCTGCCCCTACTTTTGAGGTGGGAAATTTTAGAGGCAGGTAGTTGCTTCTTGATTTAGTTAGTTTTAGCTTAAACTGTCATGATTACCACTGATGCATATACAGTACAGTCAGACAGATAATCTAAAAAAGTTTGTCAAGAGTCTTTGAGTTTGATTCAGCTTTTCCCCCAGATGTTCCTCTGATGTTATTTGGCAATTACTTTAAAATATTAACATGCCCTCAAACAGAATTATTGTCAGCCATGTGTCAATGCTGTGTAGCGCGATCCACAATAAAGATGAGTGAGTGAATCTGTCACCGGGGCGGTACCTTTTCAAAATGTGCACTTTTGTTCCTTTTAGGTACTTATATCTACACTTTAGGTACTAATATGTACATTTAAGGTACCAATATACACTCTTTAGGTACAAAAGTGTACCTTTTGAAAAGGTCCCAGTGACAGCTTTTGTACTTTTTTTTCTGAGAGTGTAACAAAAAAAATGAGGACTCAGGCAGACAGAAACAGAACATGACAATGAAACCAAACAGGACATGATCGTGACACCATGTTGATAAAGCAAGGACTATTACAACCATGGGTTTACCCTATGAAGAGTAGGTGATGACTTCATATTTATTATTATCTGTTACTGTAAACATTTTGTATTTATATATTTTAAATTTAATAAAATGTAATGGCATCTACACTAATGTTATTCCTTTTATCTCCCTTCTCACACTTCTCACATTCTTATCCCAAGGATGCAGGGCCCTCTAGATCCAGCCTCGGCCCAGCCGGTTGTTCTACTCCCCGTACTGAACTAAAAAATTATGGAATAACTTTCCAACAGAAAGGTGGCAATATTATCAAAATCGTGTACGACAAGAACACGGTAGTGATTTAAAACTATGCGTAAGGGAAAAGCATTATCCGGTAAAACTTTATAATAACTACACGCTATGAAGCATTAGTAAATAGTTAATTCATAATTTATGAAGCATTAATATACATTAATAGGCAGTTTATAAATACAGCTATAAATGCTTTATTCTATAAACATATTTATAATGTGTTTAATAATTGTATTTTCATACTTTATAAATGATCAATTTATCATTTCTAAATTAAGTATTACATTATTTAAAACCCAGTTATTTAGGAGTTGTCAGTGGTTTATAAGATCATTTAGAAAGTGTAAGTAAAGGATTAATAAACTATTTAAATGTACATTTATACATCTTATTATTTAGACATAGTAATAGTTGCTCAGTGAGTTAATACATGCTTTATTAACATGTATTTCCACTGTAATTCATGATTAATTCAGGTAGTTATAAAATATTTAGTAGTTGTCAGCTAACTATTTTTGTGAGCTCATCTAAAGTGAGGGCTATGTATGCCTCGTAAAGCTTGTACAAAGGAGATATGAAGGCTCAGTTCTCTTCTGAACATAAAAAGGAAACGAACACAACACAGAGGAATATAGCACATAGAAATATTTATTTCAAAATGCAAAAATGGAGACTGTACAACTAGTAAAATTAAACTTCTTCAATGTCATAGAAAATAATATTCCTGTAGACCGCCAGAAAACATAACTGCATCAAATGAAACTAAGCCTCTGCAATCTGATATAAAAATAAATTTATGTAAAGTGTAAACATTGCTGAATAGTGGATTACAGGAGTGCCAAAATACAACAAATAAAATGTAGATAAAACAATAGCAATAATAATATAATAAAATATTTTGCAGTGTCAAAACAGTACTAACTTTAAATCATTAGAGAACAGCAGTGCAGAAGAGAACTAAGCCTTTAAATCTCTTTTGTACAAGCTTTACAAGGCATAAATAGTCCTCACTTTAGATGAGCTCCTAAAATAGTTAACTGACAACTACTAAATGTTTTATAACTACCTGAATTAATCATGAATTACAGTGGAAATACATGTTAATAAAGCATTTATTAACACACTAAGTAACTATTACTATATGTCTAAATAATGAGATGTATAAATATATATTTAAATAGTTTATTAATCCTTAACTAATACTTTCGAAATTATCTGATGAACCACTGACAACTCCTAAATAACTGGTTTGTAAATAATGTAATACTTAATTTAGAAATGATAAATTGATCATTTATAAAGTATGAAAATAAAACAATTAAACACATTATAGATATGCTTATAAATCAAGAATAAAGCATTTATAGCTGTGTTTATAAACTGCTTAGTAATGTCTATCAATGCTTTATAAATGATGAATTAACTATTCACTAATGATTAACTAATGCTTCATAGTACTATTAATAAGCATAGTTATTATAAAGTGTTACCCATTATCCAAATAATCCTGACGTTACTTGAGACCTGACCAGCAACATCAAAGAAAAAAAGCCCCATCTACAAGTTAGGATGATGGTTGGTGATGAACATTGCGCTGACTTCCTGTACGCAATACTCGCAAACTTTGCTTTGACTTCCTGTATGCCACGCTCCCTCTTTTAGATGGCAAGGAACTTTATGATTCACCAAAATGTTTATGCAAATAGAAGCCTTCTAGGGGACAGCAAACTGATGACATCAGTGCAGAACCCACAGAAGGTCAAATAAGTACATGAACAGAATGAGATATAGAATGATGTAATGGTCTAACACAAGGCATATAATTCGCCACTAGATATAACTGCGTTTAAGACCTTCGTTCATCTTCAGAGCACAAATTAAGATATTTTTGATGAAATCTGAGAGCTCTCTGAGCTCTATGGAGGCAGCAATATAATTAACACTTTCAAGGTCCAGAAAGGTAGTAAAGAGATCAGTTAAATAGTCCATGTGACTCCAGTGGTTCAACCTTAATTTTATGAAGCGACGAGAATACTTTTACTGCATAGGAGACTGGCACAGGCTACAACGAAATTGTTGAATTAAGCCGTCATTTTTGTTTGTTTTTGCGCACAAAAAGTATTTTCGTCGCTTCATAAAATTAAGGTTGTACCACTGCAGTCACATGGATGATTTTACCGATCTTACATTTTACATTTATGCATTTGGCAGACGCTTTTATCCAAAGCGACTTACATTGCATTCAGGGTACACATTTTACATTTTTGTCAGTTCTTGCTTTCCCTGGGAATCAAACCCATGACCTTGGTGTTGCTAGCGCCATGCTCTACTGTTTGAGCTACAGGAAAGCTCAATAAAGCTTTCTCTTTACAAAGCCGATCTCTTTACAACCTTTCCGGACATTGAGAGTGTTAATTATTTTTGCTAACTATGGAGGGGTCATAGAGCTCTCGGATTTCATCAAAAATATATTCATTTGTGTTTCAAAGATGAACAAAGATCTTACGGGTTTGGAACAACATGAGGCTGAGTAATTAATGACAGAATTTTCATTTTTGGGTGAAGTCAAGTCAAGTCAAGTCAACTTTATTTATATAGCGCTTTTAACAATGTAGATTGTTTCAAAGCAGCTTTACAGTGTTAAACAGGAAAATAATGCAGCATAATTTTATTCAGCCGTCTAGCCATTCTGGAAAAAACGCTGATGTCATCAGTTCATTTCAATTATCATACAGTGACAGTGTGGGCTTTAGATCAATAATTCGATCAGTAATTTAGTTTAAATGGTTAATTTAGTTTATTAATTAGATTTATTTCGATGTTTAGTTGAAAAATTTAGTGAGAGTGAGAGTGAACTATCCCTTTAATTAATTTCATAACAAATGAGATGAAAAAATACAGCAACATTTTTTAATACAGTTCTTTTCTTTTTCAATAAAATGATATCTTGTGAAAATAGCTTTTTGAAAATATCTTTCACTTTAATTATTGTTTTATTCATCCAAAAAAAAAAAAAAAAATGCATCAAACTCCAAATGTAATAAATTAGAACAAAATGACATGGAATTATTTTCCGATTAGCAACATTTAGCAAATAGCTAAAACAGTTTTAGTCAAACCAAAGTCTCCTGCAAAAGATACCTAAGCTAAATTCAGCTTTAGAATTGTGCAAGAGCCCTTGTCCAAGATATTGCCTGTGAGCTAAGATGCTTCTTTAAATTGTTCAGATCTAAAGGGACTGTCCCTTGTAAGGTGACTAACACACACGATTCCCAGCCAGGTGAAGGGAGAGACCCAGGGGAAATTTATAGAGGGCTGATAAACTCTGGCCACCCGCACACCCGACACACACTCAAAAAGATGTACAGAGGAGCACAAAGGTCTACCATGTGCAGACACAAAACGCTGTGAAGCGCTTCTACAACCAAGGAAGTCGCTTTTTCCGTATTCTTAGAAATCGGAGTAGACTGAGCAGGAGGAAGGATGTGGAGCAATAGACAGCTTGCGTGAGACGTCAAGTGAGGAGTTCAGTGGAAATTGGTATGGTTGTACAACAGGTAGGTTTCTGAGCCAACAAAAGTCTTTGTCAGTGTTTGAACATGTCTGTTGAAGAGCTCAGAGATGTGCAGCGCTGCAGGAACAAGATGTAGCAACACAAGAAGCAACAATGAATGGCTCACTGAAGTAAGTAAATTCTAGATAGACTTAAAAAACCTGAGACAAAAAATTTAAAAAAATGTAGGGGCTGGTCATGAAATATTTGTTTATGTGTTGTGCATTTTGTAGCTCTATTGTCCTGCAGCAGTAACTATATCTTTGTTAACTTCATACGCAACCATAACTAAAAAGAGTTTTTTTCAAAAGAATGCTATAAATGCAATGTTTTCTCTGTCACAAATATTGTGACAGACCCATGAAGAATACATTTTATGTTCAGTTTGTATCCAGTAAGCGTGGATGCTTTTGGGAAATAACCTAATATGCATGCATAATAAGGACATGGTATTCCCCCTGACAGACACCATCAGTTTCACTTTTTCTGAACAGCTTTCAAAGAGAAAGCACAGAACAGCCACAGAAGAATAATGTGACACTTTAATGGCTGCCAGAGTGGATTAATATTATTTTATAATACATTAATGACATGCTTATAGGATGTTTTGTGGACATGGAAGATGAAATCTGCTTCAATGCATAATTTATTTAATCTTTTAATTGAATTGTATTGTGTTCACTACTGTTCTGAATGTATGTAATGGGACAATGTACTGGTATGGTCGAGGATTGCACTGATGTCATTTGCTTACTCAGTACTCAGTGTAGAGTCTGTCTGATATCAAAATGCAGCTACATCTGATTACTGGGTCAGTACTGATTTCACAAGCTTCAATCAAAAGTTCTTCAAGAAAAACTATAAATTATATTTTGTACCTATATGAGTCTTTCTTTCTTTCTTTCTTTCTTTCTTTCTTTCTTTCTTTCTTTCTTTCTTTCTTTCTTTCTTTCTTTCTTTCTTTCTTTCTTTCTTTCTTTCTTTCTTTAGCACTGACATGAATAAGGCTTCTGTAATATTATGCTGTATAATCAATGATGTAGCACCCAGTTCATGTTACAAAATAAAATGTTGTCAAAAATGAGTTTTATATTCATCCTTATAGAAACAACTGTTAAAATTCACAATTGCAGACAAAAACGTTCAAGGAACCCTTTTTATGGTTTAGTCCAGTATACTACAGTTTTTTTTTTATTCAAAAAAAATATTATTTTATTCTTTGGTACTTTTTCACAAGTAAGGTGTACATTTTCAAAAATCCAAACTGATCACGCTATAGTCATTCTTTCAAAAGACGATCCCATGCTTTCATTAAAGTTATACACATTTTCATAATCACTGTATTAAAACACAAGCTTATTCTCTTTCATGGTAATCTGTTTACAGTATCACATGGCATAATGTAAAATGCTGTATGTGATGCCAACTCCCTTTTTTCGAATGTATCTCTGATCTGATGTTTTATAGTCATTGACTGTTGTACTCTATTCTGTTCACAAATTGCAAATCTCTCTGTCACACACACACACGTCTGGTTCATGACTCTCCATAGACGTAATGGTTTTATACTGTATAAACTGTATATTCTATTCCCTTACACTAACCCTATTCCTAAACCTACCAAGAAAACTTTCTGAATTTTTTAATTGTCAAAAAAATTATTTATAAACTTGTTTTCTCAATCCTCTAGGGTCCCCACTGTGACACGCGTCCCAATGAGCCTATGTGCATTCAGGTTGAAGTCCCCATCGGTATAGAAAAACATGAAGACACACACACACACACACACACACACACACACACACACACACACACACACACACACACACACACACACACACACACACACACACACACACACACACACACACACACACACACACACACACACACACACACACACACACACACACACACACACACAATCGCTTATAATGTAAAAATAATTCATTTGGTTATCCATATCGGAAATTGCAGACAACAAACTATATCTCTGTACTGAAATCTATAGATGCACTAAATGATTCATTGATTAACTTTTAAGATCAGTTGCATTAAATAATAGACACATGTATCAAACTTAACTAAAAGAGATGCAAATGAAAAGTTTGATAGTAATAGCATCATGAAAGGCAGTTACTGTATATAGATGAAACATTTATTTTGTGTTGTGAAAAGGATACTTGTATTGTATTGTACTGTACTGTAATAACATAATTGTAAAACATGCTAAATGTTTTTTTTTAAAAAGTGCACTTTCGATGATCTGTTGTGCTATTAAGAGTTTTGAAAATGTAACACTTGCGCCAAAGCAATAAAAAACCCTGTCATTTCTCTTTTGAAAGCTATACATTTAAAAACAATTAATCTCTGAAAGAAAAAAGTAAGCAAGTTAAATCCATCAATGCATATATGCATGTATTTTTTTCTCTCTTTCAGAAACAGCTGATTAAATGTCTGAACCCAAACATTAGATTATTATAGTCATGGTAAATGTAGGGTAAATTGAGGGAAATTATGGTAATCAAAACAGGGAACCCCCACAAACCTCAATATGTTCATAATAGAACTGCAAGAGGGTTCCTGTAAATGTCAATAATAATAATAATAAACTTTATTTTGATACAATAAGATGCATTATATTTTTTAAAATCACAATCAAAACAAAATATAACATTTTAATCTAAAAAAACTTAATCACTTATCTATTACATGTCACTTCAATATTTAATTTAGGGGCAGGTTAGAGGATTGCTTTAGGAGTACTTTTAAGTTGGTATTTCGTGTTATGGCAGGTTTAACAGACCAACAACAAGGAGAAAATGATCTAGAACATTACACAATATCAATGACAGTCCACATAGAGACAAACAACAGTGTTAACAAAAGAATGGGATAAAAGAGAAAAAAATATTTTAGTGTAAGATAATTTTATATTATCTTGCTCCTTGATTTTGCTTTATTACATTTATTCAGTGAATAATTGAATACTAATTTGTAATATTAAACCAATATTCTTCTGTATACATATAAACCTTGTCTTGGCTCCAAAATACTATTGAACATTTACACTGATACTGATATAATATTTATATATGAACGCATATTGATCCAATAGCGAGGCTTGTTATCATACTTTATGTGCTAAGTGTAGTTCAAAAGAATTTATATTTTTGAGCCACAAATTTTTCTATGGGTTTTCTGAAAGCTTGAATTTCATAATTCAATTAGGTAGTAAAGTAAGGACAACTTTCATGAGGATGTGAGTGAAGGGAAACTGTGGTAGTTCTTATAGCAACTTGTTTGCAACATACACTATATTGCCAAAAGTTTTGGGACGCCTGCCTTTATATGCACATGAACTTTAATGACATCCCATTCTTAATCTGTAGGTTTTAATATTGACTTGATCCACCCTTTGCAGCTATAACAGCTTCAACTCTTATGAAGGCTTTGCACAAGGTTTAGGAGTGTGTTTATGGGAATTATTGACCATTGTTCAAGAAGCGCATTTGTGAGGTCCACAAATGCGCTTCTTGAAGAATGGTGTTGGAACTGATGCTGGATGAGAGGCTTGGCTCACAATAAATTATTAGACAGAGAAGCGTGATTGGAGAGCACATCTCCACTGCTGTAGAGTCCAGTGGCGGCGTGCTTTACCCCACTGCATCCAACGCTTTGTATTGCACTTGGTGATGTAAGGCTTGGATGCAGCTGCTCGGCCATGGAAACCCATTTCATGAAGCTCCATATGCACTGTTCTTGAGCTAATCTGAAGACCACACAAAGTTTGTAGGTCTGTAGCTATTGACTCTGCAGAAAGTTGGCGACATCTGTTGCTGTTGTTCCCAATTACTTTCACATATTGTTATAATACCACTAACAGTTGACCGTGGAATATTTAGTAGTGAGGAATTTTCACGAATGGACTTATTGCACAGGTGACAACCTATCATGGTACCACGCTTGAATTCACTGAGCTCCTGAGAGCAACCCATTCTTTCACAAATGTTTGTAGAAGCGTCTGCATGCCTAGGTGCTTGATTTCATACACCTGTGGCCATGGAAGTCATTGGAACATCTGAATTCAATGATTTGGACGCGTGTCCCATTACTTTTGGCAATATAGTGTATGAGTTATTTTTTGCAACTTAATAAAAACATGGCGGCTACCAAATTCACATTTGAGGTATGAGTGATGGTATGATTTAAATTGTACAAAATGTCCAACGTCCAAACGTGACACATTCTACTCTTAAATAAAAAACCCATTATAAAAACACAGGAAATTCCAGATGGGTGAATAAGCCTTCCAGGTTTGCCAACCTACATCATGGCTGGACATGGACTTTAAAAAGCCTAATATTAAACTAACAGTTCTGGTCCTAGCAATGGTCAACAGAAACAAAACACCTGTTCACCATGTTACTGTGAAAATCCCATTTAACTGAACTATGTCAATATATGACCCATTTCAGGGATGTCCAAATGTATCATTTAAAATAAGAGTTATGTATCTAGAAGTGTGTCTATATATACACCCCCCACACACAACTTGTTTTGAAGAGGATCAAGACTCGTTTTGGGGTTTCTGCCTTGTTACGTTTTTTTTCTAATCGTGGAGAATAGAAAGGAAACTAATGGTCACGTGATGTACAGGATGCGCAGTAAATTATCGTCCGTATAGAAAACAAAGGAAGGTGGTGCTAGAAGATCTGAACATGCAGCTGAAACCTGGGAATTGACATGTCCAAGGACTGGCAGAGTTTACCATGTCTCTATAAGACCTAACTCAGATACAAGAAGCAAGAACTATAATCAGTTTCAGTTATTATTCAGTCATATTCGTACATTTGTATTGCCAAAGCATTTGCAGCATTGCTGCATACAATTAAAATAGTGCAAAATGAGAATAGTGCAAATCAACATACAGAAAGAGAAAAAAGAGTTAATTGACAGAGAATATAAAATAGATGGCATTAAAAATTTAATTAATTTAGAAGTGAGTAAATAAAAGAATATTACAAAAATTAAAGATCATTAATAAATTGTGCTAGAGTCAGATCAATTCTATTCAATTCACATTTGTTTGTATAGCGCTTTTCACAATTCATATCGTTTCAAATCAGCTTTACAGAAAATGCATGCGTCTACATTACAATTTAGAGTGATTTGTTATCAGAGGAGACTGTGTCCAAGTTATGGATTTCAGAAGTACATATACAAATCACAGAGTAACAATGTATTAATAAACAATGTAATTATTTAAGGCAGAAACAATGGGCTCATTGAAATAAATAATACATGTTGTTAACAATGATGAGGTATATAGAAACATAAATTTAGCATAGGTGCATGTTGATTCAGAGCTGCGTCATCTGAAGTCCTGAAGTCCATCTGAAGACTTACCTGTGAACCTCTAACCTCTGTGTCACTGTTCTACTGTCTCCAGGACTCCTGTTCGATTCCCCAGTGTCTGTGACCCCGTGCTCTCCCGAGCTTCCAGTGTTTCTCCCAATACCAACCACTTCTGAAAGAGAAAGAACAAGTATTAATGAACTAGGACTGTCTGGTATCAACATACCTGAAGTGGACGTACTCACCTGTGTTCAGCCCCGCACCGAGTGATCTGCACAGATTCTACACCTGGATTCACTGCAGACTCACCTTGCACTCTACACATCTTAATAAACACGGTGTTTGGATTCACTTACCTCTGCCATCTTGCCTATATCCTGACAGCTGGATTGATTTAGTTTTACAGTATTGTTTTGGTCCAGATTTGTGATAGGGGTCAGTGGATGTTAGAAACAGCAGGACCAAAGTGCTGGACTAGCTGAGAGAAGACTGGTTCCTTTCCTCAACTCTTGGTATTGGTGGGATTCATAATGGTATGAGTTGGGGTCACTGAGTTTAACTGCTCCCAGAATTTGATTGCCGTTTCTGTATTTTTAAAATTAGTGGATATTTGCCTAATTCTGCCCTGCATCTATTACTTTGATCTGAGTTTCAGTTGGATATTGATCCTATTTGATGAATTATTCACTTGAATTTGTCATTGAATGGAGCCCTTATCTCACTGCCACAGGGCAATGGCTTAATAATGGATTCCAATATTTTTAGCCAAATTCTAATCTTTATAGGACATTGTTTTATGGCATAAAATGCCCTGCTAGGTTTATCCCTCAGTTCATTCACTGCTGGGATAAAATTTCCAGTGGAGATGATTTTAGACCTAGATAGTTATTCTGTGATGAGTGAGTTATGTGGTTAGTTCCTAATTTAAATGTGTTGTGTTCCCTGGGATCTGGATCTTTTCTGAAAGGTCATGATGTTAGTTTTCTTGAGATTGATTCTCAGGGCCCAGGTCTGACAGTATTGATCCAGCAGGTCCAGGTTCGGTTGTAGATGCCAGTTCATTGATATGTTTAATAATGTTGCTCTTAAAGGGATAGTTCACCCTTTAAGAGCATGAAAATTTGCTGTTAATTACTCACCCTCAGGTCATCCAAGATGGAGTCGTTTTTCTTCAGTAGAAATGTAAAGAAGATTTTTAGCTGAAACCATGTGTGGCAAGCAGTCGAGGCAGAGGGACCATGAGAGAACGGCTCAAGGCAGATTGATAATGAGCTATTATTTTGACACTTCAACCTGTACATGCTACCCTTGGGAGATATCATTGAGAAGCATGGCGTTAGTTTTCATTGGTATGCTGACGATACTCAGCTCTTTATTTCTTCGCACCCTGACGAAACTTACCAATTCACAAGATTGACGGAATGCATAGCTGATATAAAAAATTGGATGACTAGTAATTTCCTACAACTTAATTCAGAAAAAATGATTGGACAAAACACCTCTGCGCGTAGTAACCTAGAATAGGCTACTATCTAACACTTGTTGGCTTCTCTGTCAAGTCCTCGTTGTCAGTTAGGAACCAGGGTGTGCTCTTTGATATCAATCTTTCTTTTGGAAGCCACATTTCTAGCATCTGTAAAACAGCCTTTCTCCATCTTAAAAATATATCTAAATTACGGCACATGCTTTCAATGAAAAATGCTGAACAGTTTGTTCATGCGTTCATGACCTCAAGGCTAGGTCTGCACAGGCGGAGAGAGTGAGGGGACGAGCGGTAAGAAAGTAGGGCTGCATTCCATTCAACAGGGTCCCTACGCACTATTCACTGCTCCCTACTCTCTGAGCACGGTATATCAGTTGAAGTGGACTTCGCTGACAATAATCATTCATTTGGAACGCCCTGCAACGTCATCAAAGAAGGGCAATGATGGGTGCAGATTATGATATAACAAATTAATATTGTAATTTACTTTACTTTCAATTGAAAACCATATAATAAGCGTATACAAAACACACAGTATATATCTAAAAAAGATAATCAAAATATTGTCCATTAGTTTTATTAGTTATAAGTTACCTGTATTGACTATGAACAGATTTGAAGCTGCACCTGTCATTCAATATGAAAATACATTTTGATTTGGTTAACTATGTATAAATGTAGGCTATTCTTAATCAATGGTCTTTGTAGCGGTCTCATCTCGTGCGCTTTCTTTCCGAAGTGCAGCTGCAAATAACATTCCTGAGTTAAATAAAGTAAAATATAAAAAATATCAGCCCTCAGGTGCTTCTCAGCACTTTTAATTGGTTTACATATTCATAAAATATAATATGCGAATGTAAGAGTTATTTCCATAACCATTCATAAATACTCTAGTTTGTATAATAACTATGAATATTCAAATGCATTTGTAAACTCCTCCATCGCAGAGCTGTTTAAAAACTCTTCCAACCAACGGCTCTGCACCATCATTAGTTCAGACAGGTAATGCATGCGACGCGCAAAGACAGTTGGGTGATTTTCACTCTCTACTTCTTGCGAAGTGATGTATCGATGTTCCCTTCTTCCCTATGCCATTCGCAGTACCCTTCGGACTGAACATGTTCGCTCCCTTTGGATTGGAATCTCACTTAAGATGGCGGAATACCCTCTGAAGTCCACTTCGCAGTCCACTTGCGGTCGAATGGAACGCACCCAAGGTCAAGTGCATGATGATAAACACCTGTGTCTAATTGCAGTGATTGGTGTGGAGAGACCGGATAAAGCCACTCCCCAAACAGTGCTCGGGAGAGAGACGGACTGAGGACTCGTGGACGTGGGAGAGTGATTCAGAAGGATATGCTGATTGCAGAAACCAAGTTGACAGATACAGAGTGTGTTGATATAAAGTGAGAGTGAGACCACAATGAAGCCCTGAGATGTCGACAGAGACCGTGTCAACTAGACTCTCCCCTGTGAAGGCCTCCTTCCCTTCCCCTCTGTACAGATAAAAACACATATGTACACATACGTATTCAAACTCCCTTGCCTATAGGCCAAGCATGTAATGCTTGCGTACTTGCCTTCGCCGTTTTCACGGATTTGCCTTTTTTGGGGTTTGCACGGGGATGATGATGGTATAGTTTCAAAACTATTTCAAACTTATTTCATGGTTTGCGTTCTCAGGCCACCAAGTGCTGTTGCGGTGCAGATGGGGGTCCAGAACGCATAGGGGGTTTTCTGTTTTATTAGAGGATAGTGTTGTCTAAGTGGTGCCAAATTAAATAACTAATCAACTTTTACAACAGAAATGAATCAATCAAAAACGTACTTTAGCTAAAAAGCGCTATATACAGTAAATGAAGGTGACTTGACTTGGCTCTCAAAGTGACAGTAGCCATTGACTTACATGATATGAATCACCTAGGACCAGGGTTTCAGCTAAACATCTTCTTTACATCTCTACTGAAGAAAAAAAAGACAACTACATCTTGGATGGCCTGAGGGTAATTTTTTTTTCTAGATTGCTAACACGCAATTCATGAAACAATTTACAATTTTCTCACAACTATAAACACAATCTCAATACAACACATCAGCTTGTACAAACCTCAAACTTCCACTTCAAATTCAAATATTTTAGCCAAAAACACATTCTCTTTTAATAGAATCAAACTTTGGCCTCAGATGACACACACAAACTACTATTACACAGACTACTCCACAGCCAAGAGAACACTAGTGAGAACAATTCATAACACTGTTACAAAAACTTCCTTCTGGCAATCAGGAATCATTTTACAGTATACATTACAGTATACAACCTAAATAGAGGGGTGCAGATACAGTGAAATTCAACAGTAAGCTTCAAGAAAAGTTTATTTTCATTACACTTCTGTAAAGAGATCTTGATGTAGAGATGAAACGCACTAGAAAAGGAAAGTTCAAATACCAAATAATTTAATATGAACTTGGTATGCAATACAATACAGTATACTGTCAATTACAGTACAGTAAAAAAAAAAATCAGCATCCTCTGCAAAATTGCATTACAGTATTGGTAATGACCATGAATTTAAAAATCTGAATTCAGAATGTCTGATCTGGGGCAAGAAAGTATTGTTTATATTATTATTTATATAATAATAATTTATATTTATATTGTAAATATTATTTATTAATATTTTTAGTCAGTGATGAGTTTATTCAAAAAAATGTATTCATGATAATTTTTGTTGAAAGCTTCTTTTGATTTGAACAGATTATGTGTTTTGTTAACACTGTAACAAAAACCACAAACTCACATAAAAAGCCAAAAGTCTAACTGCCCAACTAAAGGAAACACTGATCACCATAATGATCAACATTTTCAATAGAACCAACATCTAAACCTCTGTTAATTCTCAATAAGAGCTTCTATAGATGTCTTTCAGGGTTGGAGCCAAACTCTGCAGGACAGCGACTCACTAGGACCGAACTTGCCTGCCCCTGCTCTAAGTAGAGGAAAACAATGGTATGTATCCTAAGGACCAATTGTGTACCTAAGGTTAGTTATACATTTTGTTCCTCAAGGATTTTTTTTTTACCTCCACTGTACCCTTTTTTCTGAGAGTGTACTATAACAGTTTCTTAGTCTTCTGACAAGACTTTTTCTCCCTCCCCTATAGGCAGCCGTCTCTCAGTAAAAATATGCAAAAATGCAAAAATACCCAAATGTAGGACGTACTTAGCTACAAATCAATTTGATAATTATGAGTTTGAGGGTGTACAACATGTGCTACGATATTTACTGTACATAGAACAGTGTACGGTAATTATACTGTAGCCTATGTATAAAAACCCTGTAGATGAGCCTGTAGGCCAACTTTCCGCATGGCCTTTCCATGCACAAGAACGTGGTCAACTTTAGGGATTTGTATTTCATCAGGAACAAAGGTCTTTTTACCCGGTCCTCTTCATCCCTCCTCCTCTTCCTCTTTGTCTCCCACCATTTATTTTCCAATTAGCCTAATCCCCCATGGCCCTTTTTATATTATAAAATATTCTGATTCGTGTGTCATCAGTTTTGCTACTTAATGTTTACACGTGTTGTGTTCCAAATCGCCCCCTATACCCTCATTCACTATTCCCTCCACTAATGTAGTCATCAACTAATTGCCTGTTTATTTAAAGGGGGGGTGAAATGCTGTTTCATGCATACTGATCTTTTTGCACTGTTAAAGACTTGGATTCCCATGCTAAACATGGACACAGTTTCAAAAGCTAAGGTAGACGTTTGATGGGAGTATTTCTTTGCCAAAATTAGTACTTCCTGTTAGTCATAAGTTTCGGAAAGTTTTTTTCGATCATGGGTCCGCTTGACGTCAACAGGGCGGAATTTCCTTGTATGGGCCGTACGGACAATTCTACCGGAAGAGCGCGCGCGAGAGAGAGAGAGAGAGAGAGAGAGAGAGAGAGAGAGAGAGAGAGAGAGAGAGAGAGAGAGAGAGAGAGAGAGAGAGAGAGAGAGAGAGAGCGTGAAAGCAATAGGCTACGCCCATCAAAGCGCTGGCTCGTACAGATGGAATTTGCTTTTCCGGATCAGCAACTGAGTTGCGCAAATATTTATGTCTGTTCCCTGCATTTCGGTGCTGATTGTTTTATAAACAAGGCCCAGTTCGACGACGGATTTTCAGATCGCCTAATACTGAAGGATGGAGCGGTCCCAACGATAAAGGTCCCAACGTTGGAACCGCAGGTTTGACTGCTTCAAATGTCTGTTTTTGCCTATGCCCATCAAGTAGCCCAAACATGATCACGTATTGATCAATGGAGCATGCGATGTATAGTGTGTGTACATTTGTTTAGCTGGCCACTATATGTGTATGTTTGTGTATTGTAAAAGCACTCCAAACAACAATACACAAAGAGTGGGGAAATATGTTGAACTAAATAAGCGCGCTTCTTCATTCAAATGCGCTACTATTCCATGTCTTTCTATGTAAACACTAGCCTGACGCGCAAAACCAGTCCGCTTACTACAAATCATGTCTACACAAACCACGCGTAAACACACACACACACACACACACACACACATTGTAACACTCGCGCTTGACATGGTGTTCTAAATAACACAAGCCGCTAAACATATTATATAGTTAGTGTAACTTATACCACATAGTCGACGTTCTGCTCTAGTCGTTTTTGCTGCTGCTCCTGTTCAACTTCAACCTCTGGGTCTGATTCCGGATCATAGATGAGTGGCTGTATCTGATTAAAAGCCATTTTTTATGTTGAATAAAGTTTTTCCCCGCTTTTAGGGATGACGCAGCTTTCAGACGCACTCAACACAGTAACAGCGGCGCGCGCTCAACATTCTTTAGCTCCGCCCACACGATACGCCCCCAGCGGCACGGCTTTTTCCGGAAAGACTCGGAACAGCGCATCTTTCTTTTATAATTATAATAAAAATAAAGACTTTTCGGAGATATGCAGGATGCAATGCTACTCTATAGGTACTCAAGATTGACATGAGACTGACTGAAACTGAGTGTCCCCCCCCCCCCCCCCCTTTAATGAATAAGTGGGTGAGTATTGTCGTATTGAGTATTGTTGCTGTTTGCTTAAACCAGGAACGCCGGGAATGAATTGACGTGTGTAACGAACCCACTGGCATTGTTTCCGTGGCCTTTGAGTAGCCATAAGGCTGACACTATAGCGTCTTTCTGTTTTTAATACATTTGTTGAATATATGTCTTAATTACATAGGCCAATTATAGATAGTTATGAAATTTGTGGCTGCACCGGGGTCCGTTATTTACAAGTTCTGGGAACTTCAGAAATGTGGAAAGTTATTAAATTGCTGTACATTTTTTAAATTATTTTACTTATTATTATTAATAAAAAAGGGGTATGATCATTCATGCTTTGTACTGTAACTGCAACCTTTCAATGGGGTAAAGTGCTGAAACCCTTTTATACTTTATTTAATGGAAAATATATTAACCACTCAAAACTGACAAAGAATGATAACAAAAAGCTTACACACTTATCTTTCATCCAAAGCCACATGAAGCAATTTTGAATTTAGAATCATAGTTACAACTATTTAATGGACACTTTTCACATTTCTGAAGTGATATAATTGTCGCTGGGTAAACAACATAGATTTGGTGAAAGTATAGTGGTAATGTAGCGGTGAACTACAGCAATATGTAGGCATATTTCTATTATAGAAATATTATATTAATAATGCAATCAGTCCGTGGATGAAGCCACTGATGAAGTTATCTTTTGCATGTTTAACAAAAGGCGTCCATTCACAACTGACTTCCGGAAAAACGGGTATGGAAGGATATCGCGGACAATTTTCAAAAGGAATTGCAAATGGTATTTGCAATTGCGTTTTCAATTTGTGGACGCATAATATGTGACACAATCCAAACGCAATTGCAAATCGCGCATTACCATTTGCATTTTCGTTTAGGCAAACGCACAACGACTGCCAAATTTCAAATGGAAAAGCAAAGTCTGTTTGCAATTGCATTTCCAATGTCTTGCAAGTTATGACCCTGCCATTTTGGAATAGCAATAGAAAATCACCTATTTGCTCTTTCATTTCCTTCGTGTCCTGCCACAACCTGCACAAAATTCAAATGGAATCGCAATCCCCTTTGCGTTTGCATTTCCGATGCCTAACACAGTCAACTGTCAATCAGGCTTGAGGGCGGGGTTTATTGATATAGTCGGAAAGTAGGCCACGCCCTCAAGTGGTGGAAAACGGGGGATTTGGCTATTTTTGTAATAAAAAACAAGTTTAAACTCTTTAGTTCAAACAAAGTAAAAATGCAGAACTGATTGTATGTTCACCTGCAACCAGAAAAAAAACAGCAAATAAGAAAAGTGACATGACTGCATTCGGTAGGCTATAGCCTAGACTATATCAGACGAATATCATCATATTGCACCCGACACAGTAAATTATCATGAGTTAAAATCAGAAAATCTATAGAAACTTGACATGATGTGAGTTGTGTGTTGTCCATACGATTCTGTGCTCAAGAGCCAAGCGATCAAAAAAGAAAAGAAAACTACATTAGTGACATTCAATCGCAGTTCATGTTCGTTTCGTAGCCTACCTCCTCTGATGATCTGATTTTCTTCTTCATTTCATTTTATTCAACATTATTATTTTCATCATATGTAGCCTATTCCTATTCACTGAACTATATTTGTATCTTTATTTTGACATTTAACAGATTTGACAGAACAGCTCAACAACAGAACCTGGATTCACACAAATTTTCACGCACCTGCAGCGTTTCTGACAACAGAGAAAAACTGAAATAATATATAATAAAGTAATATAAATAAAAAGCATAAAATAAATAAATACTAAATAGCCTATTTCTCACTTATTCTAAATAATTAATACATTAAGATGACAAAACGAAAAACTACTAAATCATATAAAGAACCGGCATTTTTTTCTCATCAGATTAATTAAAAAAATTTCACTTTGAGGTCCGGTTATAAATTTGTGTGTGCAGTGCACGCACACAGTGCTTACATCTACTGTGTTTATGTGAATACTCGACTTGGCATTTTGATATAGACTATTTCTGTGTTTATTTGGCCGTTTGGGCACGCTTGTCCGTGTTGCGCTCGGAACACGCGCACAGCATCCTGTCAGTAATTCAGTTGTCTTTCGTGACTTATCACGCTTTTATAATTTATTTTCGTCAACTGAAATCTACACGGATTATCATAAATACAACACATTTATTTATCACAAGGATCTCCGTGGCAAAACCGAAAGTACCAGCTGGTGAAATCTTTCAAAATGTCTTTTTGCCCCAGGTGCAATTAAAGGATAGGCCTATTTTAAAAGATTATAGGCCTATATTATATATTGAACTGATTTTTAAACCGAATTTAGCATATTTTGCTTTAACCATGCAGCAAAAAAATTAAATAAAAATAAAAACCTTAAAAAAAAAAAAAAAAAAATAAATATATATACACATTTTAAACCGTTTAACTGTATATTAATCTGTCAAAATTCTTACTTTTGGTCAACGGTTAAAGCATCCCTATCTTAATTGCTTCTTGACAATTTGCTTGCAACCAGAGCAGTCTTCTTTTGGTTTCTTTTTGTTTGGTTGGCAGGTGATAAATAGTCTATTTCCAGGTATTTGGCTTTGTTTGAAGTGCAAAAAACTACACAGTAGTTTTATGACTTTTTTGTTGTTTTTGCTAAATAGACACATTGGATATTTCTCCCCATGTTCTTAGGAATGAATAATGATGAAAAAGTCCTTGGTTTTCCACCACTTGAGGGCGTGGCCTACTTTCCGACTACATCAATAAACCCCGCCCTCAAGCCTGGTTGACAGTTGACTGTGTTAGGCATCGGAAATGCAAACGCAAAGGGGATTGCGATTCCATTTGAATTTTGTGCAGGTTGTGGCAGGACACGAAGGAAATGAAAGAGCAAATAGGTGATTTTCTATTGCTATTCCAAAATGGCAGGGTCATAACTTGCAAGACATTGGAAATGCAATTGCAAACAGACTTTGCTTTTTCATTTGAAATTTGGCAGTCGTTGTGCGTTTGCCTAAACGAAAATGCAAATGGTAATGCGCGATTTGCAATTGCGTTTGGATTGTGTCACATATTATGCGTCCACAAATTGAAAACGCAATTGCAAATACCATTTGCAATTCCTTTTGAAAATTGTCCGCGATATCCTTCCATAAACGGGATTGACCAATGACATTTCAGGTTACAATGAAATAAGTAAAGTACCGCCCCACGACTGACAAAAATAAAAAGTTTTCACGCGAGCAAAATAGAAGCATAGAGTGTGGGGAATGATGACGCGCGTGCTGCGAATCGTGTCCAAGCTCGCGGGCTGCTGTTTCCTCGCGTGTAGATCTGTCTCTCTCGCTGGAGTGATTTACTGCGCGAGCAAGCATCAGTTGTGCGCTCGGTTATTAATGGCATTATAATGCCGGCATAATTATTGTATGCCGGCATTATAATGTTGCTCACTGTAGCCGTTGAGCATACATCGGTGGAGGTCGGCCATGTGCTGCGTTCCACTCCAGTTATACACACGAACACGCGAACTTCACTAAGCACTTCCCCTCGGGGGAATCCCCGCTGCCATTTTGAAGTGCGTTCCACTTCGTGAAGTGGACAAGGGAAGTTTATATGGACAGACCCTTGCTCTAGGGCCGACTCTAGCTCTTTGGTTGCCCTAGGCGAGATTGAGTTTTGCCTGACCTAACGCCTGAACGCCTGTGCTCGACAATACTCACCATCAATTCAATCTAATAATCAGGTTAAGTAATTAAACGTGTGGCTGAGGGGGCGCCCAAGGATGATCATGTTTAATAAACAGTATGTTTTATTTTGCTTGTTTTAATTCTATGCTTAATGGGAAGTAAGTTTAAGGGCGCCACTAGAGGGCGCCTGGCTGCGCTCCCAACAAATTTGTCGCCCTAGGCAACCGCCTAGCTCGCCTATAGCAAACGCCTGCCCTGCCTTGCTCCCTCAATTTTGACCGAGGGAGCGAGTCTACTTCATATGTACACTTCAGGCAGTCATATACCACAATGCAACACGATTGTGACGTCACCGCATATCGCGTTTAATTTACCCCACCACAAACAACTCTATGATATTTTTATTATTTTTTAAAAACATTTAAAACAACCCAAATACAGCTATATACACATAGAATGCTGCATTAAACAATTTCGTAAAGGAAAAAAATAAATAAATAAATCAACTCAATACTGGATTCGAAGTGATCAAGGGCTTAGGACGTTCCAGTTCAGTCCATTGCAAATGTTCCTCCAGTAGTGGGCACTCATGCAACGTAAGCAATGATGCACGTCCGAGTGAACGAGATGGAGGGAAGTTAACGAGTGAAGGGCCTAATAAAAATGAACTGAAGCGCAGCACTAGTCGGAGCTAGCTGCAAATGGGTGGGTCAGCAGCAAGTGGGTGGAGCTTTAGCCACAAGTGGGCTGAACAAAGAGGATTTTGATTGGTTTATTTAGTATAACCTGTGTATAGCTATTGGTTCATGCTCCACAGTTGGTCGCGGTAATGTTGTAAGTTTGTTGCGATCCATCAGAAAACAAGGAAAAAAAACCAACCACTTTCACGTGTTCATCAACGTTGAGTTGAAGGGGTAAGCTTGTTGTACAGTTTTTAGTTTTGTTAAAAAAAAGCATTATAAGTTGTGAAAAAGAACATTTCATAATGGCGTTTAGTTTAGTCTTGGTGTAGTTAAAAAGAATAAGGGTAAAGTGTATCCAAATTAATTCCTGTCGTTTTTTAGTAGCACACACAATTTATCAGATTAATAGATCTTTCCTGCATTCCATTTCTACAATTTGGATTCTGAAGACCATAATAAGGTATTGTGGCAGTGTAATTTTTGTCATTTTCTAATTAATTCAATTTTTTTGTATTGACAAGTCTTTACTGTATTTTGTGATCTATTTAATGCATCCTTGCATTCAATTAATTTTGATATTGTACTAGTTATATTGCTTACTTTATTTGCTTTTGTTGCATGACATTCAAATTGTGGAAGACATGGGAGAAAGAGAAAACATGCTGTTGTAGCTGGTATTGTCAGCTTTTTTATATTTTGCGGATATATATATTAGTCAAATAAAAAATTAATGGATAATTTTATGCATTTATATTTCGTTTTATTCTAATCCACTTTCAGAAGAAAAAGGCCCTGCACTTCTCCCTGAAACCTATGGCAAGGAAAAAACAGAACTTGCATATGAAAGTAAGAACTTTGATATGAAACAAAATACATATACTATGCTGGGATTCAAATTATGTAACTATAATATTGGTCAGCTAATTTTAAATTACTTCATTTTAGCAGACCAAACCCCAGTTGTGCCCTCTGTTTTATTAAGTTATGCATAAATCAGTTTAATGATGATTTAAAATGTATCATAGAACAATTTGAATCCACTTTTATTTTTCTTTAAGGATGAGCTGTTAAGAGATTATGACCCTCCATCATGCTTCATCTTCAAGGTAGTTGAATAATTTTAGATAATGTGCTTTTTAACTTTTCTAACGGCCTGTGCTAACTGTTGCTATCTTTTCAGTTATCAGGAGAGTTGCTAAAGAACATATTGCTTGAAGTTGTTCTTGAAGAAGGAGATGATGCCTACATGCCCCTGTCATTGGTTTGCTCTAGGTTCAGGGACATATAGTTGGGAATGAAAACTTCAAAAATCAGACACACTTCTTATAGCTAGAAAGTAACACAAAAAATAAAACGCACAACAAGAAAAACATTGTTAATGTTAAATGTTATGCAAATTTTTTTTTATAAAAAAATAAATCTTCACACTACAAACAACTCTTCTGGAAAATGTACTCAATCTCCACTTGTTTGAAGTGCCGTTTTGAGTAAATGCACACCTGGTACGTTTTGTGTAAATTGATGATGAATAAACTAGTTGTTAGAAAAGAGTAATAAAGTCTAATTTACATATGTTATCCCTTGGAGTTTAAAAGTTCTGGACACCATTCACTTGCATGACATGGACCTACAGAGCTGAGAAATTATTCTTAATGTTTGTAAGGTTCAATGTCAACTATAAACCCTGCTTATTGTGCTTCTTGTGTATCCACCAGGTTATGCTGGGAAGGGAAAGCAAGGCCAGCTCCAGGGCATTTATTCGGAAACATTCCACCCTGGACTTTGCAGAGTTCCTTGCATGCAGATCAATTCCAATGAGCTGCAATAGTGTACATTCAAATAATAAAAAAGACTAAAAATAATAAATTGAATGAGTGACTTGTACATGATTTTATTAATTGAAATCAATTTAATATATGTGTAACATGTTCAGAAGAACATTAGTATTTTTTTTAAAAATGCAGTAAAGAGGGATGGTATCTTAAAAATGTTTTACATTAGCCAAATGTTTTTTACACATTCACTTCACTGAGTGCAATTGCATCTCATTGTGTTCATATGTTCATTTTCTTGATACTGTAGAATTGTAGAATATGTAGCTAATATTCAGAATTATGCTTGATTGGTACTTCAACTGGTACAAAACGCGGCAGCACGTCTTCTCTCCAACACCTCCAAACGTTCACACATCACCCCTGTCCTCCGCTCGCTTCACTGGCTCCCGGTGTGGCTTAGGGTGGAGTATAAGGTCCTGCTGTTCGTGTTCAAGGCCATTTATGGTCTGGCCCCGGCCTACCTCGCCGAATTAGTAACGGTCTACCAGCAAGCCAGAACTCTCCGCTCCTCTAAATATACCTCTCTGGTTATTCCAAAGTTCAAGTACAAAAAGTTTGGAGGCCGGTCATTTGCCGTCCTGGGACCTAAGCTGTGGAACGCACTTCCAGCACACTTACGAAGCATCACTGTGCTGAGTGGTTTTAAATCACAGTTGAAAACACATTTATTCATACAAGCTTTTAACACGTAGCCTCTGACTGGACTGCTATTTTATGTACATTAATGTTGTTACATTATGTTGTCTAATGATGTTTTTCTGGAAAGCGCCTTGTGCTCCTTTTGGTTGTTGTAAGGCGCTATATAAATAAAACTTGATTGATTGATTGATTGAAAAGGTATAAAGACGTGACTTCACCTTTGACAGTTAGTGGTATTGGACACACAATAATAACAAAGCTGTAAGAAATTAAACAATTAAGAGGAATGTAATATTTAATCATTTATTTTCATTACTGTCGCTACTTCCTCCATACTCATTCATCTCGGTCCTCGGCATCAATGACGCTTGGGGATTTTTTGTGCAATCCCTCCTACTTGCGACGTAAGCTCCTCCCACTTGTGGTGTAAGCCCCTCCCACCTGCAGGTCTCTGGGCTGCAGCGATACATACATGCCTTATTGCGATACATTGTGGGATTGAATGAGTGCACTCAATAACGTCCACTATGGTTTCGGACATCACTACAAATGTCTGTCCCCTCAAATAGTGCCCTATTTAAGTAGGGGGCGATCTCGGCCATGGAGTTGTGTGACACTTGACGAACGTATAATGTGTAGTTGTGTTTTCTGAATGATAAGTGTCCCACCATAGTCAATAATTTCATCCCTTAAAACTCATCTTTGATCACCAAAATGACATATTTAAAAAAAATGTTCCATGAAAAAAAATCGTCATGCCTTCAAATAGCTTGAATGTAACTCTACACCCTTGCCTTGTATAGACTTCTGCTGCGTTCACACCGAACGTGAATAGAGCGTCAAAAGCGCGTCTACCGCGTCTAGTTGGACGCTTGAACATTTTGAATCCATTTGCACGTCCACATTTCCGAGACCTGTCCACGTCTTGCGATAAATCGTTGCAGTGCATTAATAAAGGAATCAGTATCCAATGATGGTACCACATCGATGTGAATAGTTAGAATGGCTAGGCATGTGAAGATAACTCCGTATCTCTTCACGATACTTCTCCTGCTCTTAATTTCAAAGAGTCCAAAACAGTCAACCCCAACATACGTAAATGGAGGTTTATCTGGAGAAACTCTATTCAAAGGTAGGTTAGCCATCTGTTGATGCCCTGGTGCTGCTTGTAAACGCCTGCAGATCACACACTTGGATAATATCATCCTTATGGCTACACTAGCACCAGGTATCCAGTACTTTTGATGCAACCTTGATGGCATATAATTTCGACCACCATGACCCACCTCTTGATGTATATGTTTAAGAATGATATCTGAGATGTGAAAGTCCTTTGCAAGGATAGTGTAATGTTTTGACTCTTCAGGCATAACTGCCCTACTCAAACGTCCACCAACCCTTAAAACACCATCTTCAAGGATAGGATTGAGCTTAAAAATGTGACTGCTTCTTTTCACATTTTCTCCTTTTTGTAAGCTTGAGAGTTCATCAGAGTATTTTTTTTCTTTGAGAGTAACGAATTACCTCTATTTCAGCTTTCTTTAGCTCCTCCACAGAAAGCTCCCTTCTGCCACATTGTGCCTTAATTTTCTCAATTTCCTCTTTCAATTGTTGTCTTTGTTGGTTTTCCAACAAAGATTGAAGAGTAATTGCTTAAATCTGAGGATCCAAGCCACTGACTTCTTTAAAAGGGTCCAAGAAGAGAAATACTGGATAAAGTGTATTGTAACATCCATATTCTCTTCTATTTGTACAGCATTGACTTTGACACTTCCTTTTAATTTTGGATCATCTGGTGAACATTCACCCAGGTCAACAGGATTAACTGGCCACTCCTGTTCAGGCAAAAGAAGAAACTGTGGTCCAAACACCCAATTCTTGTTCTTGAGAAATTATTCCACTCTCAACCCTCTAGAAGCTATATCTGCTGGATTTATTGCAGTGTTCACATACCGCCATTGTGATGATCAAGACACCTTAAAGATTTCTGAAACTCTATTGGCAACAAAAGTTCGATACCTAGAGACTTCTTTTTTGATGTATTTCGGTACGGAGGTACTGTCAGTCCAGAAGATGGAGTCCTGAAGGTACATGCACAATTCTGATCTCCACAATGAATCCATTCGACTTGCCAATGTTGCAGCAGTAAGTTCCATTCGTGGGATGGACACTAGCTTCGTAGACAGAACTCACGGTAGCTAGGATCCCTCTTTTGGTCAGAGGTCTTTGCTGCAACACAATCTTAAACTTAAAGGCATCAGACTGTATGCACCATTGTACTCCTAGCACTCTCTCCATCGGGAGTAAATCTTGGTCCAAATCCAAATCCTTCACAATTTTTGCTCTGAATTCATCTGGAATTTTTGCCAGGACATACCGATTGTTACTTATCCATTTGGTCAGTGTAAACCCTCCCTTTGCACAAATAGCAACAAGGTTGTGATAAAGAGAAACAGCCTTATCCTCTGAATCTACTGACAACAGAAAGACATCCACATAAAAACAATGCAAGATCGCATCGATTACTTCCTTGCTGAATTCTTTGTTGTCTTCTGCACACCTTCTGAGAGCAACATTTGCACAACTGGGTGATGAAGTAGCTCCAAAGCGATGCACGACCATACAATACTCAACCATATTTTGAGTAAGGTCACCATCAGGCCACCAAAGAAATCTCAGCAAATCTGCATCATCCTTTGGCACCCTCACTTGATAAAACATGGCTTCAATATCTGCCATGATCACAACTCTTTCCTTCCTGAATCTTGTTATCACTCCAATCAATGAACTGGTAAGGTCTGGACCCTGTAATAGTTGAGCATTCAAAGACATCCCTTGAAATGTAGCACCACAATCAAATAGGACCCGGAGCTTTTCTTTTCTAGGGTGATGGACACCGTGATGGGGTATGTACCATACTTTACCGTCACTACGTCTTAAGTCCTCAGTTGGCACTCTCTCTGCATAACCTTTAGAAATAAGGTCTTTCATGAAAACAGAATATTCAGAATGAAATGAAAAATCCTTTTTCAACCTTTTCTTTACGTTCAGCGCACGCTGTTTAGCAATTGTCCTCTTGTCCGGCATTTTAACATCTTTCTTCCTCAAAGGCAAGCCAATAGAATAATGACCATCTACAATATTTAATGAGTCTGTTACCATCTCAATGAACTTGTGATCTTCTCTTGAAAACCCAACTTGTTAATTTGTGTTACATTCAGGAAAATCAAGCTTGAATTGTTATTGCCAAAGCTCTCCCAGGTTTGAAACTGAAATCCTGTTAGCTGTAACATCAGGAAACCCAAAGGCAGGCTGGTCACCACCATCTCCTCTTAGTGGACCATTTACTGTCCATCCCAACCTGGTCTTAATTTGATAAAGGTCCCTTATTGACACTGCAGATCACTTGAACTGGCTCCATAACTCTTTGGGGCATTTATTCCTATAAGCAGTTCAATATCAGAGTCAATTTCAGGTAGATTCACATGTTTCAGATGTGGCCATCCCTGCAGATCCTTTTGTCTTGGGATGTTTCCACTGTGCACAGGCATACTATTTTGTGTATAGACATCAGGCAACTCCCAAAAGTCTTCCTTGTTCAAACCAGCCACCTCTAATCCAGAAACAACATGGGTAGTTGTGACTTTCTCCTGACCCATAGTACGCAAAAGGATATTAGTCTTTTTACCTGAAAGACCAAGTCTGTTCATCAATCCAGGTGTACAAAATACTGCTGTGCTACCTTGATCCAGAAAAGCATAAGTAATCACAGTCTGATTTCCTTTTTTAGATTTTACTTGCACAGGAACAATGGAAAGTATACATTCGCATTCACCAGCCCCAATAAATCCACTGGACTTCTTGCAATTCACAGACTTCAGATCTCCATTTTTCCCTCAATTTGTATGGTAATTTCTTCACTACAGTCAACATATTAGAGGGCGTATCCATCTCATGAAAATACTGCATATCTTCCATAGAGTTGCAACAGCTTCTTAGAAACAGACTATAATCATGTAAAGCTCTGACATCTTCACTTTTGACATTTGCCCATGAAAGATAAACCTTTTGCCCTTAAATACCCACGGTCAGCAGGCATATGCTGACAACTGTTTATGGTCTCTTTTGGATGACCCTGGTATACTGTTCAAGAAAGAATAAGCGATCATTAGGGCTTTCAGTTATACGCTCCACAACACTTTCAAAGGATTTCATGAAGGCATGATATTGCAGAGGGTTTCCATCAAACACTTGAATTTCCCTTTTAGGCAAAGATGACAAACATTGTTGTTGAATCAGTAGAGATGTTATTTCATTTTGTTTATCCATAATATGGAGAACTTGATCGTTATTTCCTGAACCTACGTTTAAACTACTTCCGTACTGGGCATTGGTATTCACATAACCACTCTGAGTTGTTTTACTTGACTTTGAGATGTTCTGGGAATAAATGGTCTGTGCATTCCCCTTGGTAGCCTTGGTACCTGTACAGTATTGTGACAATCCTTAGAAGACACAGTTTGTTGAGTCTCCGCTCCAGGAGTAAATGACTTTGCATCAGCATTGAATGTCTGTTTTGCCTGTTGTCCTTTATCAAAGTATGAATTCATTCCATCAGACTGCTGCATCACATCACTTTTAACATAATGTACACTAGAGCCTTTAAGCACATTCACTTTTGCCATAGTTTCAGCAATTTCCATTCGCAACTCAAAATCCTCTTTCTGTTTCCTTAAGTTGTGTTCTTTGGCCTCAATTTCATGTTTTTTCTTCATTAAATTTTGACGAACCAACAAAGCTGCTATATCAGCCTCTGCCTTGATGCGTGCCGAAGAGGTTGTTGAACATCTTGTGGAAGAGCTACGTTGACTTGATCCTTTACTTCCGACATTAGAAATACTGTCACTTGGATTTATATCATCTTGATTATGCATGGAAATTTGTGACATATTCTGGTTCTTTGACTTATTTGAAGGACATTCAGCTGTTTCCAACTGTTGATCTTGGTCATTACCACTTGACCTCTCAAATCCATTTATCCATTGCTTTGCATCTTTTATGAATGCATCACTGTGTTTATATATGCTTGGGAACCACTCATTCAGTTTGATTTGCTCATCATCAGGCAATAATGGGATCACAGAATCATGAAGCTTGACTTTCTCTTTAAAAGTTTGCGACAAAGTTCTGAGTTCAGAACGTAGCCTACAGCTGAAACGTTCTCATTTTTCAGCATAAGGTCTTTGATGGCTGGTATAGAACTTTTAATCACATTTCTTTTTCGTTCTTTCTGAAGTTGCTCAAGTTTATTAACCAAAGCCTTTGCAGTGAGTTTAACTTTTCTTTAACATTTGTCCTGTTCATGTTCATGTTCGACCTCCGCACCAGCTTCAATCTCACTCATGACTGAAGCACGCGCACCTCAGCGCATCAAAATGCGAAGCACTTAAAACGCTTTCCAAAACAAAGAACACCATCCAAAATACTGCCTATCAACAAACATGTCTCGCCAATCAAAATAGTTTCACCAAACCCCAGCGGTCTAAACAATGATTCAAACGCACCAGTAGGGCTGCACCAACCGTAAACAAACAGCAAATAGCCTATTACCGACCCATTTCAAATCATCAGTAAACACAAGCGAAGACATAACAACCCAATGTCCTACCGGTTCCCCAACAGCAAACGTATCCAAATGTGTCGGTACGGATGTTTTGAAAGTCGAACTGTGCAAAAATCCTTTTCTTTAAAACAAGCAGCGGCAAGATGATACTTTGTCAGCGCTACGCTTCCTTTCCGTCCAGTTCAAAGCGTAAGGGTCTCTTCCTTGATCCAAAGTTGACTCATACATAGCGTTCACGAACAAGCCAACAGTTTTGTTGACTAAATTGTAGCGGCAAAATAAAAACAATCCAAAACCACTAAGGAGCTGAGTGCAGGAAAAACGTATGTGACACGCCAATTCTTGCATATTTCATCTTGGTTTATTTCTACAGTTTGCACGGTCAACAAAAGTATGTGCTCCCGCACTCACCCCCATTCTTCCATGCCAACACACACCTCAACAGATGTCTTAACCACACTTAATGAATGACACTCCCCTTAGTCACATGACTTTACACCTTACATGGCTCCTACAGTAATGATTACAATTTATTTTTGCTTGATGCAGTCCCGAAAAGTAGTCATGTGGTGTTCTGCACCTCTAGTAAGTTAATAAACCCTGATCTGAAGTTTTATACTGCTAAATAAACAGACAGAGCCGTTCGTCAATTTTCGAAAGCCTGTGCAATACGTCCATTACAATTAAACATTTGCACTACATGATGCCGGTATTATTGTAAAGATTAAAAAAAGAGATTTCATTAACTGCAATGGCAAAGGTTTGTTGAACAAAACGCCAATCAAGTCATACTTACATTTACATTTACATTTAGTCATTTAGCAGACGCTTTTATCCAAAGCGACTTACAAATGAGGGCAATAGAAGCAGCTAGAGCAGTCCAAGGGCAACAATATCAACAATATGCAAGTGCTGTAACAAGTCTCAGTTAATCTAGCACAGAACAGAATTGTTTTTTTTTTTTATAAATAAATTAGACAGACAGACAGACAATGAATAGAATGATAAGTGCTATTCTCGATCGGTCAGGTGTTGCTGGAAAAGATGTGTCTTTAGACATTTTTTGAAAATGGCTACAGACTCTGCCGCACGAATTGAGATCGGCAGGTCATTCCACCAGGTGGGAACGGTCCAGGAAAAGGTCCGTGACAGCGATTTCATGCCTCTCTGGTATGGCACCACAAGGCGTCGTTCACTGGCAGAACGCAAGTTCCTGGAGGGTGTGTAAGTCTGAACGAGAGAGTTTAGGTATATTGGTGCAGAGCCAGTGGATGTTTTGAAGGCGAGCACCAGTGCCTTGAATTTAATGCGAGCGGCTATTGGTAGCCAGTGCAGACTGATGAGGAGAGGCGTGACGTGCACTCTCTTCGGCTCACTGAAGACCAACCTCGCCGCTGCATTCTGGTGATGTTCCTTCATCCAGGCTGAAATGTCTGTTAGGCAGGCAGCGATACGAACACTAACTGATGGATCATCAGGTTGAAATGAGAAGTAGAGTTGAGTGTCGTCAGCATAGCAGTGATAGGAAAAGCCATCTTTCTGAATGACCGATCCCAATGATGACATGTAGATGGAGAAGAGAAGTGGTCCAAGCACTGAGCCCTGGGGAACGCTACTTGTCACGGGACTCAATTGTATTTATGTATAGCAGTTTTTCACGATGAGTGATCACATATCCACCTAATGCGTGAGGTTATTAATGTACAGCACATTCAAAAGTCTTCTTTATTTCATGATGGGAAGGCTCATGCTTGTGCTTCAAGCTGATAGTCACATTATACGACACTTGTAAATTTTCTCGTCTAAATGCAGCTGCTCCCACCAGTATTACACAACATAATAGCTAGGCTACTTCATTAATCACCCAGTCTTTTGATGAAGACGGTTGCTAGTTTTTAAGTAAATAAAAAAACGTTGCTATTGTCGTAATTCTAATAATATTGTGACACTGACATGTCAATTTCATAGCACAAGACACGTTTTATGATCATTTTAAAACGTTAAATGTATGTAATACATACGTTTAATCCATTCAATTCAAGAACATAGAATGAACATCCTCATGGAAAGACTGGGTGATTTATGAAGTGGGCATGTCATACCTGTATGGGGGTCGGCGGAGCAGCATGTATTTTGATGAGAAAATGACACTCTGGCCATTGATTCCGTTGGGTCATAGTTACTGTACAGACAATCTGACCCAATACGGCTCAGTTTTTCTATAGATCTTGCTCTGTCGAGCAGCAAAAGTGATTCTACACCAGCTAAACTGGGTTAACCCCATGCATTTTTACATTGCGGGGAATGGACTGTTTTCCCCCACGCCGACTCCGCCCCCACGCCACGCCCCCAGCTATGATATGACGCCGACCAAGTCTATGGGCTATGTGGTTCTATGAATATTGCAAATCTGCCCCGCCTCCACTCACTGGCACCAACAGATCAGCAACAGATCCACTCCTTGACGAAAAGACTGGAAAGACAGCGCAATCTCACGTGATTGGTTACAAGGTAGTTTGTAACACTTTTCTGATTTCTTTGTCTCATGGTTCTCTGAGGTTTAAGGAGAAAATACTCAGCAATTGTGTTGACTTATGAATTTGCACATGATTTGTCTTAAAGCATGTTAAAAACCACATGAACAATATAAACAAAATTAAAACATTGATTTTCACCACAGGGGGACTTTAAACATTTTAAGAAATGTCATTTGAAGAACTGAATGAATAGTTTGGAAATTGGGCCAACTTAATCAGTTATAGTTAGTTAGGAATCAAGAAAAACTATCCCTTTAAGCAGCAGCCCTGTCTCAAGCTCAAGCCACACTCCTGGGAGTATTACTGCAGTGCAGTAGGTGGCGGTAATGTTCCAAAAGAACGAACCGCCAATAAACAAGAAGAAGAAGAAGAAACGCAGAATGTCTGAAAAGGGTAAGCACTATATCTTCCTTTTTTGTTTGTTTGTTTATCACTTTACAGATTTAGGCAAGGCTGTACATTGCTTAATTTGTCTGTTTGACATTATAGTAAACCTACTCCTCACGAAACGACCTTCAGAGCTGCTACATTATGAGTACACACGTAACTCATGTGAACACACGCCCTTCAGTATATAGCACAATTTACATTTAAATCCATTTAAACCGCGCATAGAAACAGTTTAAACGATGAAGAGAGTTATATCACATTTATATCACATATAAAGCATAGCAAGACGCTCGTTAGCTTATTAACACTAGCCAAGCACTGAAAGTCACATGCAAAACCAATTAATGTTTGTGGTATGAGTCATATTACCCACACACCCCTCTACATTTGGTTATATAAGCGAAGCTCTGAATGTGTCTAAAAACAGCTAAATATATACCTCCCAAAAACCTGCTTGAAATATTGCTTGTCAGATTGAATGAAACAATCACAAATACAACCAAAATATATAAAACAGTTTCTTAAGATTAATGCTGTCAAAGAATGCAAGTTTAGCCTTTGTATTAGTGTGAGTATGCCATGTCATGACAAGTCAAACTTGTTGGTTTAATAGCTGAAATCCATTGCATTGCAGATTAGATTTAAATGTCTGTCTTTACTGCAAATCTGTCTGAAAGTGATACTGTGGTCTGTCTGTGTATTGGCTGCTGCAGTAGTGTGCTATTTGTGTCTGGCTTATGTCTGAAGTCCAGCAAGGTCACTTCTTTGGCCAAGGCTACTGTCACATAAAGACGCTGACTTCCCACAGTTCCCTCTGATAGCTCCTGTATCCAAAATCCATTATCCCACCTGGATGGAAAACAAAAGCAGTGCATTTAAAATGGTTGAACTTTCTGCCTTTCTTGTCGAACTTGTTTTGTATAACACCCAGAACCGAAAATGATAGTAGCCTCTATGTTTACTTGAAAGTTGCTTCTGTGGTTTGCTTTCATTTATGACAGTGTATTAAGAACCATTACATGCATGCAGTGACTTTTAAAATAAATGTAGATATTTTTATTTGGGCATAAAGTAAACTGATCAACTGGGCATAAAGTAAACTGATCAACTGATCATAATGAAAAGTACAAATAAATAACATTCTTGAAAGGAAAACCTTAAAAAGGTAGTTTTGTCAAGTCAAGTCAACTTTTTTTATATTGCGCTTTTTACAATGCAGATTGTTTCAAAGCAGCTTCACAGTGTTAAACAGGAAAATAATGCAACAGAATTTTATTCGGCCGTACAGCCGCTCCGGAAAAAATGGTGTTGTCATCTAGCCCATTTCAATTATCATACAGTGACAATGTGGGCATTAGATTAGTAATTAGATCAGTAATTTAGTTTATATGGTTAATTTAGTTTACTAATTAGATTTATATATTTTTCGTTCTTTCTGAAGTTGCTCAAGTTTATTAACCAAAGCCTTTGAAGTGAGTTGAACTTTTCTTTAACATTTGTCCTGTTCATGTTCATGTTCATGTTCGACCTCCGCACCGGCTTCAATCTCACTCATGACTGAAGCACGCGCACCTTTATTACACGCGAAACATAAACACATGTTATATTGCACACTGTAAACACAATCAAAGCTTCAAAAACAGGAAAAACGGGACCTTTAACAAACAGCGTATGATTATTATTCTGGCAACTTTACAGGACAGGGGTCATATTAGATCGTTTTGTATAATGTTTTACCGTTATTTTTTCGAAAAAAATATTTGGTCACATTTTATATTAGGTGTCTTTAACTATGTACTTGCAATCAAAAAATAAGTACAATGTACTTATTGTGTTCATATTGTATTGCAAAACACTTGCTGCTATTGAGGTGAGACATGGGTGAGGTAAGGGTCAGTTTTGGTGGTATGGGTAGGTTTAAGGGTGGATTAAGGGGTAAGATAAGGGTCAACAGTGTAATTATAGTAGGGCTGGTACGAATACCATTTTTTTGAGCTTCGAAGCTTCAGTAGTAATCAACACGGAATATTCAAAGCTTCGGAGGGAGGGGGCTGAACATATTCTTCTCTCTAATAAAGTCAGGAATCTCGAGAAGCGGCGAACTTCACGCGGGCAGGGCTTATATGCTCCGAGAACGGACACTACACTACTGATTCTAAACACACAGGTCCGTTACGTCCCAGTAACAAGCTCCTATATTTCGCAGTAGATTAATTTAGGTTACATCACTTGCCCACCGCGGCACTGCCCCCACCGTCGTTTTGATATTTTATAGTAGTAAAAATGTATTCGTTCAGTTAGAGAAAAGATTAACTACAATTAAAAACTGAATGTGCAGTGTGAGCCGAACAAGAGTGGCAACACAATCATGACAAGATGATTGCGGAAGATCTATTTTAAAGTTTGTCATTGTACTGTTTTGTTGTTGTGTTTTTCATTAAGAAATATATGCTAATGAACCCACCATTCAACCAACCGGCCCCTGAATAGGCAAACCGAAAGTAAAATGCGCACGGGCGCACAGTGCACAAGCACGGTGAGAAAACTTTCCCTCACCGTCACATCCCTAACGGATAAAAAGGCTAATACATTTTTATTCTATTATTCTATTTTCCACAATGTCAAACGAACGCAGTTTAACCCAAAATGCAAACTCAGGCATGCGCTTCTTAAGCTCATGCAGTTGTGCGCTCTAGACAGAGAATACTCAGTTGCAGGGAACACTTAGGCTAAGAAGAAGCAAGTAGGCTATATTTATTAAGTATAACGAGGTTGGGTTCCATCAACTGTCAATTCTATTAAAAATGGTTAGGCATATACTAATCTCAAAATTGAAAATCGAATACCAACCCATCGAACGAATATTCAAATATTCCTATATCCATAATTTATAGATGTAATTACTGAAATTAATTGCAGATGTAAAACATTTATGTACACAATAAGTGCATTGTATCAAATTATTCATTTAAATGTAAGTACGTAGTAGTTAAAGACATCTAATATAAAGTCAGACCAAATATATATAAAAAAAGTTAATTGTGAATTGCAGTGTGTTCATCATGTCTTTAAAACATTTAAAAAATATCTATTTGTTAAACAGTTGTCTCAAAGTGGGGTCACTATGATGAAAGAGCTTTTTCTGGGTTATTAAAGCATGTGGTTTGTAAACAGATTTAAATTTGCTAAATGAACATTACTGTTTTCTGACAGACACTGAAACGTTTGATGTCATGGAACTGGCAGAGCATGTGAAGAAACAAAGGTGGTGGAACAAAATGTTTGGCAATAAACAATCTGGACCAGCGGCTGAGAAGTACTCCGTTGCAACGCAGTTGGCCATAGGAGGAGTAACTGGCTGGTAAGTCATTATTTGAACAATGATGCATATTAAAGCACTGAGTAAAGTATAAACAAACCATTGACTCTTGTGTTTCTTTCAGGTGTGCAGGGTACTTGTTTCAGAAAGTTGGGAAGCTTGCAGCATCAGCTGTAGGTGGTGGCTTCTTTTTGCTCCAGGTAAATCGTAAAAAATGTAACCAAGTGCTTATCATAATTGTTGTTTTGACAGTACATTATTTAGGACTGTTTAAGAACTGTATAAGCAATCTTCAAATGTACTTTCAGATTGCTCATCACACAGGCTACATTCAAATAGACTGGAAAAGAGTTGAGCAAGATGTGAATAAGGCCAAGAAGCAACTGAAGCTGAATTCAGACAAGCCCCCTAAAGAAGTGAGAACAAAATTTAATGAGGTAAGAAAATACTTTCATAATATTTATACATTTATGTAATTTAAATATTCTGTTTCCTTGTGTGCTCCAAAAAAGCAACTACAGCAGTGAGAATTAGCACTAGCAAAATGGTTCTAAAATTAGTCAGGATTTTCTTTAAGCAAAATCTTACTTTCTATGTTCTGGGATGAAATATGAGGTTTCACAAGATAGCTGATAGTGTAATGTTGCGGTCACACAAGAATTTGACCATACAAAATTTATTTGGACACCGCAACGATTGTCATACTTTTTAAATATTAAAGTAGGGGTGTAAACTCTGGCATCCTCGCCAAATTTGCCCATTGGCCCCTGTCCATCATGGCCTCCTAATCATCCCCATATATATATATACAAATGGCTTCATAACTCTGTGTCTGGCGCAATAATGCTGCCGTCGCATCATCCAGGTGGATGCTGCACATTGGTGGTGGATGAGGAGATTCCCCTCTTCTATTTGTAAAGCGCTTTGAGGGCCTAGAAAAGCGCTATATAAATGTAACAAATTAATTATAAAAAATATTATATTTAACATATAATACCAAAATCTATAGACACAATTAGCGCTGCCCCTGATTAAAGATTTTTCTAATCAACTAGTAGTCTTCATTTGAGGCAATAGGCGACTAATCACACGTTTATGCTATTATTTTAATTACTTAAATATATACTGGAAAATACCAAGCTATAATTTTAAGCCTTTAAAAAATATGTTTTTTTTTTTGTACCACCTCGGTTGAGGTTCCAAGCGAGCCATACCGATACTAAAATGTGATGTGTAAACACTGAAGTACACTGATTGGTCAAAGAGAATCGTCACTACCAGCGTCATTGGATTTGCGACACGAGACCCCAAACTCGCTAGATTTAAATAGTCAGCAACAGTCACCACTGCAAACGACTTACTTTAAACGACCATCGCACGCAACTGGAAAAAAGAAATGGCTGTATCGTGGTCAGTAGACGAGGTGGTGGCGCAACTATAACGTTCAGTCTATAATCCCACCCACTTTGGAGCGGTACTAAACTGCAGTGGAAAAGCAAACCGAGTCAAAGTAACAATATATTGGTTCTGTGCAGCTCTTAAAGTGACAGCAGCCTAATAAACCTGCTTCCGTCTGTGTGCTTGGTGTTAATCAAACAACAAAAGACAGAGAAAATCACTCACTGCTCTAATAAGAAACGGTATGTATTTAATTAATACAGTGATGAAGACTACGCAGTGTTTTATTTTTGCATTTGATTAATTTCTGTTGTTAAATAAACCCAATGTAGGCCTATCTGAAACCCTAAAACCCCTGGTTTACACTGACATTAAAATGACACTTACTTTTTATGAAAATGCTACAGTAGAACCCTGCTGTTCACTTTCGGAAGCTGTAGGGATGCTTTCTTCTCACTAAAAGAATGTGAAATGGATGTTGGTTAAATCATTTTCAGTTTTTAAATATATCTAAATAAAATATAATTTATATTTATTTTACACACTTTAACCATTATCATATCACACATTGCATTATTAAACGAGTTATCGCATATCACATTTTTCAGCAACCCTACTTCCAGGTAGGTTGTTACCAACTGTTTACCAACCAGTTGATTTAAACTTCTTAATAACTGCCAAGATAGTAGAAATGACTATTCCAACAATTCAACTATTATCTTTTAGCCATTTCATGATTTGTGCAGCTCAACAATCTTTTGACACACATAATTACTGAATTCTTAGGTCTTTCCCATAGCCTGTCACTTCATATTTAGAGCCCAGTGAAACAGGAAGTCATGACTTATCACTCAAGTGTTGCTGATCACTGTGGTGAACTTAAAAACATACCATATGATTGGGAATATACTTCCGTTAGATTTCTACTCATTAGAATTTGTAGGGGTGCCAATCATTTTGGCACACATTTTTGGAGAAAAACATTTATTTAATTGATTCCACATTTCAATTTATATTCAAGTAAATGTTATGAAAATGAAAGACTAAAAGGAGAAATGGCAAAAACTAATTTTCAGTCAGTTTAAAGTAGTTTTTTTAAAGCTGTTTTCTTTTTATTCAGCTAAGAAGTCACGCCATGATGTATCGATTTCCTTTTAGTCACACATCTTCATGTGATAAGAATTCCCAGCTCAGAGTTCAAAAACTTGAGCTTTTGTTTCCCGCATTCACCAGCATAAAACGAATGTGACCAAATGTGACCGCCCCTTAATTGCTTATTGTCATTGATTTACAGCAGAGACCGTGTGCTTGTGTTGAATTAAGTTTCATTTTCTCTTTCCATATAGGTCCAGGTATTTGTCAAGAAAAACATTGTTCTCACAGGGGGCTTTGCTGGAGGATTTCTGATTGGCCTTGCTTCATAGGAGCTCTTCCATTGTTGTCTTATACTCTGAGGATGTCATCTAACTATGTATACAGCAGATTACAGCTTTTGACTGATATTGCAGCTTATATTTATCTCAGCACACCTTTATTAGTTTGACCTCTAATTAATAGATGTAGGCATGTTATGAGGTGTTCAGAAGAAAACATTTAAGCTAGCAAGAATGTATAGTTTCAGTTTTTAAGTTTGTATTTAACACCCTGTTACATTTGTTTATTTGAACATTTTGCTGTATTATTTTGGTACAATCAATTTCTGACAAATGAAGTCGTCAGTTTGTTTAAACATGTAAATAGTTGCAACATTTGAAATTGCCCCAGTTAAAAACCCATATCTAAACTTGCAGAAATATGGCTAAGAGCATTTAACTGTTCAAACTTGAGCTATTTTTGTAATGCATTATTTAATTATTTAAAAAGACAACAAGGGTCAATACAAGTTGCAATTTTAACTGATAATGACAGAAATGTTCAAAGTAAATTGTCAATCAGATTTTAAACAATGCTGGTTTGCCTTTTTTCCCCTCTTTGTTTTGTTAGTGATATTTAAGAAATGCATCTCCTCTATTTTGCTAAATTACAGCTAATGCTTAGCACATCATGATGATATTCCAGTGTCTTTTTTATTTCGTGATCTGAGTTTCATGTGTCTGATTATACAAATCACTGCTGTATTTTCAAAATCTGAACCTGACCAAATGGTGTTCAGTGTCACTTAAATAAAATATGAAATGAACTATAAACATACAACAAGAAATTTACTCTGACATAAAATGAATAAACAATATTCTCACTAAACTGTACTACTAGGTTAATTAAATCATGACAGCCAGACGCAGCTTGATGATTTAATGAAAGTTTGACATACACATCTAAGTACATTAGAGACAGGTGGACGATGACTGTGTAAAATACACACAATTACACAGCCTTCTTTGATGAATATGTTTTTCACATGTCCTTGAAAGTCTCCATTGATCTCCTGCAGCAAATATACACACGTGTCTTCTGTTGGATTCATGTCTTTGTGTCTTTTGATTTGTGTTCCTTTACAAATCCGGAGCAGCAGACTGAGTTTTCATGGACTTCGCAACACTTCCTCATGTCTCGAATCACATCCTCGCAACGCCTTTCAATGTATTTGTTGGCTGTTAAAAATACAAAAGGCACAACATGTTAAAACTGCTTCAAATCAACAGCCTGAAATATTCATGCGTAGCAAGGTCAACTTAGCATTAACACCATAAAGCTACCTTGTAAACATTTCTGTATGGCACAAGCCTGTTTTTGACAAGGATCTTTCTGTGACATCTTATTTTAGGATATGAACAACCAAGCTCCAGTTTCGAGGAATAATTCCAGTTAAATCCGACAAACATTTATTGTAAACACATGAACAATGACGTCACCGACGTGCCGTGCCGCCGACTGTGCAACTGTAAATTTCTTCCGGTTAGAAAACTGGAGGCTTTTTTTTTTTTTTTTTAACAGTTTATGGTTTTAGATTAAGGGTGGCACTTCCGGTTTGGGGAAGTCAATCAAAAAGATTGAAATAAATAATTTTGCGCTACAAGTAAATTAACCGTCAGTTTGACTGAATGAGCTGTAAAATTTCCTTCATGTTCAGACGTCATGAGAATAAAGTACGGTTTGGCATTTTAATGTGAAGTGGTATAACAAGAATATCAATGGCAAGAGCTCTTAGTGCTGCATTATTTTCCCTCCTAATTTTCTTGTTTTTCTTCTTCTTATATGTGGTCTGCTCTCCCGATTTAATTTACGATATATTCCATTAATTCACTGGAATAATCTCTGTTCTCCCCAAATTCTCACGTCTTTCCAGTTTTGTTTTGTTTTAACTTACATCAACTTCTTACATACTTTAAAATGTAATTGTGTCCCCTTTTCACTTCTGATCCCTATAAACAGTGTTTACTAGCAGGTAATAAGATAAGATAAGATAAACCTTTATTCGTCCCACAGTGGGGAAATTTCTTTGTTACAGCAGTATAAAAAATAAATAAAAATAAATAAGAATAAATGCATATAAAGGAATAGACGAATAAGACATACGAATAAGACATACTATAAGACATACTATAATATACAAGTATATACACAACACAATGTATAAATTATACAGATGAGGGAAAGTACGTATTGCAGGATGTATTGCACCTATTTCAGGTGATATTGCACATATTGCAGGTTAATATTGCACACTGGTAGTATTATTAAATAGTAAAAAAGTAACTATTACTCCATTGAACAGTAATAGCAGTGTGTATTTTGGTTAATGGTTCACTGGGAGCAGCTTTTATTGTACAGTCTATAGCAGCAGGGAGAAAAGACCTTCTGTATAGCTCCCTCAGACACTTAGGGTGTAACAGTCTGTTACTGAAGGAGCTGCTCAACGAGGTAACAGTTTCATACAGGGGGTGGGAGGCATTCTGCAGTAATGATGATAGTTTTTTTTTTACCATCCTCCTTTCTCCCACCTCCTGTACAGTGTCCAGGGGAATCCCCATGACTGAGCTGGCCTTCCTGATCAGCTTGTCTAGTCTCTTCCTGTCTGCAGTAGAAATGCTGCTACCCCACCAGACCACTCCATAGAATATGGCTGATGCCACAACAGAGTCAAAAACAAAACAAAAACAAAAAATATATATTTTGATTTTTAATAAATATTATATTCTATTTATTGTCTGTTGCAAAGACTGAAATCACTTTTACTTATTATCACTCAATGTTCAAGTTAATGGACATTTTTTATTAAGGAAGCGTGCCACATAATACACATTGCAGTAATATTTTACCGTCTGTATATTGCTTTTTGTTTCTCTGATCCCTGACTTTATCTGATACATGTTATGTATGTTATGGTATTTACCTCAGTTTAATATGTTATCTAAGTTTATCTGAATTGTTTCTTTGTCTGTCATGTTTATTTGTTAATATTTCCTAATATTGTAATCGACCTATTACTGCGACCTTGAGTTTGCAGAAAGGCGCTATATAAACATCCTCGACATCTCTTTGTCTTACCTTTTCAAACGTTTATAAGTTTTATTATTAATGAATGATACACACAACATATCACAACTACAGGCCGTTTCACATTCAGTACGGTTCTTCAGGACGCCCTCTAGTGCTGCAGATACTGCATAGCATCAATAATGAACATACAATTATAAAACAATAATAATATACAAAAAATGAAGCGTAAATGTAAAAAATAAAGATAATGAGGGTATACATGCATATTCAAATATGGGATTTAAGTTTTAATAGATATCCTAATGGCTTTATTGAAAGTCAACATGTTTCAAATGATAGCTTACGGTAATTTCATTCTTGGACTGGATGATATTGGGCTTCCTTTCAGACCACTTTCATTTATGTATGTGAAAAGCAGATTTACCATAAATTTATCTCTTGTTTATGTCATTTTCCACATAGGCCTAGTAAAAATAATATCTCCTATAGGCCTGTGTTAATTTAATCACATTTAGTACAGCAAATATGATCAACATAAATCCAAAATAATTTTATATAAAAAAATAAAAAAATATTTAATGTTAGTGTTATATGATCACTAACTTTGTTGTTGACAGTATTGTTATTATATATATATATATTTTTTAAAATCGTAGCTAAATCGGAATGGTCCAAAACTTGGTGACTTTCTATAAAAAAACTCATTTCCCATTCATTCATTTTTGACCCGAAGGTCCTGAGTGTGACTATTTTTTTTAACCACTTAGACTTTTCAAATCCTGTTTTTTCCAAACCCAATTTTTTTGGGTGTTCATATTCCTAGTACCAAACACTGACCAAGTTTCGGACCATTCCAATGAAGCTACGAATTTTTTTTTTATTTTTTATTAAACGCAAGATCCACTATAGTGGTAAAAATGTGCTATTGCGTGATAAAAATGCTCAATGTGTCCACCGGATGGCACCGATCTCTTTAAAAAAATTGCTTTCATGAGGCCTAGGCTTGACTCTAAAATAGGGTGACCACCCGTCCCGCTTTGCGTTGTACCGCACAGCATTTTCACCCCTTGTCCCGCATGTCGCATATTGAGAAAATGTCCCGCATTTTCACCAGTCTATTGATTTTTAATGATCATATTGAGAAAACATGCATGCGTTCTTTTGCCTTTTTAAGAAAGCATTTTATTTATTATTTTTGCGGCATCGTTTTTCACCTATATTTAACAGCGCTTCGTCAGAAGTAACATCCCGCCTTACACAAATACAAAAGCCGTTTTTTAAAGCATATCCAATGGTTGAAAATAAAGGAGTAAACATGGTCACTATAGGTTGTGACGGCTGTCAATCAAAATGTGGAGCGGTGATTCGTTCCATGTGTTCCCTGTCAGAAAACGAATGGATAGTTCTGTATATAAATGAATATATTATATAATTAATATACAAGATTAACTAATTTAATGTTGTTTTATGTGTTTCATTATTTAGTTGGATTTTAGTTGCACTTGGTCAGAACTGTTTCAAAAGTAGTTATCTGCATGATGCCTGCTGCCTTTGGGCTCAGTGATGTTGAATTTAAGATTATACAACAGTTTCAGGTTATGTTTTAGTGTCGGTAACATGTCCCACATTGTCCCACACAAACTTAGTAATCGTCCCACATTTGGTTTGTTTGATGGTGGTCACCCTACTCTAAAATGAAATACAGCTTTAATAAAAAAAATAAAATAAAAAAAATAAATAAATATATATATATATATATATATATATATATATATATATATATATATATATATATATATATATATATATATATATATATATATATATATATATATATATATATATATATATATATATATATATATAAATAGTCCCCTCCAAAAGTATTGGAACAGTGAGGACTATTCCTTTATTTTTTCTGTAGACTGAAAACATTTGGGTTTGACATCCAAACATTTATATGAGAAAAAAGATCAATCTTTCAGCTTTTATTTCCAGGCATTTACATCTGGATCTGATACACAACTTAGAAGATATAACCTTTTGTTTGAACCCACCCATTTCTCATGTGACCAAAAGTATTGGAACATGTGACTGACAGGTGTGTTTTGTTGCCCTGGTGTGTCCTATTACATTGATTATTCAAACAATAAATAGCACTAAATGTCTGCACTCAGTTTCAGATTTGGGTTTTGCCTGTGCAGACTGCATTTATAGTTAGACGTGTAACCAACATGAAAACCAGAGAGCTGTCTATGGGTGAAAAACAAGCAATTGTGAAGCTGAGAGAAGATGGAAAATCAATCAGAGCCATTGCACAAACATTGACCATAGCAAGTACAACCATTTGGAATGTCCTGAAGAAGAAAGAAACCACTGGTGTACTAAGTAACAGACCTCGAATGGGTAGACCAAGAAAAACATCAGCTGTTGACGACAGAAACATTGTGAGAGCTGTAAAGAAAGACCCTAAAACAACTGTTAGTGACATCAGCAACAACCTCAAGAGGGCAGGAGTGAAGGTATCACAGTCTACTGTCCGCAGAAGACTTCATGAACAAAAGTACAGAGGCTACTACAGAAGATGCAACCCTCTCATTAGCAAGAAGAATAAGAAGGCCAGGCTGGAATTTGCCAAAAACTACTGAGACAAGCCTCAAACATTCTGAGGCAAAGTTTAATGGACTGATGAGACAAAGATTAACCTCTACCAAAGTGATGGAAAGGCTAAAGTTTGGAGAAAAAAAGGATCTGCTCATGACCCCAAACATACAAGCTCATCTGTGAAACACGGTGGAGGTAATGTCATGGCTTGGGCTTGCATGGCTTCTTCTGGGACGGGCTCATTGATCTTCATTGATGATGTAACACATGATGGCAGCAGCAAAATGAACTCTGAAGTGTACAGAAAAATGTTGTCTGCCAATTTACAGAAAAATGCAACCAAACTGATTGGGAGATCCTTCATCATGCAGCAAGATAATGACCCAAAACACAGTGCCAAAGCAACAAAGGAGTTCATCAGGAGCAAAAAGTGGAAGGTTTTAGACTGGCCAAGTCAATCTCCAGACTTAAACCCTATAGAGCATGCATTTTACCTGCTAAAAAAGAGACTGAAGGGAGTAACCCCCCAAAACAAACAACAACTGAAAGAGGCTACAGTGGAAGCCTGGAAAAGCATTACAAAAGAAGAATGCAAAAGTTTGGTGATGTCAATGGGTCATAGGCTTGATGCAGTTATTGCAAGCAAAGGATTTTCAACTAAATATTAAGTCTTATTCACTTTAATCTATTTTAAGTTAATCTGTTCCAATACTTTTGGTCGAATGAGAAATGGGTGGGTTCAAACAAAAGGTTATATCTTCTAAGTTGTGTATCAGATCCAGATGTAAATACCTGGAAATAAAAGCTGAAATGTTGATCTTTTGTCTCATATAAATTGTTTGAGGTCAAACCCAAATGTTTTCAGTCTACAGAAAAAATAAAGGAATATTCCTCACTGTTCCAATACTTTTGGAGGGGACTGTATATATATATATATATATATATATATAATATTCAATGGGAAAAAATGGGTCATAATTATTGCATACATATTAATTATAAATCATAAAATTATCTCAAAACACCAAAAAAGAAAAGAAAAAATATTATTGAACAAAAATATGTTTCATTGATTTTACTCAAATCTTTTTTATCTTAATCCCGCCCTCCGGGTCATTTCCGAAGGTCCTGAGTGTAACCAATAAATGAAGAACCCCAGAGGGTTAATATTCTTAAAATGGTTATTCCAATGGTGTTTATTATGAAAATTTTATGGACAATGAGTCAAACCTCTGTTTTCCGTATATATTTGATAACTTTTATATTAACACCATTTAACAAAACAAACATACAAGGAACTGAATATGTAAAGTTATCAGTAAAAAAATTATATATTATTGCTATAATAATTATCGATATGAACAATTATTATTTTATTTATTAATACGTCAAATAATTTCAGTTTAATAAATTAATTATATCTGTAAATGTATTTGAATGGCGTATTATTGTGATATTCAACTAGTGGCAATTACAGATATAAAGAATTACACGTTTACTATATAGACTAAATCCAGTTGTTGATGTTAAGAATTATGCGAGAGATGTAGGCTATTTGTGTTTTTATAGTGAACATTCCTTTGTAAAATTATCATTGTAACTAGTAAAAACTAAATTTCTAATTTAGTTTCTAAACTAAAAAACTACAAATTCAGCTTGCCATACACAACAAAAATAATAAGTGAATCTAATATGTCCCTTCCCGGTTGCCGTAAATAAACTGACTGCCATGTGATTTCTATCCAGTTTCCTGTCGGAAGGAATTGAATGTAGCGCATGCGCTTTACGAATGTGGAAGTATTGGACATAAACAAGCGAATAAATCAAACCAAAACATTAACTATTAGATTGTACTACATATCATGGCAGTAAACGCGGTACATTTAGAATCAGACGCATTTCTAGTGTGTATGAATCATGCTCTGAGTACGGAGAAGGAGGAAGTAATGGGGCTCTGCATTGGCGAGGTTTGAATATCTGGTGTTTATGATGTGTTGTTTTGTAAAATGTGCTTGAACTGCAACAGGTGTTTATGAAACTTTGTAACTCTGTATATGACTTATCTCCATCAGGTTGACACAACCCGCATTGTGCACATTCATTCTGTCATCATTCTGCGTCGATCAGACAAGAGGAAAGACAGAGTGGAGATTTCACCAGAGCAGCTGTCTGCAGCGTCCACTGAAGCTGAGATATCCTTTATACAATATACATATCATCAGGGTGCGATTTGTGAAAAAAAAAAAAAATAGGGGGAATGTTTTGAAAAGTTGTTTCCCCTTGAAAATAAATCATCACAAACTACAGTGGAGCCATATATAATATTTTTTGGCAGCTGTTACAGATACATTTTTTACAATAAATATTCTGATTTAACTTTGAGCTTTGAAGTATTAGCTTCAAGAGTACTATTTACAATGACACTAATAATTCTCAATTTCTGAAAGGAATGCAAAATCAATTGGTAATTATTTATATTTTGAATAAAATAACGAGACACAAACCTGTACATATTCAATCGCATTTGCTCCCATTTATTTTTGATCACACGCAGTGCTTCGTACACAACATAGGCTACAAACTTTTAATCTATTTGGAGAAATATGTGCGTTTACCTCAGTCAATATTGCGTGATAATAATTCCGGCCATATGGTGTCGGTTAACCTCTGCATTCTGTCTCATAATACATTTATGCATCAGTTCATCACATATAATATCTTTATGTCACAACAATAGAGTAAGTTTTGTGCAGAAAGATTTGTATTAATCTCATACTAGCACTCTGAAATCGATTAATGGTGCGCAATGATTTTCTGAAAAGCTCTGCATGGATTGAGGTGCGAGAAACAGGATCACGAATTCCAGACTGTGGAGTGCTAACAGTTCAAGTCCATTTCTGATTTTATTGTTGTTTGTATTTTCATTATTCAGTGTTTTACTTAATGTTTTAAAGAATTATTTTATTTTTGGTATTTTATATGCTCTGTTGGTGGTTTGACCCCCCCATCCCCCCTACTGCATATGAGATATATATATCTATATATGTCTGTGTAAGGTGATTTTTTTGGAGGGTTATATATAGGGCTATTTTTTGCTCTATTCTACAATACATAAACAAAACAGTCATAGAACTGCAGCACAGCCTGCCAGTTTTCCATCTTAAAAATACAAATTTGTGAACCAGATGCAAGTTTTGGGCACTTGTGATCCATACACAGCACCTACTGCAGTAGTAGTAATCACTAAAAACAGTGGAACGTTCTAAAATGTTTAACATGAAAAACACTTGGGGTTGGTTGCACTAATAATTAAGCTAAGTTTAACGCTAATCAAGGATTTGTTGATCTGGGTTTTATTTTAAATCCATTTGTGTTGCACCACTTAATTTTAAACAGATTAAATATGTAGGAAGACCGGTAGAATTAAAGGGCTGATCATGCAGCGTAGGCGGAGTGTGAACCGACGTCAGGCTAAGATGCTTATCGGTGCAACCCATCTTTAAAGTGCCATAATATACTAAACAGTGATATTAAAAGATCAAATTCAGTTTACACCTTTTTAATGATGCATTCTACTAGGCTATACAGGTGAGCAGATGAGCCCAGAATATGAACAGTTTAGTCACTTAACGAGAAACCTGGTGTTGTATTTATATTCTGCTTGCCTGTACAAAGTATGCATCATCAATAAGGTGTAAAAATTACTGGTGGTCAATGGAATTGTTTTGCCCTCCAGGTAGGGCTGTACGATTAATCGAAAAATAACCGAAACCGACATTCAGAGCCTCTAACCGACGTATTTTTCCCAGGTCGGTTATTTCGGTTTTCACATGACTCCGCCCCGTCAGTCACATCAAGTGCAGTTTGCAGGCACACAGAGAGAAGCAGGAGTGGTTATCTGTGTTTATAGATGCCCAGAATCCCTATAGTAACTGCATGTTTTACACAGTTTATATACAGGTCAGTTAATCGCCGTTCTTATAGCCTACACGCGCTGCCACACACACACACACACACACACACACACACACACACACACACACACACACACACACACACACACACACACACACACACACACACACACACACACACACACACACACACACACACACACGGCGCGCGCAAGCCCCGAAGCCAGATCGCTTTCACTTTCGTGCTCATAAAGTTTGTCAAGTAAATGCGTTTAAAGGCTTGCCAGTTTCAACATTTAAAGCGATTGTGCACTATTCAAAAACAACAATACGTATCTGTTCAGAGCTCAGCTTCTTTCTGTGACACAGAGCCGAGCCGTGTCGCGTCTCTGACAACGCGCGCGCATCCTGAAGGCAGACCTCTTTCACCTGCGTCCTCACAAAGCTTTGTCATTTGTATGTGTTTTAAGCCCTGCCAGCTTGAACATTAAAGCGAGTTTCGACCATCAGATGTGTGTTATGTTGAACTAATGCCTGATATATTGTGACAAACTAACACTGAGACAGAAGCTCGCACATCACGTGAAGATCGCGCGCAGAGAGCAGCGCAGAAACGCAGTGTCAACGCCGTCCTGTGACTAAAGTAAAGTCACTAAAGTAGCTTAGAAATTCAACCGTTATAGGCATATATTTTAATACCTTTGAAGTGAGTACAAACCACAGCTTCATAATGAATAGAGACAGTATGAGTCATTCACACTCACAATCACTCTCTCATTAATGCATTCAAATAAATGTAATGTAGGCCTACTGTGTCAATTTATCTGTATCTGATGTACAAGCAGAAATCTGCCTCATAGACAATAACTGCTGAAAGTGAACCGTTTCCTTAAAGTGTTTTTAAAATCACAAAGAAATGCACTTTTTCATTAGAAAAAAAAAATTCCACCTTTTAATAGTAGAAAATATTTGCAGTACAAACCTTATCAGGAACTTACTCAAAAACCTTACGAGGGCAAAAAGAAAAAAGTAAAATAATCGTTCATTAATCGTAATCGAGGTAAAATGTTCAATTAATCAAGGTTTTTATTTTTGGCCAGTGCCATGGTATTTCTCAGGCTGGAGAACCATATAATTACATTCAATACCATGGCATCTATTAAACACTGCCATGGATACAAATTTTTTAGGGCATAATCTGTATACTGTACTGGGTATATGCCCGTTCACACAAACGACAATAACTATAAGTATAAATGATAAAGAGTCCACACCACAACTATAAAGATAACGGCACAGAAAATGATATCGATGGAATCACTCAATGATGAATGATAAAGACAATGAGAATCCACCCAAACTTTTGTTCTGCAACGTAAATGACACACAATCATACCGAAAATGTGCATTTTGAAGCAGTTGTGTTTATTTTTGGAAACATGTTTCTAATAAGTAACTAGTTAAGAATGTTTGGGGTGTGAGTGTGTGCAGAGTTTACGTTGTAGAACAAAATGTCAAAGTATCATAAAGTTATGCTTACCTCAGGCTTTATTTTACTTTTTCTATTTTACTTATTTAAAAAAAAAAAAAAAAAAACATTATAAAACTCCCTAGGAAAATCTTGAGGGAACCAGCTGTGAATTATGCTTCCTTCATGTGCTATCGGAAATGCACTACTTCCCACTTTTGTAGTCATGATTGCGAGCTTGTCGCATTTAAGTGCTTTGTTGTCAGAAGGAACAGAAATCATGGAGCACACCCGTTTTGTTCTTGCCTATTTTTGGGAAAATCTAATTGAAGCCAAAATGATATTGACAACATCCCTATGACAATATAAACATTCACTGCACTATCTAGATAGCTTGCTGACGATTCTGGAATTTTGATTGCTGGTAATATATGAATATTATGAATTTCTTTCTTCTGCTGAACACAAAAAAATAAATTTTTAAGAATGTCGGTAACCAAAAAGTGGCCCAATTGACTTCCATAGTATTTTTTCCCCTCATACTATGAACTATCCCTTTAAGCACAATACAAGTTTAGTATATTTTCTTAATATGAGGCACAGGTTGGCTGAGATGACAGGACGTCCCATGAGGGTTGTGGGCTGGTACCACTCTCATCCACACATCACTGTGTGGCCATCACATGTTGGTTAGTATCATCTTTTATAATAGATTTTTATTTATTGTTTGTTTGTTCGTCATAATGTTTTTTATTATTAAAGGAACACCTCACTTTTTTTGAAAATAGGCTCATTTTCCAACTCCCTTAGAGTTAAACAGTTGAGTTTTACCGTTTTTGAATCCATTCAGCTGATCTCCGGGTCTGATGGTAGTACTTTTAGCATCTCGCTCAAAAAAATGACCAAAGTTGGAAAATGAGCCGATTTTCAAAAAAAGTGGAGTGTTCCTTTAATGTTTTTAATCATTCATATAGTCCCTTTATTTTTTTTAATTTGATTTGATCTTTGCATTATACAGATGTTAGGACTCAAGCAATGTATCAGATGATGGATCAGGGTTTTGTTGGACTCATCTTCTCATGCTTTATAGAAGACAAAAACACAAAGGTATGTTAAGCACACCATCTTGACAGGAGACCATAAATTCTGAAAGGTTTTAATTTCATTGCCACATTTCTTACCTTGACTGTTCTTTCTGTTTCTCTTGTAGACTGGTAGAGTTCTGTATACCTGTTTCCAGTCAGTACAGGCCCAGAAAGGCTCAGAGTAAATCAACCTCTTTTTATTTAAAAAAACAGTAGATCTATACATCATGCCTATATATATATATATATATATATATATATATATGTGTGTAAATAACTGTCTTAATATATATGCAAATATGTCTTAATAACTACTATTAATTTTGTATTTAATCATTAATAAGTGATTATATATTTGTTCATGAAGGCTGAAAATGAACAACACCTTATATTCAGGTGTGCAGAATTATTAGGCACATTGTCTTTTACAGATAAAAGGAGCCAAAGAAGAGATTTAACTCTATTTAAAATTATGAAATGCCCATGAGAAGGATACAATACTAATGCAATGCTAGACATTGCAGTTAAAGGGTTAGTTCACCCAAAAATTAAAATTCTGTCATTAATTACTCAGCCTCATGTCGTTCGACACCCGTAAGACCTCCGTTCATATTCGGAAAACAAATGAAGATATTTTAGTTGAAAGCTGATGGCTGAGAAAGGCTGAATATGCGCGAGAATATGACGTAGCGCCAGCGTTCGGGAATCCATGAAATGCACACTTCAGCCCGATTTTGAGAACTACGCCGAGACCTAAAGCACGATCAATGTAGAATCCAACAGCTTAGACACGCGCGTCTTCCTCTGCTTGTAAACAAATCGCTTCTGGGTCATGTGTCCGAACGCCGGATCTGCGTCATATTCTCGCGCATGCGTCGTGGAGGCACACACGGAAGACGATAACAAGTTGGATAAAGGTGTTATTTAGATTTTTTTTTGCGCACAAAAACTATTGTCGTCGCATCGTAAAATTATTGTAGAGTCACTGTGGTGAGATGGACTTTGTAACGACGTTTTAAGTGCCTTTTATGCGTCTTGGGAGTGTAAATGTACTGAATGCCAATGGAGGCCTATCTGAAGCTTTTCTCAGCCATCAGCTTTCAACTAAAATATCTTCATTTGTGTTCCGAAAATGAACGGAGGTCTTACGGGTGTCGAACGACATGAGGGTGAGTAATTAATTACATAATTTTCATTTTTGGGTGAACTAACCCTTTAAGGCATGACCATTGGACAGTGAAATGCTCATTGGGTCAGCAGACAAAAACAAGTGGCGAAGAAAAGACACATTTTAACTGCAAAAGAATAAAGAATTAAGGTGAAGAATTAAGTGTGAAACCATCAGGAACCCTTTAGTCTCCAGCGCCACCATTTTCCAGAACTGCAACCTACCTGGAGTCTCCAGAAGTGCAAGGTGTCAGGATCTCAGAGACTTAAATTAAGTAAAGAATCCTAAAAAATTACCACCACTTAATAAGAATCCCAAGCTGAAGTGTTGTAAAATACATGATGACTTTTTAGTCCATCTCTGCAAAATGGACTTCAGTATAGGGGATACAAATCAACCCCCAAAACTTACTGCCAGATTCTGGAAGATGGATTCTTCAAATAGTGGTACAAGAGGATGTGGTGCTGGTCCTTCAAGAGTCACTGTCAGCCTATCAGTCTATAAAGCCTATAAAAACCAGTCTTCATCATGTACTCTTCAGGTTGTGATTCTTATTAAGTTGGGGTCTTTTTTTTGGATTCTTTACCTAACTTAAGTCTCATGGGCATTTAATAATTTTTGACTTCAGTCTGAGTTAATCTCTTTTTTGGCTCATTTTATCTGTAAAAGGAAACGTACCTAATAATTCTGCACACGTGAATATAATGCATTTTTCATTTACAGCCTTCATGAACAATTATATATCACTCATAAATGATTAAATACAAAATGTATTGTAGTTATTAAGATTAATGTGGTTTGGAATTGGTAAAATGTGCCTGAAAACAAAATATGATCAGAAAATCAACGTGCCGAATAATTCTGCATGCACTGTATATATAATTACAATTTATTTAAAGCATTTTAAACATATGCCTTTAAAGGGTTAGTTAACTCAAAAAAGAAAATTCTGCCATTTACTCACTCTCATGTCGTTCCAAACCTGTAAGACTTTCGTTCACCTTCAGAACACAAATTTCATCTTTATGATGAAATCTGAGAGCCTACATTGACAGTCAGCACAACTACCACTTTGACACACTTTTTCTTCACATATAAACATTGATCAGCATACATAAACGGCTCAACCGAACAAGCTTGATGCGCGAGAACAAACCTCATAGGTAATTGCGGAAGCTGTGTAATGAGCATAATGACACATGAGAGTAAACGTCATTGATTCTCGGATGTCAAGTGAACATGCTTGAGTTTACGTTTGAGTTGATGAAGGTTTATATGTGAATAAAAGCCTAAATTCAATCTGTTCATCATATAAAGCGATCGTTTCTCTTCAGACATTTTTTTGACTAAACCACTCAATTCATATGGGTTAGATTAATGATCTCTTTATGAACTTTTTGAAGTGTCAATGTGTCAGTTGCATTCATCAAAAATAGATGAACGACATGAGGATGAGTAAATAATGAAAGAATTTACATTTCTGGGTGAACTAACCCTTTAAGATTATTAGCTTTAGTACCATAAACAAAAACATAAATTCATGCATGTCCACACCTGACTAGTAGTGTATACTTTATTTATCTGAACTCTAAATATTTGAATAATTGTTTAACTGGTTCACAAACTTGGTAAAGCCAATTCAGAGCTATTGGAGCCTTTTTAGTGTGCAAGAAAAAGTATTTTGTGCAGTGTTTTTGTTCATAAATATAGAAAAATGACATTCCTCTCTTATGACAAGGTATGAGCGGATTGAGATTCCAATACATGTAGTCCCACATGAAGCCATTGGAAAAGTATGTCTGGAGTCTGCCGTGGAACTGCCCAGAATCCTCTGTCAAGAAGAACAGGATACATACAGAAGGATTCACAGGTATAGGCCATTAACCGAGTTATCCATTTCCTTGTTTCAGATTACTTTAATTTGTTTATACATTTTTTTATGGCTGCATTTTAAATTATTTTACATAGTCAGGGGGTGCTTAGGACCTCATGCAATATATAATTTTTTTCTCCCCAATTTCCTTTTTTCAGTTTAACTCATCTGGATCCAATCACAAAGATACATAATGGATCAGGTAATTATAATTTGTATTTCATGAAGGAGATGGCAGTGCTTGCATGGCAGCATTTTAATACTATTAGGCCTGGTTTCACAGACAGGGCTTGGATTAAGTCAGGATTAGGCCTTCAGGAAGGACATTTAAATTGCTTTTATAAACGTGCCTTAGAAATAAACGTTACTGGTGTGCATTTTGAGACAAAACAATGGCACTGATATATAGAGCTTATTTGTCATCATGACGACACTTGTTTTCTAATTTTTTTGTCGTCTTTGCACACAAATTAACGTGTGACTATCTTTTTAGTGTGAAGCAACTTTAGATTGTTAAATATAAAGACTTTTGAATTGCATATGCAAATTACATAGATCAGTGGTTCGTGATCTGACAGACGTGGTACGTGAACAAAATGCTGAGTTTTGCCATTCATTTAATTCTACCCCACCTTAAAATAACCTTTAAGCCGAGCATGTATTTCTAACAGGCAAAATGGTAGTGCCGTAAAAGTTAAAATACATGTCATCCATTCAAATACCTGATCTTTTGCGGTCAAAACTGACTGCCTCCACACGACCAGCGAGCATATGATAGGGTGCCTGCAGAGTATGCTGCCTTAGCAAACCACTCAATTCACATGAATTAGATTTATGCTCTCTTTATGAACTTTTTGAAGCGTCAATGTGTTGCATTCATCAAAAATAGATGAATGACAGTCTTACGGGTTTGGAACGACATGAGGTTGAGTAATTAAGAAGAACAAATATAGACACAGACTGTGCATAGAGATCGATTTAAGACTTAAACTCTCTTCAATACAAAAACATAAGAACAAAAAAACATTTGTTCTTCTTGTTTTTATTGGTGATATTTTTTACCAAATATCCACACAATTGCAAATGTGACATTTATTTTATACAACAGTTCAACAAACAAAAAGGTGATGCACATTTTAAACAGTATTGTCAGTTGTTTGCTCTATTTTGAAAAGAAATAATAGTTCCAATGGATACCGCAGCAGAACTGTTGTGCATCTCCAACACACAGCGGCGTTTTGTTAGTGAATGAATCTGCGGCTTTGAATGAATTGGGACAGTCAATGATTCAATGACCCATTCATAAATACAGCCGCTTGTTTTGTTACATATTGTGTAATGTACAAGTCAAGTCACCTTCATTTATATAGCGCTTTTGCAACACAGATTGCTTCAAAGCAGCTTTACAAGAACACTAAGGGGTGAATAGTATCTGTAAACTACTATTTACATTTACTAGAAAGAAGAAAGAAGAAAATACTGCTATTTTACATAGTTTTATGAATAGCCACTGCCAAAAAATGCACCTAAAAATCAATTTAAGTGGGGAAATATTGTCCCTTAATGGAAAAGGTGTGACTGCAGTCTAAATGGAAATGGAAGAGGGGGGTCCGCAGAAGGATGTTAAATGTCTCAGGGGGTACGCCACTCAAAAGTTTGGGAACCACTGGTATAGATCAATCTGTTCATGTTTCAATAAAAGATCATTTGTAAGTTTATTAATTATAAATCATTATCATAAAAGTATTTTTGGGCATAGTTTGGGACTAACCTTATTTATTTTCATACATTTTAAGAATTTAGAACCATTTTTTTACTGTTGTGCTTTTGTAATTTGTATGTATGTATGTGTGTTTCTCAGTGTTCACTAAAAACCTGTGCAGTCAGATGTCGGCCATAAGTGGCCCGCTGCTGCAGTGGCTGGAAGATCGACTGGAACAGAATAAACAAAGTATCATCAAACTCCAGAAAGAGAAAGAGCAACTGACGCAAGAACTGGCTTCATTATAAGGAGAATGATAGGAAGCAATGAGAGTTTTAACAAAATCCTTAAAAGCCTCATTCTTTTTTTCATTCCTTTGTTTTTCCACTGAAAGCTTAGATTTTTCTGCCCTACTGGCCCTTTTGGATCAGAAATCACTGGGAGATCTAAGACAGGATGTCTGTACTTACACATTTTGTGATATCAGTGCATATCTAGTACTGTGTCTCAGTGCTTTCAGGCAAAGATTTGAATTATGAATCCTCTTAGTTGTCCACTACTCTTTACAGTCTTTTTAATGTTTTCACACACACACACACACACACACACACACACACACACACACACACACACACACACACACACACACACACACACACACACACACACACACACACACACACACACACACACACACACACACACACACACACACACACACACACACACACACACACACACACACACACACACACACACACACACACACACACACACACACACACACACACACACACACACACACACACACACACACACACACACACACACCCCTCTTTTGTTGCTGTTGTAGTATGTATACACTGAACCCCCTAAAATGACAAAAATGCAGATGTTATTAAAGTTTTGATTTGATTATTTTTGGTGGTAATCATAAGTATTATGTGATAGTGATGGATATTATTTACTGATGCTATTTCTTAAATAAGCTGTAAATCTCTGAATGTATAAATATTACAATGTAAATACCTGCATGGAGTCTAGAGTGGTTTATCTGTTAGATTGTTTCTTTTCTTACTTTTCTCTTTCTTAACTAAATTCAGTTTGGAATGTGTTTGGAAATCAAAACTATAACACCTTAGACTCTGTAATACTTTGCACAGGTCACATTTGCGCACAGCTATATAAATTTTTCTTCATTTACATGCAGATTTTCAGTCTAGACTGAATGTTTCTGTGAATGTCAAGTAGCTTTCTGGTTGAACAGTCTGGCACTTAGACTATAAGTAGAAAAGGTGTAATAAAAAAAGAGCTTTTCCAGATGAAATGCTAAAATGAACATTTCAGCTGACAGTTTGAAAGACCTGAGACTGTTTAAGAGATTTTTTTAACTGTAGTCCTGTCCTGCACTTTATCTGTCATATGTTTTTTTACTTATCAATATGATACGCCACACTGGTGCTGACTAATCTTACCTAAATGTGTTACTATAAAACCTGTAACGTACTGTAAGAAAACACTTTCTATGACAAAATATTAATCTAATTGAAAACCCAAAGGATTGACGTTTTATTTCTTGCCACTAGGTGGCACTTGTGTTCTTGTTGAACTGCAGACCGTTTTTATTGAACAGAGTCTTTTATCTCTTTAGATTGTGAAACTGGTCAAGCAGACAGACAGAATACTAGCAATGCAGTTTATTTGGCATGCATGATTTTTACAATATTGAGGTGTGCAGTTCTAATAAATTCCAGACAGTCTAATGTTCTTGCTATGAGGGAATCATAAAGTGTTATGTTCCATACCATATTGCAAAATGGATACTTATGGTCCTAGATGTTAAATGGTCAGTAAAACACAATATATTTATTTACTATGAGGAAAACATCTCTGTGCAGCACCTATAGAGAGAACTGTTAACCTTAGTTAATAGGTCAGATACTATATCTTCTAGCGGAATTATGCTAAAATATATTTGTACACGAGGAACAATGATACAATTTTGTGTCTTAAATATTTATGTTGTATTTATTGTATAAGCAGTAAGTCACGTCAAGGCTGGAATGCATGGTCATTTACCAAGCAGTTGTGAGTGCAGTTTCTTTATTCAAAGTGAAGAATTAAGGAAAAAAAGGGGAGTTACAGCCTATGACTTATTAATATTATTTATTCTTTGAAAGCGAGCTGTGTTTTGATGCCATATTAATGCCTGTATGAAGCAATCTCACATTGCTCTTACAGTTACAGTGGTTTATAGAAATGGCCCTTCTGCAGTGCTATTCTCAGACACATTCATCATACTTTTACAGCATTTTTGTCCTCGAGAAATGAAATCTCAGGCATTGAACCAGGTCTCTAGATATTGTCTGGAAGTGCAAATGCTCATTTAGAATAAATATCCCATATTTACAGTGTACAGTGGACCATAAAGTTATACCATTTTGTATTATGGCAAGGCCTAACACTCCACTAAAACAGAATGTCTTGTATGTGTGTAAAATCCTGGGACTGGAAGCAAGCAGGTAATATTGAGGCTGTGCTCTGAGACTGATGGAGAGAGCGAAGACATCTCCGCCTCCTTGCGAATCAGCATAGTGGTTATTACCCCTGGCAAAACACTGCCATTTATTTAGTGTGAAGGCAAGTTGACTGTAAACCTGAAGCCTCTATAAATCTGGAACGGTGTGTGGTGGGTGGGGGTTATCTATGTATGAAGTGAAGGGGACAGAATTTATGAGTGTTTGGAGGGCATTCTGTTTGATGAGATGCCTAAGGGACCTTGGGCCTTTGGATATATTTATGGCAGAGGGGCCAATGAGGTAGTGGACAATGACATCCTGAGGCAGACAGTGTTTAATTAACACCTCCAAAATAGGCAGGACAGAGACAGAGAGACTGTCTGCGAAATAAGCTGGTGGTTTGGCTCTTGTGTTCTCTCTGGAATTATGAAATCTGTCTCACTCCGTTTTAAAGCTGCTGTACGTAATTTATAGGATGTTAAGAGACATTTTCCTTCCCCTGTTCAATATGCAGTGACAGCTATAAGAAGGTTGACTTTCTGACAATTTGGCAGACCGGGCAGTGAAAGGAGTGTTTGCTAAACATGTTTGGAAACAATCCTTAAAGGCACAATATGTAAGATTTTTGGGTCTCATTCACCAAGCATGCGTACGAACGTTTTTAAGAACAAATTACAAATTACCACTTTTTTTTTTCTTCTAAATTTATGAAAAAATATAGGAGCAACTGAAACCACATACGCGTATGGACAGCTGGCTAATGAGAGTCTGTAATCTGGGTCTTTATAAAAGGTGTTTATTGTGAGAACTGGTGAGAATGGCACACTTGCTCGAGGATCGGGTGAGAGCGCATCTGTGAACAGCGGCAAGTTTGGCGAGATTGACGAAAGGCTGTAAGGAAAGGTTGTGCAGAAAGCCCTTATATGGAGATGGTTTGGGTGTGTTTTATGCAAATAACTAACCTCGTGCATCAGAGCATATGAGCAGAGTGGAGCGGTGAGAATCTCCGCTCATCGCTCACGGAACTGTTCACCCCTCCGCTCCCCCGCTCAAAGCTACATCAGGCCGCTCCGCTCATTATCGCTCAGCGCTCAACGCAGTTTGCTTTGGGCTCCACTCAAATCGCCCCCCGCTCGCTCCAAAAAAGGAAAAAAATCTACATGTATATCACTTTTAGCTTAGACCACAGCCTTACCTCCTAAAGAACTGAGCAACAACAACATTTTTCAAACAAAAATGTTTTATTTCAAATTACAAATTAGGCTAGTCACAAAAAGTCCTGTAAAATTAAACGAATAAATGGGCCTTATAATAGCTATAAATAAAAATGATATAAACAAAAATATACATAAAAGTTTTAAAAGTAAATGAACTATTAGGCCAGAATTTTGATTAGTGAACTTCTGCGCAACGCCCATGATTAAAATTTAAATTGGCTTATATCCATCCATTGTACACACAAACTGCTGTAAAATTAAATGAATAAATGGGCCTAATAATATAAATAAAACGTAGGCTATATAAACAAAAATATACAAAATCCACAAACGTTTTAAAAGTAAATGAACTATTAGGCCAACATTCTTGTAATTGATTTCACATTCTTGTAACTGATTTTTGCGCAGCGCGCAGGATTAATATAAATTGGCTTATATCAATTGTACAAAAAGAAAGCTGTAAAATTAAACGAATTAATGGGCCTAATTATATAAATAAAAATATACAGGCTATAGGCCTAGATCAAAGTTTTAAAATGAACTATTAGTCCAAAATTCTTAACTGAACTTTTGCGCAGAGTGCAAAAAAAAATGTGCTTTCCATGATTGCATAACGAATTAACAATTCATTACCACCCGTCAGCATGTTTTAATAATTTGTTTCCTCATTTTAATTATCGTGGCCACATTGTAATAATCCGTTCCCTATAGTTTTAATAAAATTGGAGAACAAATTAGTTCAACGTGGCCACGATTTACTTAACCAGGGAGAACGAATTAAGAAGTTGTGGGAACGAATTTCATTTGTGGCTACGATTTAGAAATGAGAAAACGAATTCTTAATTCATGGGAACGAAATATTAATTTGTGGCCAGTGGCCATGGTATATTTTTGTCTGCATGTAATAAGAGCAGGGCTCCGTATACACGACAGACCTACCGTGCCTTACCTATTTATCTATTAATTTATTATCGAATGATATATAGCTCACCTTTTGCTGCACTGCCATGTTTGCGTAGCACATCCTCGTGCTTTCTGGCAATGTCGCTTTAGATTCCAATATCTTAGCTAACTCTCACAATCTCTCCACACTCCCTTTCAATTTCTTCTCCCTGCTCGTTCTTAACTTTGTGCATTTATGTATAAGGTTCGCAACTTCATTAAAACAATATTTGAACTCCATAACCTATTGCTCCACTATTGCTTAGCTATTTCACAGATTCTAGATCTAGCAAATCACCAAAGGACATTCTGTGTTAAGCGGGTTGAGCGAGCGGCGCTGAGCGAGTTGAGCGGAATCTTCAGAAAGGCGCTCACCGCTCTGGAGGAAATATTACCGCTACGCTCCCCGCTCCGCTCGCGCTCCGCTTACATGCTCTGTCGTGCATGCGGCCGCTCTTTAGAATACTCCAAATTCACTAACATCAGAACGAGGTTAAGAACAAATTCATGTGCGTACGAACGTTTTGTGAATCAGGCGGAGATTTTTCGTAAGAAGTTCTCCTGTGCATACAAATACGAAAGTATCCATGCAATTATTAGTAAATTAGACTAAATTATTATTTTTTGACTTGTGTACTTACATCCCAGCTAACAGATTTTTGTTATAAGAACGTTCTCCAAATATCTTCTGAGAACGTTAAAAAATGTCAGTTTTCTTGACATTAGAGGAACGCATTTTAAAAAGTACCCTTGAATTTATTAAAACTTGCGTTACACCAAAGAAGAACCATGGAAACACCAAAGACGCTTTTAATATATTATGCATTTTATTAGACAGGTGAGCAGTTGTTTGGATCCCTTTATCGACAGAAAACTAAACATTGTTATACAGCTCAACACGTTTAGTCTGTGAATCTCGTTTTCTTGATTTACCTCGAGTAACATGTTTGTACCATGCCTCAGAGGCAATGGTATTTTGTCAAGTGGCTAACATAGCAAAATCAGAAAGGACTTTATTTGTAGTAACAGTAATACAGCATTTTCTCCACCAATATCTCTTTTAATGAATTGCATGCCATTTAGCAACACAAGTCATCCAGCATTTAATCTAGCTTACTGCAATGTGCATCAAGTAATGCCTTCGTTATTTGAATAAGCTACATCTAGCAGCAAAACTTACATACTGTGCCTTTAACGTCAATTGTTTTTACCAACAATTACTATGAGTACAGATAGTAAGCATCAATTCTCAGTTTTGCTGAGCAGTTTTATTTCTCATCAGCTCTTTGAATCAATGGTGGTTTGTTGAAAACAGCCAAGGGCTTAACTGCGATGAGCTGAATTAACATGTTAGGGGCTGTTCAAATCAGATAAGTATGATTTAAACCATGCCAATGCAATTCCACTAATGCCAATATAATTTTCGAAGCAGAGCATTGTGCAGAACTATCATTATGCATGGAACCAAATAATAAAAGAATAGAATCAAATAAAACAGAGGCAGAGGCTACCTGTTCAATTATGGCAATGCCAGTGAAATTGCATGTAATTAAAGTTTTGAGATTTTAGCACTGAAATTATAAATTAATTGTTCATTTCACCAGAGACGGTTACTTACTAGCAACATACTACCATTAAAAACAAACTAATAACAAGACAGGGTGGCCAACCAGACTTTACTGTTGGGAAGAGGTTTCGGTGTTGATGTGCACTGGCCCTTTTTCCTCTAACCAGAGGGCTGAGCACTTGTGCCTAAATGTTTTTCTCAATGGTCTACAGAATTTTTTTTCCAGAAGCACTGTAAAACATCCAGGTGGTCTTGGCAAACATGAGACATGCCTCTATATTTGTTGTAGCAACAGTGGTTTTCTACTTGTCCTTTTATGAACTCCATTCTTGTTTAGGGTTTTTCTGAACAAAGACTTACACCGTTTGTTGAGTTTTCTGGTGGTCTTTTGTTGTCATTGTTGGGTTCTTCTAGCCTGGGAAAACCCAGACAACTTCCGGCAAATTTAGATTTGCTCTGCAAGTAGTCTGGCAAAGAGTCCATTCAAACCCATTTCTAAACCCTAGAAATCGCGGCACCAATTAGAAACGTTGGGGCGGGCTTTACACGATGACGACAGCGCAGCGACGTTGAAGCAGATTTTCCGCTGCTGTGGAGCATCACTCGTTCGAATCAGCTATCGCATCTGTTTTAAGCGATTTAAGCTTCTCCTTTTCGTTAAAACCAGAGCAAAGAACAACACTCGAAGCCTTTATATCTAAAAAAGATGTTATCGCTGTCTTACCGACTGGATGCGGCAAAAGTCTGATACCAGCTTGGCCCTTTGGTGGCTAAACGAATGGGTCTTAGCGAGAGTCCTCTGGTAGTGTTAATGTTTTACAAAATATAGTTTAAGTCCTTTTCAGGAGTGAATGAAGTTGTTTAAAGCTAAAATCTGTGGTTTATTTATAAAGAGAGCACCTTTTTTTTAATTTGATCTGCCGTTTTCGGAGTTGTGAGTTCGTCTAAGGTTACGTATGTAACCTCTGTTCCCTGAGAACAGGGAACGAGCGCTGTGTCTAGCTGACGCTATGGGGAACGCCCTCGGCGTGACTGGTGTCTGAAGCTACTATCGAATCACGGCAAAGTCTTTGACCGACGTCAGCCCATGACGTCATCATCGTGCGACCCGGAAGTATAAAAGGGCGCCGTGCCAACACATACACATCTTCTCGTCTGAAGGGACTGTATGGCAGATAGGCCCTGAAGCATGGCAACGCGACGCAGCGCTCATTCCCTGTTCTCAGGGAACAGAGGTTACATACGTAACCTTAGACGTTCCCTTTCGAAAGGGAACTCTTGCTGCATCTAGCTGACGCTATGGGGAACGATATACCAACGCCGCCATGCTGAGGGGAGTGTCTGCACTCAAAAAAATATTTTGGTCTAAATATAAGTTTTATGTATTTGAATTACATTACAATTTTCCATCCATTTGGACTACATAGTTTTAACATAAACAAACAAATAAACTTAATGTGATTCATATTTGTCAGTCAAACGTAAATGAAATAGGTAAGTTTTATGTAATGGTACACAGAAAAATGCCCATGATAAATTAACACAGCCTAGTGCACACTACTGAGATAAAGTACCATTGAAGCAGTGTTGAAGTTAATGAGATAATTGAGTGATGATTGAGAGTAATGATGAACACCTGATGATAATGAGCAGAATCACTGACGGAAAGAGAAACACAAGAACTACAACTGACTTCAGCCACAGCCTTAGATGAAATCAACTGAAGATAAAAGAAGACATTAAATCTCTGAAGATATCAGTAGATGAGGATTAAACAACTTCACAAACAGCATTATGAGCTTCACGCATTACTAACCAGACTGACTTTATTTCTGTAATTTCTGTTTTAATGAAAATAATAGTTTCATAGTATGGAAGTCACCATACTGGAGATGAGTGTCTGCTTTAGTTGGGCTCTTGACCCTTAATTTGTTTAGCTTTAGTTTTTCTCTGTCTCCTTTAACTGTGTGTTTATAAAGCACATTTGTTATTTCAAGGGAATCCAAGAGAAAATATTATCAGGTGATGTTGGCTATTTGTTTTGGCCTGAATCACTGCTCAAATTTAGAGGCTAATTTTCTGGTTATAGAGGTAATGTGTTATTAATTGTGTTGTATTCATAGTATTAGCCATGGGATTATGCAGCACAAGATACAGGACGGTTGTGTTAATTGAATAATATCCAGATAAAAAATTTAAAAAAAGTGCACAAAAGGTTTTAATCTACGGCATTACTTAGACACACACAGACATCATGAATCAGCGTTTGAATCTCTACAATGGTGACAATAAAAAAAAATTAAGATAAACAGATCAACTTTGAACATAAAACAAGCAACTAAAATGTCACGACAAAAACAGCAAAAGTAAAAGCAATTAGTAAGTATCAAAGAAAATTTGTCAATTCAGATGCATAATTTATTCATGCCGCAATGCATGCTGGGACACATGGGGGGAGGGGTTTGATTGGTGGTACCCAACATGCACTGCAGCTTGAAGATTTTAATTGATTGTCACCATTGTTGAGATTCATACATTGATTCTTGATGTCTGTGAATATCTAAGCAATGCCATAGATTTAAATCCTGCATATTATTCGAATATCACAACGGTGCTGTAACTCGTGCTGTAGAATCACATGGCAACTATTATGAATAAAACAAAACTATTAACACAGTACCACAATAACCAGAGTATTAGACTCCGAATGAGATCAGTGATTTAGCCACACGATGTCATTAACAATATATAAATAGCCAACATCACCAGATATTCTCTTGGATTCCCTTGCCATAACAAATGTGCTTTATAAACACACAGTTAAAGGAGCTAGAGAAAAAAGTTTAAGAGTTAAGAGCCCAACTAAAGCAGACACTGATCTCCAGCATGGTGACTTCAAACAAAACTATAAACATAAAATTACAGAAATAAAGTCAGTCTGGTTAATAATGTGTGAAGTTGGTAATGCTGTTTGTGGAGTTGTTTAATCCTCTTCTGCCAAGATCTTTAGATTTAATGTCTTCTTTTATCTTCAGTTGATTTCATCTAAGGCTGTGGCTGAAGTCAGTTGTAGTTCTTGTGTTTCTCTTTCCGTCAGTGATTCTGCTCATTATCATCAGGTGTTCATAATTAATTCTCAATCATCACTCAATTATCTCATTAACTTGAACACTGCTTCAATGGTACTTTATCTCAGTAGTGTGCACTAGGCTGTGTTAATTTATCATGGGCATTTTTCTGTGTACCATTACATAAAACTTACCTATTTCATTTACGTTTGACTGACAAATATGAATCACATTAAGTTTATTTGTTTGTTTATGTTAAATCTATGTAGTCCAAATGGATGGAAAATTGTAATTTAATTCAAATACATAAAACTTATATTTAGACCAAAATATTTTTTTGAGTGTGCCCATTGGCAGTGACAACTGTCAACACAAGTAATTCATAGAAAAACCTGAGTGATTCCCCCTCAGGTCACTGGGCTGACAGTGACAGCACTCCCTACGGTCATAGCTCAAGCTATGCAACTAAACGGAACCCTAACGCACTGCGTGGGGTTCCATCCAGACAGCTCGAAGGCCCGGGACCACTACTTCCACCGAAGGGGTCCCTTTAAGGGAATGTGGCTAGGGGACCCGAAGGAACCCCAGCCAGTCACTACTCGGGAAACCAGTTCTCCCGAGTGCCACCAGGGAGGCCTGACCTGGTGCCCTAAGTGTTATGGACACTTCGGTTTAGCCAACCCTGTCTGTTCAAAACAGAGCCTCTGGATGGTGCCCAGGGGGCATCCAAGCTAAGGGACTGAAACACTGGCAGTCCTACTTAGCCCGGAACTCAGAGACGGGTTATCCAAGAGAGCAATACTCAGCGTAGTGCTTTTCAACCCTTGCTATCAAGGGGAGTCTGCCTGCTCAAATCAAGGATCTACCAGGTGCTTGTGTTTCAAAGCAGTAGGGAGGCCGAAAGGGCCTAATGACTGATCTAACAGGGAGGCCTCATGAGAGGCCTACGACCGTCTGACCAGGCTCAGGTGGCTGAGCACTCATAGACGACCCTCATTGAGGGGAGCAGCTGAGCCTGCCTGGCGAGTAACCTCCAGCTGTAGGCCCAACTACCACAAGTTCTCACAGAGAACTGGTAATCAAGTGCCTAGCTCAGGAACTTCACCTTCAAGGAGGCCCTGTGGGCCTACTACTTGATAGCGGGTATTCCAGGGAGGCCTATAGAGGCCTACTACCTAACCGCAAGCCATGCTGGAAACCCAAGCATCCTGGCTCGGGACTCCGTCCTCAGGGAGGCCTAGTGAGGCCTACTACCTGACAGCAATACCGCCAATTTTCAGAGCGTTCAAGCTCACTTCCAGGGAGGCCTAGGGAGGCCTACCACCTGCCAGCGAAGCATGATCCTGCTGAGGTTACCCTTGTTTACCCTTGCCTAATGGAGGCCTACTACTTGACATTCAAGCTACGCAGGCTAGTCGAGCATCCTGTTTAAGGAACACGAGAGGAGACGCTAGTCCTCTGGTCCTGCCTACGGTCCTCAAGGGACCGTGAAGGACCAGGTCCCGCCTGCCTGGGTGGGGGTGCGCATCTCAGCGGTATGCATGCTCTTAAATGCCGCTGAGCGCGCCTTCGCCTCCCTGAACTTTCCAGCCACCGCCTCAACGGAGGTGCCGAAAAGTTCAGTAGGCGAACCGGCGAATCGAGGAGAAAGCCCTTCTCTTTCTCCCCGATATCAGCCAGGCTCAGCCACAGATGCCTCTCCGTGACCACCATAGCCGCCATAGAGCGGCCGATAGCAGCAGCAGTCTGCTTGGTGGCCCGGAGAAAAAGATCTGTGGTGCGGCGCAGCTCAGCAACCGCCTCAGGGGACAGCCCGGCCCCCTGGTCGAGATCCTCCAGCAGGTCCGCCTTGTACGCCTGAAACACCGCCATGGTGTGAAAAGCAGCACCAGCCTGACCTGCTGCAGTGTATGCCCCTGCCATTAAAGCACAACGTGATTTAGAGAGGCAGAGTTTGAGCTCTCAGTGTTGATGCCCACGAAATGCAAGAAAAGTTTGCAAACTTTCCTCGCCAGTCGGTAGCCCCAACACATATCCATATTTCCCTATCCCCTCAACATCAGCGAAGTTAAAACGCTGATGTTGATGAACATTGGGTCGAATACGGATTCTTCCATGCCCTCTCGATCTCTGTAAGAAGATCAAGAAGGAATGGAAGGCTCATCTGAGCTGATGGTTTATGGCCAAGGAGAAAACGATCGTGCAATCTATCACGAGCGATCTCTCCTCTAACGCGCCAACATGGCAGCCGCAGCCTGCCTGCAGTACGTTCCATAACATTCATCAGCTCAGCACACATGGTCAAGGTGGCTGAGAGGATTCATACCACTCTCACCAGCCATCCCTAAGAGCACTTGCTGTTTAGTCTCGTTAGCCGCCAGATCGTCGCGACGATCGGCGGGCTGCATCTGAGAACCCATGATGTATGCCAACGCTCAGCCTCAGCTTGAGCGGGACAGCATCATCCAGTCCCAGATGCCAAACTCTCTTCCCTCAGGAAAAAAGCCAGACTAGAGTGGAGCGATCTCAGATTGAAAACCGCTCACACTCACACACAAACAACTTCAAATGAACTTGACTGTGCATGCTCTTGATCCCAGGCAGTAAATACACACTCGTGTGTATTTAATAATTGAATTTGTTTTACCTTAACTCGTAAGCAGTTCAAACAGACAGTCCCTGAAGACGAGAAAGATGTGTATGTGTTGGCACGGCGCCCTTTTATACTTCCGGGTCGCACGATGATGACGTCATGGGCTGACGTCGGTCAAAGACTTTGCCGTGATTCGATAGTAGCTTCAGACACCAGTCACGCCGAGGGCGTTCCCCATAGCGTCAGCTAGACGCAGCGAGAGTTCCCTTTCGAAAGGGAACCAGTGGTTTAGCGGCGCTCAATCGATCATTGAGCCCGCCGAGAGGCGCCTTTCCTCGGCCAGTCCTTCTGCCGTCTGCCGCTGGCTCTGATGTCTCTGTAGTGGTTAAACCGTCTCGTCTTGTGTAGATCTAACGGCTGATCTTTGCTCTCATTAATCTATAATTTGTTCCTAGACAGATCGTTTTGTCTGAGGGCAAAGTGAAGTTTCATAACTTTATATTTTTAAGATATTAAATCTTACCGTTGTAGTCTCCTAGCGCTGACTTTGACTGAATTGCTTTATTTATTGTATAGCTTCTTATACCTTTTACTTACACTTTTATATTTGCTATTGATGATCACACATAAACTGACATTTAACAAAAAGAGACTGGGTTGTGTTTTGTGTCATATTTAATTTATTACAGTGATAATCATAGCCTATATTATGTGTGTGTGTTTTTTTAAATGTAAACGAAAAGAGGCTGGGTTTTTTATATTTCGTTTTGTTATAAACATGCATTGAAGATAACATGCATTGCCTGCACTACATATACAAATATATACTGAGTGATACTGTCAAGAGCATTGTAGGCGGACTAGTGTCCTCCCGTCCTCGGGAGTTCGTTCTCCGGAGTCAAACTTGGTAAGTCACGGACGCAAGTCAGAAGTTCGCGTACGAAATATGTCATAAAACACCACTGCCTCATTTCATAAAAAAATACCTGTTGCCTGCCTAATTGCCTGTTGTATTCTTAGAGTGATCTTTGGAGGATGCCTGCTCCTAGGGCGAGTAGCAACAGTCCAGAATTTACATTTGTAGACAGGGTATTGTAATGCGTTTTAAGGTCCCATTAAAGCTTTTTGAAAGCTCTTGCCTTTATTTAAATGGAAGGGCACACAAAAACTGTCACGTTTATGATGAAGATGATAAAGAAGATAAGATCCGTAACAGATCTACTTGCTGGTGACCGGGAGGTGACATGTTCGGTTCACTTAATTTTGTTGTGGCCACGACATATTAACTTTTGGGAACTTGATAAGTTGTGGCCACGACACAAGATCATTTTTGTCACTGGGATGACCTAATTTAATCTGTATTGGATTCAAACTCTTATGTACTTTGTTTGTGAATGTAGAGATTTAATTGTTGTTGTATCTATCATTCTTTTTTCATGTAGACTTATGTTTGTAGTAGAGTTTATAATTGTTAATTTAATTATTGGATGATGATTCGGATGTCAATTACTCTCATCTGTGTATGATTATCATCTCTATTTATGCTGTTTCATTTTTTATGAAGCTGTACCTTGAAAAAGGCTACTTGATTTGCTGAAATGTTGGTAATAATAAAGTGTGCTTAAGAAAGTGTGCAATTTTCTCTCTTCATTAAGTTTTCTCCTTCAACTTGCACCTCTAAAGGTTTTTCTCTGTTGTTCTATTAGTAATTCACTCAAGCATTAAAACAGGACTGTTAACATGAAACGTTTTGTCACTTCATAAAGAATTGACAAAGCAGACCATGCAAAAAAATCCGTAGTGATATAGTATAAGAAAGCGTTCACGATTTTCCTCGATTTGGTAACACTTTAGAATAATGGTCCGTCATTAATAAGTAACTATGCAGGAAGTAATGCAGGACTAATGAGTAGTACTACATTAAAGGGATAGTTCACCCAAAAAAGAAAATGTGATGTTTATCTGCTTACCCCCAGGGCATCCAAGATATAGGTGACTGTGTTTCTTTAGTAGAACACAAATGAAGATTTTTAACTCCAACCATTGCCGTCTGTCAGTCGTATAATGCATGTGAATGGTAACAAAATCTATGTGAGTAAAAAAAAACATGCACAGACAAATCCAAATTAAACCCTGCGGCTCGTGACGACACATTGATGTCTTAAAGGGGTGGTAAACCACGATTTCACTATTCTAACTTTAGCTAACGTGTAATGTTGCTGCTTGAGCATAAACAACATCTGCAAAGTTACAACGTTCAAAGTTTAAAGCAAAGGGAGATATTTGCTTTTAAAGAAATCAGTTTCTAAGGACTACAGCAAACGGCCGCTAGGGACTACTACATATTCACCCAGGTTTTGCTGACATCACCAGGCCCAATATTTACATAAACCCCTCCTCCGGGGAATATGAAATAAGGGGGGCGAGGCAATTTTGTATCGCCGCGGGGAAGCGTTAGTAGGCTGTGTTTTTGCCGCAATGCCGAAGAAACGCTGTTATTTTCATCCGGATTGCAGGTCTGGGGTACTTGCTCTGTTCAGCCTTTCTTGGGAAGGGGGTGCGTTGCAGAGCGTTTAACATACAGCATGTTATATGCACGTGTGTTTGAGTCAGCGGGGAATCAGGCGCGCGCAGGGCTCCCTGCATCCACCGTCTTCGCGATTTCAATGCCAGATTTGCACAACGTCAGCTGCGTGAAAAAAACACTGCCGGTGCGTGGATGCACGACGCGCGCGCTGCACATTTCACGGAGGACAACACAATCTTCCACAAACTTCGCGAGTTCAATACAGGATATGCACAACGGCTTGTCCTGAAAGCTGGATTTACAAACAGAAGCTGTTTACGGGCCACAACCTGTAAGTCTGATTTATTTTTCATCGATGTGTTTTCCTGTAATAGGTTGTAGCAAGGAAGTAAACAGATGACAGCGCTGTTCTGCAAACCAGTCTGTTAAATGCTCATTCATACTTAAGGTTATCCGACGAACACTTAACGTTACAAACACTAACGTTAAAATCTCAACAGCGAACCTGGCATTAGTGTAAATGATTCTTTGATTAGAGCTTTTATGTATTGTTTATCTACAGGCATGCTAAACATGGTTCTGTGTGTGATTTGGCTAACTTACTAGTTAAAGCCAGTGCTTAGTGTTTGTTTTGGGTTAGTTCTTGCGACAGATATTTGGCTATAATCGTTCTAAAAATACAAAAGTTAAAGTGCCATTCAGTAGCGATCATTATAGATCCGCAGTCTTTACTCTCGAGGACTGAACAGGTTCTGCTCGATCATCTTCACTCAAATGTTCTGGGTCTGATTCGGGCGGTAAGGGGCGTGACGTTTCCGACGTGCACTGCGGTTAGCGAATCACAACACACTGGGCCAGCTAACCAATCTGAGCCCACTGCGTATTTTTGAGGGACTGGCTTCATACAACCCGGAAAGCATCAGACCGTTTTACAAGGAGGGACAGAGCAGTGTAGAATAAAGGTCAAATATATGAAAAATAAGGCAATTTTTTTTAAAACGAAGCATGAACACATGTTACAGTGCACCCCACAAACACAATCAAGCCTTCAAAAGAATGTGTTTTACCACCCCTTTAAGACACGAAACGATCGGTCTGTGCGAGAAACCGAACAATATTTATATAATTCTTTACCTCCAAATTCCAATACACCATTATGTCCAACAGCCTTGAGCGCACGATCACTTCCGGCGCTTGCTAAACTATGCCAGATTGTGTACAGATCTAATGCACCTAGGGCCTCATTTATAAAACGTGCATACGCACAGTTTGATCTTAGAGTGTGCGTACGCTGAAATCCACGGCAACGTTCATATTTATAAAAATTTGACGTGGAAAAGTGCTTACCGCCACATCAGGGTCTGAGCAGACGTACGCACTTTTCTTTGTGGCAAATATTGAATATATTTTAAAATGCAATTTATTTCTGTGATTCAAAGCTGAATTTTCAGCATTATTACTCCAGTACTCCAGTCACACATGATCCTTAATAAATTATAATATGCCGATTTGCTGCTCAAGAAACATTTACTGTATTATCATTATCAATGTTGAAAACAGTTGTACAATTTTCTTTCAGGATTATTTAATGAATAGAAAGTTCAAAATAACAGCATTTATCTGAAAGCTTTTGCAACATTATAAATGTCTATACTGTCACTTGATCAATTTAATGCATCCTTGCTGAATAAATGTTCCCTTTCAAAAGCTACACTCAATGCTGCATAAGCTTATGCAAATGGGGATGTCTTTGACATAACCAGCTGTGAAAATAGTGTGAAAACACGTCAATGAAATTGACCCGGGAGGTATTTATAGCCTCGGCTGGTGACGTCATAGGCGCACCTGCTGCACGAGGCTATAAATAGATGAGCTTCAGCTGGAGCAAACCAGGTCTTTTTGTTTTCAGACCAACTCTGTGTTATGGTGTGTTACAAAGTCTCTGAAAAAAAAAAAAAAAAAATTTCTCTCTCTCTTTCAAGACTCAACTCGAGATCTTTGTTAGGAGTTAGTTTTCAACATGGCAGTGTGCAGATTTATCTCTCTTTCTCATCTCTGTTACAAAGAAACATTAGTGGAAAGAGTTCTAGTTAAATCTGATCAGTTGGAAACGAGTCAGCAGAGTAAAACGCTGTATATCCATGTTCTCTTTCAAATAACAGAACTGGATGCACACGTTTATTGCTGTGTGTGTTTGGGGAAGAGCATGCGGTTGCTGCATTGAGTCAGACGAGTGCGAGCATTGCAAGCCTTTGCAGTTAGAATGCTTTATGCTCGTCTGGGCTACTTTCAGTCCGCACCAGTTTTCGGAGCTCTCGAATGGGTTTGTTGACGAGCAAGAGACGGGTCCGTCCCTTTCGCTTGCTCGCTCAACAAATGCATCCCAGCCAACATTTATATGTGGGGCCCATATGGGTATGACATGGGCTGAAAAATGGGCCCCATATGGGATTGTCCGCGGGTTCCATAATGGCCCCATGTTAGTTGCCCACATGGATTTCATATAGGATGGCACTTGCCACTAGGTGGGACCCAAGTGGGCAACATGCACAAGACCCATCTCGGTCCCAGCTTTAACCCAGACAAAATTTATATATGGGGCCCATGTGGGTATAAAATGGGCTGAAAAATGGGCTCAATATGGGATTGTCCGCGGGTTCCATAATGGCCCCATGTTAGTTGCCCACATGGATTTCATATAGGATGACACTTGCCACTAGGTGGGACCCAAGTGGGCAACATACAGAAGACCCATCTCGGTCCCAGCTTTAACCCAGACAAAATTTATATATGGGGCCCATGTGGGTATGAAATGGGCTGAAAAATGGGCTCAATATGGGATTGTCCGCGGGTTCCATAATGGCCCCATGTTAGTTGCCCACATGGATTTCATATAGGATGACACTTGCCACTAGGTGGGACCCAAGTGGGCAACATACAGAAGACCCATCTCGGTCCCAGCTTTAACCCAGACAAAATTTATATGTGGGGCCCATGTGGGTTTGAAATGGGCTGAAAAATGGGCTCAATATGGGATTGTCCGCGGGTTCCATAATGGCCCCATATTACTTGCCCACATAGATTTCATATAAGATGACACTTGCCACTAGGTGGGACCCAAGTGGGCAACATACAGAAGACCCATCTCAGTCCCAGCTTTAGGTTTTATGTGGGTACTACATGGTTCCTATATGGGCTGAAATACGGGCTGTAAGTTGGTTTGTCCACGGGTTCCATGTTGGCCCCAGCAACTTGTTCATGTGGGTTTTAAGCAGGATTTCACAGGGCTTTAGGTGGGGCACAACTAGGGATCATACGCATGGGGCCCCATTAAGGATCATCTGGGTTCCATCTAAATGAGTAGCAACACCACACAAATACATTTTAAAGCATTAGAGCACACAGTGAGATTAAAAGTTTTTCAAATATCAATTTTATTGAAACTACCAATCACATTATGCTATATTCTGACATTTCCGGAGACAATATTTAAGCTGTTTGAAGAGTATCTTTTTAAAGGTATATACCTAATGTTTAAATAATTGTAATAATTAAAGTTAATACACATTTTGAACCTGTATTTAAACAATCTTTACTCAAAGCTTTGGGCATTTGAACAGGAAATACAGTGAATTAGTGTTGTCAAAAGTACAGACCGCAATACCAAGTCGGTACTGAAATTTTAAAAAAATTTGACGCTTTGAGCACTGTTGATCAGAATCGTAAATAACTCTGATTGCCCATTGTGCTCACACGCTCATCAAATGTGATTGGCTACAATGACCAGCGCTTCAAAAACATGTTGTTAATATAAATCAATTATGCTTTTCACTGAGCGCTTAAACAGATACACATGGGAGTGTTTGAATGCAGGTGCCTATCAGCCTACCGGTCCGCTGGTTGATGCCTGCTTGTGCTTTCAAATGCTCCCGCTTTAAAAACACTTTCAAACACTTCTTTCTGCTTTCAAACGCTCCCGTGCGTTGATCATTGTATCCAATCACAGACACATCCAATGATCGTGTGAGCACAATGGCCAGTCAGAGGTGTTTACGATTACAGCTCAACAGCGTTCATAGCAGCATTTTTAACATTTCAGTACCGACTTGGTATCGCAGTCGGTACTTTTGAGAACACTAAAATACATACAGTGGGGACAATTATAAGCAGCAGCCACTATACATTTTTCAGTACTGCTTACACTGTAGACAGTCATTTGTGCATTCTAGACACCCTCAGTCCTCCTCCGTCTCTTGTCCCAGTGAACCATTTTGAGAGTTCCCACTCAGCTTCTTGCCGGTTGATCTTTGACATCACCAGTGCAGTCTTTTTGAGAGCCTCTGCAAAACAATTTGTTTTTTAGATATAGCTATACAATATAACATTAAAAATTTCACTTTTTTGCTTGGTTTAATCAGGGTAATATTAAAAATGGTGCTAAATCTGACTAAATGTTATTTTCTGCAGTCGATTTAAAATGTTTAATCTGAATGTAAAAACTGTTTGAATTAGGGCTGTCAAGCAATTACATTTTTTAATCTAATTAATCACACATAAAATTTGCCTGAGAAGTTAGTCCCAAAATATAATTTAAAGTAATCAAATAGAAATATTTTTGGGTGAACTTTACTGTTTGTTTTTATTCATATTGAAATATGAAATTATACTCTAAATAATAAACTAAATGTCTAATGGAGTAAGTCATTGAGTCATTCATTCGATTCGCTCAAATGTGAACGCAACACAGACCCGGGTGGGCAAGAAAAGTAACCTGCGCATGCATTTTATCAGATGATGTTGTATTTAATTCAATAAAACACATGTAAGGGATGATGGTGTTGATGATTTACCTTGGATACGAGAGTGAGTCTGCAGTGTATGTGTATTCGCACACAGCACCGGCAGGAACATCGCGCTCTGACACGGACAGTGTAAAAACGCCCAGAGACTGAAACATTTTTGCCCTATATCTTGCATTTTAGGCACAACGTTTTCTTAGGCCTTTTATAGAATTGCATTCTATAGGGTTCATTACGCAGCCAGTTGTTGCCCTGCATCATATTTTTCATGACCTAAGTAGGGGCGGGGCAAGTGCGCTAAATGCGTTAATAATTTTAACGCGTTATTTTTTACCGTAAGTAAATAATCAAAATGTACGCGTTAAATCGACACCCCTAGTTTGAATGAATGATTTAATGACTCACTAAAATACATGTTTCATTACTTTTTTTAACAAATCTCTTGTCGCCACCTACGGGTGTAACAATGTGACAATTTTTATTTTAAGTGTCAAGTTCCTTTCAAAAGGTTATTTACTTGCTACTGTAGACAGTGTTTATATCTAAACCATAAACTTTTTACTTCTGTGATCATTTGAATAATTGTAACACAGAAATAACAATAGTGTGGTTAAAAAGACCTGAATATTAAGTCTGCATTTTAAAACAAAGGAGGATGGTTAGTATGCAGACCTGCAAACTCAGAGTAAAAAAGGTGACAGTGGGGGGTGGGGGGTGCGTGCCCCTGGCTCGATTTTTTTTGTTTGTGATTTTAATATGCAAATTACACATTTCTGAGCGTGACTTAAAGTGAATGACATTTAATATTTTAAAAATAATTTTATTTACAACAAAGAAACGCCTGCAACTCAGGGAAGTGTTGTGACGCATGACACAAATAAAAAATAAAAGACTGACATAAGGGGTGTAACGGTACACAAAACTGACGGTTCGGTACCTTGGTTTAGAAATCACGGTTCGGTATGAGTTCGGTACAGCAGTTTTACAAAATTGCTTTTTATTTATTTTTATATTTAACAGTGGTTTACTGAAGAAGAAAAAGTGTCTGTCCTTGAATTAATTCAATTATATCTAAAAGTTTATTGAAGACATTTCTGTAAACTATATAGGGAGCCCTTACTTGCACACTAATATTAAAGGTCCCGTTTTTCGTTTTTTTTTTTTAAGCTTTGATTGTGTTTACAGTGTGCAATATAACGTGTTCATGTTTCGCGTGTAAAAAAACAGTATTTTTCACACAATTTACTTATCTGTATACTGCTGTTTTCACTGTCCTCAAAACGGCTCGAAAGATTTCCCTGTTCTATGAAGTCCCTCCTTCAGAAACACGTAACGAGTTCTGATTGTGCCAGCGGGTCCCGTGTTGTGATTCGACAGCAGCTTAGGGCACGCAGAGCGCACGTTACCGGAAAGGTCACGCCTCGCACCATAACGGGGATGCATGCGCTCAATAATCTCTAAGTACAGCGTCCCTGGGAAAGCCAAACAAAGGTGATTTGACTCCGGGATGAAAATAACAGCGTCTCGACGACATGGCGACAAACATTATACAAACGCAACCGAACGCAGCACTTCCTCTTCTCCACGCGGGAGCAACAAGACCACGCCCCCTTTTTCGCGTACTCTTGTGGGCGGAGGTTAGTCGACAAACTGCTCTACTGACGTAATTAAAGCAGGATGTACAGGGATGTAGTCCCAACCGGCCGTTCGCTGTAGGCTTTGAAAGGGAACTTCTGTTAAATAAAATATCTCGCTTGGCATTGAACTTTGAGCTTTATAATTTTACAGGTATTATATATGCTCTAACAGCAACATTACACACTAACTAAAGTTTGAAAAATGGGATCACGAAGAACAGGACCTTTAAAGGTTAACAACAGAGCCAAAACTATTAGCCTAAATTCAGTTGCTATTTATTTTTAGGTATAATAATCAACACTCAAATAACACATTGTATGCAAACATGTAAACTTCGCATAAGGCAGTTTTTGCATTAACTTCTAAATCGAATTGTAAAATTGTTTTTCATCCAATTCATTGTTGAAATATAATAATTGATACAGTGTCTGTCATTTTCATGACAGGTTTATTTAACATGCTTGAAATAATCAAGACATCACTAACAAGTAAAGTAGAATATAATGAATATATAGGCTAATATAGTGCATATATTTATTGAAAGAGTTGATTTCTCCAGTGAATTAAATTCTGTGGACACTGAATGACTGCCTGAGGTAAATGTGATGCTAACGTTACATGACAAGATGGGCATTCATGTATATTGGTCAGTGATCAGTCACACCACATCGAGCGTCAAAATGGCATTTATCGTTTGAATTTCGTGGTAAAATGGACTGAATACTTAATATGTTTGTGTGGAAACTCGAAATTGAAGTGTGTTCTGCGCTTAAAACAAGCCGACTGTGAACTGTTAAAGATTGCATTCGGAAACAGTTCGGTAACGTTACACGCTTGTGACATAAACGCACACATCAACCTGATCACTTTATTTAGTTTATTTCTACTGGCAGTGACAACGCAGATATGAATGTTAGCTGTACAACGAATCGTTGTCATTTCGGAAAAAATATTGTGTGGGTGTTTGAAGCGAGATCACAATAATTTAACAATTAATCAGTAGCTCTATTTTCTGATAATATATGTGGCTCTGTACATTTCTGATATGTAGAACTATTACACTTATTTCAAAATCCTAACTACACATTGTATTATGTTAATTGTGTAAAATCTAATTAAGTAAGTACATTTAAAGGAACACTCCACCGTTTTTAGAAATAGGGCTTACGGTATTCAACATCTTTCCTACATTTAGATATGTGGGCAAATGCATTTTTGTCTCAGTGCATGCATTGTTTTAGTTTGGCAGGGTCGCCGCTAGCTTAGCTTAGCATAATGAATGGAATCCTATGTTGCCAGCTAGCATGTCCTGAGTAAACATGATAAAAAAAAACCCAACCTAATTACTTCTTGTGGCCTGCATATTCACAACGAGTACAAACAGCGATGCAGATTAAGACTAGGCGATTTCCTAGGCGGGGGTGCGTTTCCCAAAACCATAGTTGCTAACCTGTTAGCAACTTAGGTCGTTGGCAATGGGAAATTGCATTGCAACCAACAAAGTTGCTAACTTAGTTAGCAACTATGGTTTTGGGAAACGCACCCCAGATATTGACTTGGGACTATATTATGGGGAAGCACAGGCGAAGCACTGCTACTTGGGCGCAGAGATATCACACAACACATGAAATCCCACAACTTCCGTGAATAGTAGGTGGCTATTTTTCATACAGTACATGAATGGCGATGAACATGGCTGATTTTGTTAGAGACGAAGAGGGTTACTTAGAAAGTCAAGATCCAGAACCATAGCTTGAGTTTTCAGAAGAGGAGCTACGCCTGCGTGCTTTGGAAATAGAATGACAAGAGGAGGAAGTTGCGATTGCTCAACAGCCGGAGGACGTGAGGAGGATTTTTCCGGTGTGATAAAGTGAACTGGAAAAAACTGCATCGCTATTTGTACTCATTGTGTATACGCAGGCCACAAGAAGTAATTATGTGTTTTTTTGATCACTTTTACTCAGGACATGCTACCTGGCAACATAGGATTCCATTCATTATGCTAAGCTAAGCTAGCAGCGACCCTGTCAAACTAAAACAATGCATGCACGGAGACAAAAATGCATTTGCCCACATATCTAAATGTAGGAAAGATGTTGAATAAGCCCTATTTCTAAAAACGATGGAGTGTTCCTTTAATTAAATTAAGTAAAATCAAAACACCTCACATATCACAAAAGGTTAATGAATCCATTCCATACCATAAGTGATAGTGCAGCAGTGCTCCATGCAGTGTAGCAGATGAAGAACAATCCTCCACCAAATCGCCATTAATCAGCTGAATCCCCGGTCAATCTGGGGTGGGGTCGGCTGACAAGTCCTTAAAAAGAAATGTATTGAAAAATACAACAAAATGTATTGAAATTCTAACAACATTTGCCATTATAAAACATTCAGACAACATGAACAAATGGTGAACTTTGAGACTTAGTTTGTATACAATTAAAATGTTAAACATATTTATATATATATATATATATATATATATATATATATATATATATATATATATATATATATATATATATATATATATATATATAAAAAAAAATGAAATACCCAAATTACATTGGATTCACAACAACGGTCTCTTTTCCTAGATGTATCATAGCAAGGTAAACAAAATTGTAGCTTTAAAAAAGCCAAATGGCACACAGATATCAATCTAATAAATTTACCTGCAGCCGCATTTTTCCTGTCATGACATCTCTGAGAGTCATGAGGGTCTTTCCCTTGATGTTCTCCAGTGAATTAAATAAAGGACTGATGATGATGATGGTGATAAGTTCTTCTTTCTTTATGTCACTTCAGAGGAAGAAAAGACAAAAGTTACTCAGATTTATTATCACTAACGTTAGTGGAGGAAAAGGAAATGTCTTACAAATGTAATTTTGATGATGAAAATAACTTTTAACTACATTAATCCCAATGTAAGGTTTAGAAACAATGGTTAAAACAGACTAATATCTTACTGCAGTGGATAAATGGATTCGTTTCTGGATCTTCTTCCAGTGCTTGATCAAAAATAAATGTAAACAGACATCTTATCATTAGCAGTTGGCTGTGATCTACATAGAGTTTCCTAGTGTAAATGACGCTTTTATCAGTCACTTTACTAATTCCAATGTCCCTCGTTTTAAACTAACGTTACAACATTATGATACATGAGAGGAAACATTGAAATACGTGCAAATACGCTAATCGCGATTAGCATCTCATTTCAACAACTTTAATGAAGCAGTAAGTTACACAGACACTGCAGGTTGTAACGTTACGTCTGTTACCCATTTCTAAAGCTCTCGTGTGTACACAGATCATTTATTTAAGTTAATGAACACCATTAACACAAGATTTGTTTATCTGCATTATTTAATATTCCATTAACTATATTAACACGCTCATCCGCTTATTTTAATTGGATACCTTTTAAACAAATATATTTATTTAGGCTATTCATCTATCTGTGTATCTAAAATGATATTGGGATACATACATTAAGTAACGTTACATGAACACACAACACAACTTTACTATGACAAAATATTATCTTACCTGATATTGCATATGTTTGCAGTACCTCACGATCCAGTCTGAGTCTGACCCTTCCTCTGTACGTGTCTCATTCCAGCTTTTGTTCTCCGTTAACGTTCCACAACTCAAATTAGTTAAAAAAATAATAACTTAACAGACACATTAATCGGGGACTGACAGAAATCTTGCTGAGCAGTAGCACGCGACTCGTTACCAATTCAAACCCACGTATTTTGAAACTCGACCGGTAAAAGGGCGCGCACAGTTGTCATTGGCCAGTTACGTAGATGACAGCACGATTAACCAATCATGATGCAAAGAAGCAAGGTGAAACAACCAATAGCAATTGTTTCAGCATGGTAATGGAAAGATTATTTTATTTTTCAAAGAAATGTATGTGTTTAGTGTTATTTGTAGGCTGTATTATTTGATTAGCTGGTCGAATAGTATTTTCATGACAAAGTATAAATAAAATACATTACTGCATGGTAAACTATAGCCTCACACACAAAATTGTACACAAAATCACACAAAAAGTTTATGCTGCACTGCTCTCCAGGATTAAATGACATCCATTATTATTATTATTGATACTTATAATAATTATATTTTAACATACACATTTAGATTTTTGAATGGTTTTGAACGAAATAGATAAAATGCTAACAAAATAATAATTTGAAAGGCATATATTTCTTGAAGACATGACATTGAGTCAACATACAGATCTGGAAAAAAAAAAATGTATATTGATTTATAAGGGTTTTTTTAACCTTTTTCAACAGCTTAGCATTACATGTTATATCAACATTGTGTCAACGTTGAAACAACGTTGAAACAACAACAACATTATTTGAACCATATTTAAACTTTGAAGGAAAGTGCTGACTAGGATTGAAAAAGAAAATTAAACTGCACTTTATTATGTAACGTTTGCTTTATTAAAAAAGTTTGTTTGCTGCAAGTATGATTTCTTGCAGTTTTTTGTTCGCTTTGTTACTATTTTCACAAGCAAGGTGTACATTTTCAAAACTCATAGTGCTAATATCACAACAGATCATCAAAAGTGCACTTTTTTCAAACATTTCAGCATATTTTCAATTGTGTGAATACAATACACAAAACCACAAAGTATCCTTTTCACTATACAAAATAAGTGTTTCATCTTTATAAATGTTTAATTCACAGTTCATTGGACCGAAATATTTGCAATTTGTGAATAGAGCAGAATAGAGTATAAGGGAGTGGAAATAGTCAATGACGGTGTAACATCAGACAGATGGCATGAAATATAGCATTTTACATTACAGTATGTATGCCATGTGATACTGTAAACCGATTACCATGGTAGAGACTGTCACATTACTGTAACTGTAACCCTTATAAAGCTCAGTAGATTCAATCATATACAGTGAGAACACTTATTGGCAGCAAACTCTGATATAGCACAGAACCTCATGGCAGTGTCATAACTTTATCACACCAGATAACACACTGAATACTATTACAAACATCATGGGTTCAATGACACAAGTTAGGTAATGTAAGTGTATTTTCTAATGAGGCATATGTAGCCTGTGTTACTGTAAATAATTCAGCAACGAGGGAGATTTGAAACAAGTATCTTGCATTGTTCGCTGTTGGATGAACTGATTGTTTAAAGTACTAAACTGAAAAAAGATAATATTGTTGTGTTTCGGTGATTAAACCAACATATTATAATAATCTTGTGTTTGAAACAATGATTATGTGGGCTGAAAATATGTGCAACTGAATGAAAGCATGAGATCAGGTTTTGAAAGAATGACGAGCTGTTACAAGTGTGAGCAGTTTGGATTTTTGTACCAAGAGTTTTGAAAATGTACACCTTACTTGTGAAAATAGTACCAAAGCGAATAAAAAAAAACTGTAATTTACATTGGATTCCCTTCAAAAATATGAATTTCCATTCTATCTTTCTTTACTTGGGCTATTTCACCATCTGATGAGCCTTACCTTTCAATGTTCAAGATAATATACCTCATCATTTATATACTGAATTATATACCCAGGTAAAAGAAATCAAAACTAGCAACAACCATGTGCAACAGCCATTATAATCCCATTATTTTGATAGATTAAGTAGCCTTTTGTAACCCATTCTTCATTTTCATATTCTTCATATCAAAATATTTTGAACAATTTGTATACATTTTAAAATAACTGTATGGAGATAAGCATTTGCTGTAACTCACAAAATCAGGCACTAAACACATTTGATATTTAATGTTAATGACTTTGTCTCTTGCCCAATTTCAGACACTAAAATATGTGTACCAGGCCATTTCTGACACCACCAGGGTTTGACCTAGTTTACCTCTACCAGGGTTCTTCAACTCCTGACTTCTGAACTCATCAACAGCCTTTAAGATCGTTTTTCTTGCTGAGTTTAATTCTAGCTTTAACCAAACATGCCAAACAAGCTAATAACAATGTTCCAAATTACTTGTAAGTTAAAACAGATATGTTTGATTGGGGTTGGTTTTAATGTCTGCTGGACACCAGCCCTCCAGGACTAGAGCTGAACAGTCCTGGCATATATTATACTCACATATAATGCACTCCTAACCCCATTATTCTCTTACCCAACCCACCCATTTTTGGCTTGTTTGCCCATATTTGGTTTGTCCAAAAGTGCTCCATATGTATTTCTCCATTCTGACACTGAATCCAAATATTACCTATGTGGGTACTACCCATAGACTGTATAAAACATGACGTCTCCAGTAGGTTTCTGAAGAGCATTTTTAAAGCCCAAAGTGGACGGAGCCAGCTGGAAGGTTGCCACTTGGTGCTACCTTGGACCCATGTAGGCAGCCTATTTGGGGCTGATTGTGTGTCCTACTCATATGGTTTATCAAAGCGGGCCCCATATGAGTTTGCCCATTCAGAACCCATATAGAGATTACCTATGTGGGTACTATCTTGGGCCCATGTAGGTAGCCTATATGGGACTGATTGTGTTTGCCCATGTCTCACCCATATTGTTTATCAAAGCGGGCCCCATATGAGTTTGCCCATTCAGAACCCATATAGAGGTTACCTATGTGGGTACTATCTTGGGCCCATGTAGGTAGCCTATATGGGACTGATTGTGTTTGCCCATGTCTCAACCATATGGTTTGCCTAAGCGGGCCCCATATGTATTTCCCCATTCAGCAACCATATAGAGGTTACCTATGTGGGTACTATCTTGGGCCCATGTGGGTAGCCCATATGGGACTGATTGTGTTTGCCCATATCTGACCCATATGGTTTGCCCAAGCGGGCCCCATATGTATTTCCCCATTCAGAACCCATATAGAGGTTACCTATATGGGTTCTACCATGGGCCCATGTGGGTAGCCTATATGGGACTCATTGTGTTTGCCCATGTCTGACCCATATGGTTTGCCCAAACGGGCCAAATATGTATTTCCCCATTCAGAACCCATATAGAGGTTACCTATGTGGGAACTATCTTGGGCCCATGTGGGTAGCCTATATGGGACTGATTGTGTTTGCCCATGTCTGACCCATATGGTTTGCCCAAGCGGGCCCCATATGTATTTCCCCATTCAGAAACCATAAAGAGATTACCTATATGGGTTCTACCATGGGCCCATGTGGGTAGCCTATATGGGACTCATTGTGTTTGCCCATGTCTGACCCATATGGTTTGCCCAAACGGGCCAAATGTGTATTTCCCCATTCAGAACCCATATAGAGGTTACCTATGTGGGAACTATCTTGGGCCCATGTAGGCTGCCTATATGGGACTGATTGTGTTTACCCATGTCTGTCCCATATGGTTTGCCCAAGCGGGCCCAATATGTATTTCCCCATTCAGAACCCATATAGAGGTTACCTATATGGGTTCTACCATGGGCCCATGTGGGCAGCCTATATGGGACTGATTGTGTTTGCCCATGTCTGACCCATATGGTTTGCCCAAGCGGGCCCAATATGTATTTCCCCATTCAGAACCCATATAGAGGTCACCTATGTGGGTACTATCTTGGGCCCATGTGGGTAGCCTATATGGGACTGTTTGTGTTTACCCATGTCTGACCCATTTGGTTTGCCCAAGCGGGCCCAATATGTATTTCCCCATTCAGAACCCATATAGAGGTTACCTATATGGGTTCTACCATGGGCCCATGTGGGCAGCCTATATGGGACTGTTTGTGTTTACCCATGTCTGACCCATTTGGTTTGCCCAAGCGGGCCCAATATGTATTTCCCCATTCAGAACCCACATAGAGGTTACCTATATGGGTTCTACCATGGGCCCATGTGGGCAGCCTATATGGGACTGATTGTGTTTGCCCAAGTCTGACCCATATGGTTTGCCCAAGCGGGCCCAATATGTATTTCCCCATTCAGAACCCATATAGAGGTTACCTATGTGGGTTCTACCATGGGCCCATGTAGGCAGTCTATATGGGACTGATTGTGTTTGCCCATGTCTGACCCATATGGTTTGCCCAAGCGGGCCCAAAATGTATTTCCCCATTCAGAACCCATATAGAGGTTACCTATGTGGGTATTTTCTTGGGCCCATGTAGGCAGCCTATATGGGACTGATTGTGTTTGCCCATGTCTACCCCATTTGGTAAACCCATATGGGGCCCATTTGTGTTGCCCATTTTAAGCCCATGCACTCATTTCCCATTTGTGACCCAGCTAGGACCCACATTGGTAGCCCACCAGTTTTCTCCCATATGGGACCTACTTAGCTGACCCGAGTGGGCCCCATATAAGATGCCCATTTTTGGACCATGCCCACTTGGTTCCCATGTAGCCCAAGCATAAACCACGTGGGGCCCACATATACATGTTGGCTGGGATGTTTCCCCGCATGATCCCGAAGCGCGCTCCGGCGTTTCATCGGCTCGCGCGGGGAATGATGATGAATCTCTGGGTCCGCGGACCTCGAGCAGCTGCCTGCGATCGTTCCTCACATGATAGACGAGGAATTTATCGAGGTGGTTGTTCGCGCGGTGGCCAGGGCAGTTTGTCTGGTACCGTGAATGAGAGATCCCCGAACGCAGTGAGCTTGAGGTTTCTGTCTAGAAAAAACATTTACTTCACGTGTTTTTGTACCCTTGACGTCGACATTTTCGACTATCATGGGTGCGAAATCGCGTTGATATGTGAGAATACCCCAGGTGGGAGACGCTCACGAGCTATCTCTCGCCTGGGTCTGCATTTTCATTAAAGAGACATACCTCCCCACGAAGCCATGTGGAACGTCGGCTGTCGTGGGCAAAGCTTATATATGTATGAATTATATATTGTATATTATTTTATATGGAATATATATATATATATAATATATATTGTATATGATTTATATAAGAATTATAAATATAAGGGGACAGGCTGGTGCTGTGCTGCACACAATGGCTGTCTTGCAGGCATATCAGTCTGACCTTCTGAAGGATTTGAGTGGTTCATTTGGTGACTCAGTTAACTCTGTAGTGGCCAGATTTAAAGGAGTGGAAGAAACATGAGGAAGTGTTCACTCAGTTTATTCCTCAATGCACTCAAGGGGAGGGGCTGTCAGCCACATAACCTCTCTTCGGTCCTTCAAGATTCAGGGGGGTAATAAGCAGAGTGTGGCGAGTCGTGCTCTCCCTCGTAAAGACTGGGGACCAGCTCGTCATCCTCAACAACCTCCCAGGGCAGACCTCGGGACTGTCATCAATATAAGAAGTCCGTGGTCAGGTGCCCAGTCTGCCTCCACGGGACAGGGCATGTCAAACATTTGCTTGCCCCACCCCGTTATCCTCAAAACCACTCCATCCCCGCCGCCTCTGGTGATTCGGGGGGGCAGTGGTTTCCAGTGAAATGTTAGACGTTCAGTGTTTAAATCCTGCTATCATCCAGGACATAGAACGTCTAACATCCCCTCAACAGGAAGTGTTAAAATTGTCACTCTCAGAGTCTCAGGCAGCGTGTGAACTTCTGCCAGACGTTTCTGCATGGGTGTTAAGCACAGTAAAAATTAGTAAACTAATTTATTTGTCGTCCTCCGTGTTTGAACGGCGTGGTCTCCACTTCCGTGAAGGCGGAGTTGGCGTTCGTACTGTCACAAGTGACAGCAGTTACTTCCTGGTCCCCAGTAGGGTGGGGGGGGTGTCCAATCTTAGATCTTCGAGTCTTAAACCGTGAAGCAGTTAAAGTACTCAAGGTTAAGATGTTACAGTGAAGGCGGTCGTGTCGCATATTCAACATTGTGATTGGATTCGGCACGATTGATCCGAAGGACGCATGTATTCGCATATAAAGACTGCCACAACACAGGAAGTTCCTGAGTTTCGCTCTTGGGGGCAAAAGCTTACCAATTTCGGGTCTTCCATTCGGCTAGCCTTGTAACCGCACGTATACGAAATGTATGGATGTATTACCGGCTCCATTGGGATTCCGGGGCATTCAAATTTTGAATTACAGAGGCGATTGCTAAAATTTGCACAATCACATGAGATGGTGCTTCAACACAGTGTGTTGGCTCATCTAGTTTCTCTAGGGTTGGGACTCAACACCAAGAAAAGTGTTCTTTCTCCTGCCCAGAGAACGACTTATCTAGGGTTTGTTCGGTTTTTGGTCACCAAGGTGGCTTGAATCAAGACCATTCAGTATTCCCTGAGCAAAGTCAGGCTAGACCAAGATCTTACTGATCATCAGCACCAGAGTGTTAGGTCTAATGGCATCAGCATCCACGGGTTTCCCTTTGGGGTTGTTGCACATAAGACCGTTTCAGTTGTGGCTCAAAGCCAGAGGACTTAGGGCCAATCCTCAGGCAAATAAAGTGGCGCGCCATGTGGCTTCGTACACTAACTATGTGGTTCAGACCCCGGTTTTTGCCTTGGGTCCCACTCTAGGCGTACCTTGTCGTCGCAAGTTGCTAACGACGGACGCTTCCCTGACGGACTGGGGTGCGGCCTTAAGTGGTCGTCCAGCCCAACGGGAATGGGAGGGTCATCAACTCAGTTGGCACATCAACTGCCTCGAGTTGACGGCTGTATTTCTGGCCCTGAAATACTTTCTCCCCCAATTGAGGGGCTGTCATGTCCTAGTGCGGGTGGACAGTACAGCTAAATATCTCATATATAATCACCAGGGGGGTCTGTGCTCACGCTATCAGAATAGCGAGACAGATTTTTCTCTGGGCTCAGAACAAGTTCCTGTCACTCGAGCAGTGTACATTCAAGGGCGGTTGAATGTGGGAGCAGATTTACTGTCCAGACAGAGTTACAGATGGGGGGGTGGAAACTCCACCCAGAAGTAGTCAAGCAGATCTGGATCAGATTTTACAGAGCTGACCACAGGGAGTGGACCTCTTCGCCTCTTCTCAGACAGCGCAATGTCCCTGCTTCTCTCTGTCACCCAGCCCCGCTGGGTCTGGATGTGATGGTTCATACATGGCCCAAAATGCGTCTGTATGCCCTCCTTCCAGTCGCTCTGCTCCTGGGAGTTCTAGCCGGGGTTCGCCAACAAGGGTCTTGCTTCTTATCAATAGCGCTGCGTTGGTCGAACAGGGTTTGGTTCTCGGAGATAGTGTCTCTCCTCAACGGCTCGCCTTGGGCGATTCCGGCGAGGAGGGACCTTCTGTCTCAGGCAGAGGGCACGATATTCCATTCCAGGCCCGACCTGTGAAACCTTCATGTTTGGCCCCTGAAGGGCACCAACTGAGGGACACGGGGCTTTCGCCTGCAGTTATTGAGACCATCCTAAGTGCTAGAGCTTCCTCCACTCGGAAAGTTTATGCTAATAAATGTGGTGTCTTTGAAAGGTGGTGTACGACACAATGTAGATTCAGTCAACTGCCAGGTAACTTCAGTTCTGGATTTTCTGCAAGAAAAGTTGTCATCAGGCACCTGCCCCTCCACTCTCAGGGTTCATGTGGCCGCTCTTTCGGCTTGCCACGCCTTGGTGGATGGGGTGCCGCTCGGGAGACATCCTCTACTCGCTCGCTTCATTCGTGGGGTAGGCGGTTGAGGCCACCTGTTAGAACCAAGATCCCTTCATGGGACTTGGCTTTAGTCCTCGAGGGTCTGGTTGAGACCCCCTTTGAAACATTAGCTTTCCCCTCCACTCTCAGGGTTTATGTGGCCGCTCTTTTGGCTTGCCATGCCCTGGTGGATGGGGTGCCGCTTGGGAGGCATCTTCTGCCTGCTCACTTTGTTGTGCCAGGCAGTTGTGGCCTCCATTAAGAGCCAAGATCCCTTCATGGGACTTAGTTTTAGCCCTCGAGGGTCTGGTTGAGACCCCCTTTGAACCTCTAGAATCAGCGTCTGACGAACTTCTGACTTTAAAGATGGTTTTTCTTATGGCTATAACTTCTCTGAAAAGAATTGGGGACATGCAGGCTCTGTCAATATCGCCATCCTGCTTAGACTTTGCCCCAGGTTTGGTGAAAGTGATTTTGCATCCCCACCCTGACTACCTACCTAAGGTTCCTTTGTCGACTGTACATCCTGTCACTCTTGAAACCTTCTGCCCTCTGCCGTTCACAACGCCGGATCAGGAGAAACTTCATAGACTGTGTCCAGTCCATGCTCTTCAGGCCTACGTCCACCGCACTAGCCAGTGGCGTAAGTCAGAGCAACTGTTTGTTTGCCATGGGGGCCGTAACAGAGGTTCTGCCACCATCAAACAATGTCACATTGGGTCAGGGATGCTACTGCTCTTGCCTATGAGGCGCGCGGTCAAGCTTCACCTATAGGATTAATGGCTCACTCCACCAGGGGGGTCGCCTCTTCTACTGCGTTAGCAAGGGGTGCTCCCTTACAAAGTGTTTGTGATGCGGCAGGTTGGTCCTCTCCGCACACATTCTTAAGACTTTATAGCTTGGATGCTCATGCCACTCTGGGCTCTCATGTCCTTGAGTCGACATCACAGGCTAATGCCTGAGGCTTCTTGCGTTCTTGTGCACACCTACACAACCGTAAGGGGTCCAGGCACCATCAAGCACGGCGGCGTGGGTATTCTCGTTCCCATTTGCATAAGCTTATGCAGCATTGAGTGTAGCTTTTGAAAGGGAACACTTGGGGTTACTTGACTGTAACCCTGTTCCCTGATAAAGCGGAACGAGATGCTGCATTGCTAGGCCGTGCTGATGATGCTTCAGGACTGGTCTTCAAACAAAGAAGATCTGGTTTGCTCCAGCTGAAGCTCATCTATTTATAGCCTCGTGCAGCAGGTGCGCCTATGACGTCACCAGCCGAGGCTATAAATACCTCCCGGGTCAATTTCATTGACGTGTTTTCACACTATTTTCACAGCTGGTTATGTCAAAGACATCCCCATTTGCATAAGCTTATGCAGCATCTCGTTCCGCTTTATCAGGGAACAGGGTTACAGTCAAGTAACCCCAAGTGTTTTCATTACTTTAAGTCCCCCCCCCCCGAAAAAAAAAATTTCTTACCGACCCAACACTTTTGAATGGTAGTACAAAGTTACAAAAGCTTTCCATTTCAGATAAATTATGTTCTTTTGAACTTTCTATTCACCAAAGAATCTTTTTTTTTTTTTACACAACTGTTTTCAACATTGATAATAATTGATTAAATGTTTCTTGAGCAGCAAATCATCATATTATAATGACTTCTGAAGGATCATGTAACACTGAACTGTGGAGTAATGAGCTGAAAATTCAACTTTGTATCACATGAATAAATTACATTTTAAAATATATTAAAATAGAAAACATTTTACATTTACATTTTAATAATATTTCACAATATTACAGCTTTTTTATAACATAAATTACTTCTTTAAAAACATTTAACAAATCTTACCGTCCATAAACATATAAGGGAATAATTAATAAAATAGGAATAATATATTATTAGGAATAAAATAAATGGGCTTACACAAAATATGTTTCACTTAAATTAAAGGATTAGTTCACTTCTTTCTGAAAATTTGCCTACGTCTTGTGTGACGTTTTCGACGTGATTGTGCAATCACTGGCATGTCACAGAGCAGCGCAAGATGAGCAATTTAGGTTAAAAAGTATATTAATTTTTTATTTTATTTTTAAATGACTGATCGTTTCGCTAGATAAGACCCTATTCCTCGTCTGGGATCGCGCAGAGCCTCTGAAGCCTTTCTAAAGCCCTTTGAAACTGCATTGATTTGGTCCTTCAACATTTTTGCAATGGAAGTCCATTATGTGGAGAAAAATCCTGGAATGTTTTCCTCAAAAAAACATATTTTCTTTTCGAGTGAAGAATGAAAGACATGAACATCTTGGATGAGATGGGGGTGAGTAAAATAACTGGAAATTTCCATTTTGAAGTGAACTAATCCTTTAACACATTAACAAAACGAAAGAAAAGAAAAATTTTACTCTGACTAACGCGCTCCACAAGTTGAAGGATTTTTTTTGAAGATCATTTGCGCTTTATAGATTTCACATGCGAAAGAGAGGCGTACGATCGTTTTTTTTGTGCATGTTCATTTTTCTGAATCACACGTAGGGGAGAGCGGGGCACAACCTATGCTTTTTGACTCAGAGTATTTCTTTTTCCCCACATTAATTTCACACATTTTGTACAATTATGTGGTTTTGTTTCATTAATACAGTGTATACTTTTTTTCTTGATTTACCCTGAAAGAATGGAAGTGAAATGTGACAACATGCCCCATAGGTGGGGTAGGCCTACATTGTAACATGACCAAAAGACAGCTTAAAATGTTACCTGATATAATAAAAAAAATGTCCAAGACAAACTAAAATATTTTGTCAATAAAATACAATTATTCACTTTTTTAAATAAAATAATGGCATTTTTTAATCATTAAATGAGTTTGACAGCTATACGGCATAGTTAAAAACATAATAATAATGAATTATTTCTGAACATTGACTCTCAGTCATTATTCACCCTTTTCTCGTGGTTTCTCAAAAGAATAAAAAAAAGTATAGAATATAATAGCGTAGTTCTAGTAGGGGTACATTGTAACGCAATGTTACAACGCACCCCATCTGCGCAACTGGGATTTAAACGGCGGCTCGTGTCTTTGCTGGTTGGCATTAAAGAACGATCTCAACTGTTAAATAACAGATGAGATTAAAATAATATCAGGTTTGTCTTATTTTAAATAAACACAAAACACAGAGATGAAAAATAAACGTAGGTAAAAAAATTACTTTTGCTATGGTGAAATAAATGTTCAGTAATATCTGAATTTTTTAATTTTCACGAAGGGCGAACCGAATAACAAGGTTGCCAGGTCTAAGCAACAAAACCCCTCCAATTGCTAATCAAAAGTAGCGAAATCACTGACAAAATGCGGCAAAACGCGGGGTGCGGGCGTTAGAAATATTGCTAAAGTAAAGACAACTTACACCTGTGGACTATAGGCTACAAACAACCCACAGCAACAGTAAATGCAGCCCAATTCCAGACTTGGCAACACTGAACCGAGCGTCGTTAAATGGGCTATAGCTGGGGCACTTTCAAAGCTCAAACCGGTGCGCAACGTTTTGCTACGGTTTCCGGTTGAACGTCATGTTTCCTGGAAACGGTGTGCAACGGTGTGCAACGGGTTTGAGATGCGTTTTCTCTCGTTTGGTGGGTGTGACAAATATGTCAGCCCAATCAGCAGCAACATGTATATAAACCACGCAGTATTATTCAATTCAATTCAAATTTATTTGTATAGCGCTTTTCACAATACACATTGTTTCAAAGCAGCTTTACAGAAAGTGCATTTCATAAATGTACATTGAAAAATGTTAGAAAGAGAATGTTAAAGAAAAATGTTAGAAAAAGTGAATCAATCATGTATTAATTTAGGCCATAACAACGCTGGCGTTGAGTCGTCTCTTCACAGGCGTCGAGTCGTCTCATCACAGGTGTTGGGGCATCTGAAGTCTCCATGAGAGGCTGGATACAAACTGGAGCTGACGAACTATTTACTTCGGGACTAGTGTCCCGAGATAACAACAGAAAAGCAGATGGGAAATAATTAGCATAGCTGCTGTTCAGAATATTAATGCTTTTGATCCGATTTAACTGTAGTATAAAAGGTAATTATAATGTGAATGCTTGGCTAAAGAGATGCGTCTTTAATCTAGTTTTAAACTGGGACAGCGAGTGTGAACCTCGAACAATATCAGGAAGACTATTCCAGAGTTTAGGAGCTAAATGTGAAAATGCCCTCCCTCCTTTAGTGGACTTAGATATCCTAGGAATGACCAGAAGCCTCGAGTTTAGTGATCTTAAAGAGCGCGATGGATTGTAGGGCGATAGAAGATCCTTTAAATACACTGGAGCTAAACCATCTAGGGCTTTATAGGTCAGTAGCAATACTTTGTAATTGATACGGAACTTAATAGGTAACCAGTGTAGAGATGATAAAATTGGTGTTATATGATCATATTTTCTTGACCTAGTAAGAACTCTAGCAGCTGCGTTTTGGACTAACTGTAGCTTGTTTATTGAGGATGCAGGACAACCAGCTAATAAAGCATTACAGTAATCTAGTCTCGAGGTCATGAATGCATGAACTAACTTTTCTGCATCAGAAATAGATAGCATATTACGTAGCTTAGCAATGTTTCTAAAGTGGAAAAATGCCGTTCTTGTAACATATGAAATATGATTTTCGAAAGACAAGTTGCGGTCTAATATAACACCCAGGTCTTTTACTGTAGTGGATAAAGTGACAGGACATCCTTCCAAGTTAAAGTTGTATTGTGAGAGGTTTTGTGGGCAGTTTTTTGGACCAATAAGTAATACCTCCGTTTTATCTGAATTTAATAGCAGAAAATTACACGTCATCCAGTATTTAATATCTTCAACACACGCTGTCAGTTTAGATAATTTAGCGTTTTCATCTGGTCGTGATGAAATATATAATTGAGTGTCATCAGCATAACAGTGGAAATTAATTCCATGTTTTCTTATAATATTACCAAGTGGTAGCATATATATTGAGAATAGCAGAGGGCCTAACACGGATCCTTGCGGCACCCCATAGTCTACTGACGTTATCTTTGATTTTTCCCCATTTAGACAGACAAAATGGTAGCGGTCTGATAAGTACGATCTAAACCAGTTTAATGCCTGTCCCTGAACACCAGTGTAATTTTGAAGTCGATCTAAGAGTATTTTATGATCTATAGTATCGAACGCAGCACTAAGATCGAGTAGAACTAATATTGAGATACAGCCTTGGTCAGAAGCTACAAGTAAACCATTTGTGATTTTAACGAGCGCAGTTTCTGTGCTGTGATGCGGCCTGAATCCTGATTAAATTTTTTCATAGATATCATTTTCTTTCAAGAAAGAGCACAATTGAGCGGACACAACTTTTTGTAGTATTTTAGACATAAATGGAAGATTTGAAATGGGTCTTCAATTTGCTATTAAAGAGACAGCTCGCACAATGGGTCCAAGTAAAGATGTTTACAAATGTGTCCGCTGCAGCTCAGTATACACGACAATTGAAGGTATTAGAAGACATGATTGTCGTAAGAGTTTTATAGTAAAATATATATATATAACCTGCGGACAGTGGAAATATGCACTCATCCCAGATGAAGAGGTTGTCCCGCTGGCACAGGCCTTATTGGTCTTTATTGTGCATTATTCCCCATCCCGGTCCAGCTCCACCAACGTCTCCCGCTCAGCTCAATTAAAGTGTACATACAAATGTTTTCTTCTGTTAGCTGTTAATTTAAATTTCTGTTGTTTCTGATGTTAAACTTACGTTATATTGTTGGCCTATAAATAGTTGTAAAAATAGTTTAAGTAATGTATAGACCAATTTATTTTCATTTACACATTTTAATTTACATGACAAGAAAATATATATATAAACATATGAACATAGCCTATATGAATTTGAACAAATTATAACTTATAAGCATTACAAAAATAAACAATGTACAGAACAACCACTTCTCTTTTATTTAGCCTACACATTTCAAGTTAAAGAAAATGAACAATAGACAGCAATTACTTTGTTACATTTACAAATTACTTGCATTAATATATAGAAAATTTGTTCTGTGCATCCCGGCCATGACTTTACATTCAGCCTTTGGAGGAGACTTTCGGTAATGGCCCTTTCGTCAGAGAGCGACATTCATTCATTCATTCATATAAAATACTTTATTCTGCAGTAGCCTACAGTCAGCAGTTTCCGTTTATTTGTATTTTGGCTTATAATTTTGAGTGACAGATGTCGCATTTGATTTACCCTATTTTTCTCTGTGAAATTTTTTAGCTACGGTGTAGACAGTATGATAAGAAAATTAAATAAAATGATTGCATGGCCAACATAGTCTATTACTTTTGTTATCCCCAGTCTCTCTCTTTCTGTAGGGGAAATTTAAAAGAGAGATTCTGGAAATTAAATCTAAATTTAGCGGGATCAGTCGAGTCATTTATATAAAATAATTTATAGCGGGTGAGCACAGAGTGTATTTTAAGCGCGAACGGGAGGGTGCGGTGCGGAATAGATCCTATTGCGGGAGTGGACGAAAAAACAGCCCCGTGCAGATCTAATTTGTATTTAAAGAAAGTGCAGAAAAAAGAAAGAAAGAGCGAAACGGGATAGAATAATTGAGAAATAAATAACGTTTATGCAAGTTAAAATTAGGAAATTAAAGTTTATCTTGCCAGGTTCAGGGCAGGGTTCACGTTCAAGCGGTTGCGCTGTTGTGTTCAATAGTAGGCTACACTTGAGTTACCGACCGCTAGCTACCGTCTTTCACTGGGAAATTTAATCCCGCGCCGCAAGAAATCTGATTGAGTGGCGCGGGAATGCGGACCAGTCAAATCCTGTAGTCACCAGTGTGCTATGAATTCTGGGATAGGGTAGGCTGCGAAGTTGTGTGAAGGTTCCATCTGTTGTACCCTTCCTTTGCCTGAGAAACGGAGGGCGCATTTTTAAGTTGCTTTCATTTTGCGCAAAACAGATGGAACCTCAGAATCGCACTTCAAATGCCTTCAGCAGGTGCAGCTTTCACATTGGGACACCCTTCGTAGTGCCACTGTGACGTAATCGCACTTCAAATGCGGCCTTCAGAGGTGCAGACTTCACATTTACCCCTTTTCCACCAAGGCAGTGCTAGAGCTAGCTAGAGCCTAGTTTCAAATCGGTTCTTTGTGTTTCCACACCCAAAGCCCCAGCTCCGAGCCAGGAAAAGTGGTTCTTAAGTAGCACCAAAACATTGCTGGGCTAGAACAGGGCTAGAAGTAAGAACCGATTACGTCAGGCGCTGGGGGCGGGGTCAACAAGACAAACACAAGGGACCTGCCTTTTTTTTGTCATTGGATTTTTCCCTACCCCAAGAGCACCTATTACGGACTATTTAACTCTACCTGAGCGCCGGGTTGAACCTTTTGCAAGACGAACACAAACTTGAGATCCGCCTTTTTTGAAATAGCAGCTAATGGAGCTAACAGCTGCTGCTCGTTTGTAATCTCCGTCTATACAAACTACGGCGACTGCATGAATGCGTTGGATTCGCTGGGTTTTCGTTGTTTTGATGCCGCTGTAGGATCGTAAAGCCATGTGAAGCAATAGTAACGCAACGTTTGCATTGTTGATGGAAGGCTTGTTTGCAGCGGTGCTGTGCAGAGACCGATCGCCGTATGATAACGAGTCCAGCGAGAGCATATGACTCCTTATGCTTTTGATTCACTCATGCGTTTTTTTATATCATACGTCTGTGCAGCGCCGATGCATCTCGAACAAGCCTGGTGTGTTTGTGTTTCCCGCTGCCCAGGGTTGCCAGGTTTTCACAACAAAACCCGCCCAATTGCTACTCAAAACAAACCCAACCGTGTTTCTGGGGGGCTTCCCCGGTAAAAATCACTTTTGGGGGTAAAATATGTGTTTTTTTGGCATGGTTGTCTACTAAAATTCACATTCCTGGGGCTAAATATCACATAATTTGGGTCGCTTCAACCCGCGGACATGAAAAACAGCCCGCGGCAACAGTGATGAAGTAGCCCAATTCTTGGCAACACTGCCGCTGCCTCGCTAGCGGTGCTGAGGAAGATGAGACGTATACAGTGACGTAAGACCTGGCTCTGATGTGGCTCTCAGCATGTGGAAAAGCGAACGGTTCTTAGAAGGCTCCTCAGTCGAACCAACTATGAACTGGGATTAGCACTGGCTCTGAACTAGCACCCGGTTCATTCTGGTGGAAAAGGGGTAATTGGGACAGCCTTCGTAGTGCCGCTATGACGTAATCGCACTTCAAATGCTGCCTTCGAAGTGTGCGCCCTTCGCTTTGGGACACAGCTACAGACTGAGCACTCGTGGACTGGAGACAGATTGCAGAGAAAGATTGCTGTGTACAAGTTATATGGAACTGAGTTATTGAGAGCGCTGTGTGCGAATCCTCAAAGAGTATTTGAATAAAACCACGAGTCCCAGTCATGCCGACCCTGCCTTCTTCCTCCTTATTTATACGAACATTTACTACAGTTACCTATTAATGACGGACCATTATTCGTGTTACAGACGAGTTTCAAATTTTAATCGATTTTAAAACCGTGGGAGACCACAGACATAAAGACAGTTTTAACCATTTTTAACATTGTAATCCTCTGAAAGCACAGACACAAGATCTCGTGTGATCAAACGTGACTTCAGAAGAAAAACAAGTATAGAGACAGAGCGACACGCGTCATAATCTGAAGACCACGCTTGTTTCAGATGTGCCTCGCCCGAAATTCAGCCTTGACTAGGCGGCTGCAGTGAGGGGAGGAGTGAAAATCGTGGGATTCACACTCGTGCAATTTGTTGCTGATAAACTGGATGTAATTTAAGTTCTGTTACTTTTATATGAAAATAAATATTATGAACAAGACACCCAAAGTTTTTGTTATTTATTTCCATTCGAAAGATGTGTTTATCAATCATTTTTACTTTAATTAGGCCTACATACATGTTTATATATATATATATATATATATTTATAGAGAGCAACTGCGCTTGACTGCAGAATCCGACACATCCGCCTTTCGCTCGCGAGAGTTTTTTGACACACGTCAGCATGACATCAGAGCAAGGCGGACCGCCTTCGGACACATTTCTAACCGGCATGCATCTCGCGCTGATCACCGGTGATTGTTTCTGCGCAGATTTTGCTCATCTCAAACAAGCCTAATCAAACCGTCTCCAATGACTTTGTATTGCATTAAGTGGCCTCCTTGTCATTTTTGACTTATAACAAAAAACAGAACAGTGTATAAGAGCTGATATGTGACAAGGTGTACAGCAAACAAGCTAAACAACCCAGAACGAAAAAACCCAGAAGTTTTTATAAGCTGTTGACCCAAAAAACGAACGTAAAAAAAAAGTGGATGCAGGCAATTGAGACAGAGCGCGACATGCTACATTACACTGAGAACTACGCCCAATGGAGGGGAACGTAATCAGCGACAGGAAATATAATATATAAAACTGACATTTGGATAGCAAACAAGCTAAACAACCCTGAACGAAAAAACCCAGAAGTTTTTATAAGCTGTTGACCCAATAAACGAACGTAAAAAAAAAAAATGTGGATGCAGGCAATTGAGACAGAGCGCGACATGCTATATTACACTGAGAACTACGCCCACTGGAGGGGAATTTAATCAGCGACAGGAAAAATAATATATAAAACTGACATTTGGATATTTTACTTAACAGTGACAACATGTGTACTGCACACATAGGCATACTGAGGCGTACTGAGTGTCAGGATCTAAAAATTCACCCATTCTTCCTGCTGAAGCTTGCCTGTCTCCAGTTTTGTCTCCTTAAATGCTCTGTTTTTTTGGGTCGACAGCTTATAAAAACGTATTTCTGGGTTTTTTAGCTTGTTTGCTGTACACCTTGTCACATATAAGCTTTTAAACATTGTTCTGTTATTTGTTATAAGTCCGAGGTGACAAGGAGGCCGCTTCAAGCAATGCAAAGTCAATGGAGAGCATTGGATTGCCCCCCCCCCCCCTGTGTGGGCGTGGCCTAAATCTCTCTGTCTCTATGGAGGACGATGGATGTCACATTTTAAAGGCACCCGTACTGTTGCCATAGTTGTACAAGCAGAGGTGGCAGGGCCGTGCAGAGAGTTCGTCAGGGGCAGGGGCTCAAATGTAAAAAAGGGGCAATATGTATATATATATACCCTGTTCGTCCCTGTTCGGGCGAACCAGCCTCTTACTGCATTTCGTTGCCTTGTACCTGTACTTGTGTAATGACAATACAGTTGAATCTAATCTAATACACATTATATATATGTATGTATGTATGTATATATGTATGTATATATATGTATGTATATATATCCTTATGCTCATCAAGCCTGCATTTATTTAATCAAAAATACAGAAAAAAACAGTAGCCTAATATTGTGAAATATTATTACATTGTATTCTATTAAAGAAAACATGCCTAATAATTCTGCACACCTGAATATAAGGTGTTTTTCATTTCCAGCCTTCATGAACAATTATATATCACTTATACATTATTAAATACTAAATTAATAGTAGTTATTAGGATTACTGTGGTTTGGAATTGGTCAAATGTGCCTGGAAAAAAATATGATCAGAAAATCAACGTGCCTAATAATTCTGCACTCCCTGTATTTCGCAATATTGCTGTTTTTTATCAAATAAATGCAGGCTTGATGAACATAAGAGACTTCTTTCATAATGCTGCATAATATTAAAAAATGGTAATATAATAAAGTCCTTTCATGTAACCATTTTGCCAGCTTACACTTCACATAATAGGCCTGTAGGAGCCGCTGGCACTTGGGTTTTGTTAACTTTGATAGTGTCATGAAATAGTAAACGGTGTATCAATATACATAAATACAAGTGAATTTAACACTACTTACCATTAATGCGACTTTTGCTGCTGTGGTTTTGTGCAGGGATTTGTTTGTTGTCAGTTAAAATCCATTTTGTCAGTGATGCAATTTATAAAATGAGACAAACCGCAGGAAATTGTTCCACAAACGTTCATTCGTCTGTCCATGTAATTTTCAACCGATTTATGAATAAGAACAGAAAATTACAGTTTCACATCGCCCAATGGAATTTGAACTTGCTTTGCCAGATCACGATTGGTTGGTGTATATACATGATAAACGAGCATTGGTGAATTGTGTAATACTTTAAAATATATATAGCTAATATATAGATTTTTAATTAAATCAACACATTAGCTCTGATTATGGATGAAAAAAAAAAATATTGGTTTACTTTTTTCCCGCGAGGCCACACACTCTCTGAAAGGACCATATTTGGCTCGAGAGCCGTTTCCGAACAGTGGAAAATCAGCTGTCAATCAAAACGCACGCGACCCATAGCAACGCGTTATGGCAACGCCTCAACAGAAATTGTCCGACTTTTGAGCCTTTCGTTACTATTGTATGCATTGTCATGTTATAATAATCACATTTATTTAGTTTTATTGACCACGATATTATCATTGATATTTGTCTGAGAGGGGCACTTTTGATTCATTTTGAAAAAGGGCAGGGGCTCGAGCACCCAAAGCCCCCCCCCCTCTGCACGTGCCTGAGAGGTGGTAAGTAATGAAGTAAAAATACTTTGTTACTTTACTTAAGTATTTTTTTCGGGGATCTGTACTTTACTTGAGTATGTTTTATTTGCATCTACTTTCACTCTTACTCCACTACAATATTAAAGACAAAGTCTACTTTTTACTCCAATACATTTCCCCATGCCTGCTCCAAGTATTTATTACACTTGCTTTCCAAACCAACAAAAACCGTGGGTACAGGAGAGAATCAAGCTAGTAAGCTGGTTCTCCCTGCATGCTGTCAATCAGTCATGGATTATCCAGTCGGGGCTAGACTTGGAAAAGCTGACTAGGTTGGCCACACTAACGTTACCTCAGTGTTTGCCAAACTTTTTTCTTTCGCGGCACACTATGAAAGCATCGGTAACACTTTACAATACGTGTGCACTACTATGCATTAATTCATGCTTAACTAATGCACAGATGATCATGAGTTAATGTGTGACTCATGAAGAACTACATCATTTATTAATGATTACTGCATCAGCAACTAATGAACATTATATATGATTAATATGTTAAGTAATGCATGCATTTCTATTAATGAAATATGACAATGTATTAATTCCCTAATAACATATTATATTAACTAATAAATGTAAATTAATCTGTTAATTATCACAATGGGTCAAAGCCATGTATTTCAACTTCCAGTTGTCTGCTTTAATTAATCATTAGATAAAGATTTGCAAAGGTTTCATTATGTCATGACTTCACTTGTTGAGGCACATCACTATTAACTAATTGTTAAGTAATATGTCATTGTGGTTATGGCTTTTTAATTCATTTTAAATTAGTTAATAGTATCTTGCACATCTTCTGTTTGATGCAGCTAATGTTATGGAGCATGTCTATTTTAAGTTCAACCCCTATAATGTTAAGGTGCTTCATTGTCTCTTATGATTGCAAATCTAACAAATTCTTAATTGCAGTATCTAATCTTATCATTTGTTCAATTAAAGCATTGCATATCACTCCCAAAACAATTGATCTGCTTAATTATTGATATTTACAGTTAATTTGAATATTTACTTTTTACTTTCGGTACTTGAGTACGTTTTAAATTGGATACTTTTGTACTTTTACGCAAGTGATGTTTAAATGGAGGCCTTTCTACTTTTACTGGAGTCATTTTTTATTTAGGTATATATACTTTTACTTGAGTATAACTTTTGAGTACTTTTACCACCCCTGTGTACAAGTCCATCTTCTTTCTCAATACTCCACTTTTGTGACATGTTTACTTGAGTAAAAGTACAGAAAACATGTTAAATACTAAGTATATGTAGGCCTGCATAATACACTGGCTATGAAAAAGTGGCTGATCTATTTTTTACTGCTGAAAGTTGGGTTTTGTTGAAGATGTAAATGATGTAAAATCCTTGGTTTAGATAAATAGACTTGTATCTACAAAAATGATGCAGCACCAGGCAGGACAATGGCCCATTAATGTAGCCCTGAAGTACTGATGACAATCCAAGCAGAAAACTCCTTTTTGGGGCTTTTGTATGAACACCTTCAATGGATCCAATAGGGGTAGAGGCAGCCTCATAAAAATGAATATAGTGAAAAGGAAGGATAGTCTGGCAGGCTATTCTCAGGTTCAGTGGTTCATTTGAAAGGGGCAAACCAAGCAAATAAATAAAATATGTTTTGCTGTACCAGGCACTTTTCGACAAATTAAACTCAATATAGCGGAACGCCCCATCTCAAAACTGTCTGTTTCTGTGGTGTTGTTGCTGAGCAAAGAAGGGCTGAGTGATGTCATTGATTCTTTTACACTGGCTTACTGAAATGCTATGCCTGTGAAGGCACAGTTATCTGTCTTTAATTGCAGTGTGTTACTGATAAGATTTTTTCGTATACATTTTTTTTTTACATAATTGAAAATTACTCTCAAAAACATTTGTGTTCAACTAAAAATAATTGACTTTTAAATTATGTTTTATTAACAAGGTTCAGAAGAAGCACGTTCAGATAATTGACACAGGTGGAGAGCACTCAGCTAATCAACAATAGAGGTATATACTGTATACACACAGCAGTCCTACCTCAGTTTGTTGACAGTTATCAGCAACCCTTCCACCACCCCTTCGCCACACCTTTTAACTCTAAAACCACTTACATATACGTGGGGGGGGGGGGGGGGAAGACGTATATGTAAGTGGTTTTGTACGTATATGGTTTTGTACGTATATTGACGTATATGTAAGTCGTCCCTGTACAGAACGCCAAATACGCATTGAATTACTCTCTATAAATTATATGTAAGTGCGAACTCGTGAAAGATGTATTATTGAGTAACATGATATTCTGCTTATTACACGATTGCTTACAAAAAATAAATGCATAAACAATAAATATTGATTTGAGTTCATATTATCTTATTATCCGAACACTGCAACAATAATAAATTATATGCATTCAGAATTACTTTTGGGACTAGATAGCTTACATATTTATTTAAAATAAAACACTTCTGCTTAAAGTTCTGATCCAGCTCTTTGTGTTTCTTATTGTTTTTCTGAGACACATTTACATTTTCTTGCTTTAACAGGGGACTCCGTGAGCTTCTAGCCATCTATAAAAGGCTTCATGCTCATTATTCTCTGTAAGTTAAAATTATGACAGTCCACTGATACTATAGTCGGTTCTGAGTCGCATGATAGAAAGTTAGAGAGTTTTTTTTTTCTGAGGGGGGCTCTATTCAAATATAAATAGCTCTATAATAAATGAATGCATTGCATTATTTAATTACATTGAAAACATTTAATAATGAGGTTAGGAGGTACATAGAACTAGCTTTGGATCAATATTTATTGAAAGGCACTATACAAATAATTTGGAAGTACTTTTTTATTAATATTATTTGTACAAAAACAATCATATTTAATTTTTGACTGGAATTAAAATGAGGCTGTAAGGGATAAAAGTACAGTGTGTTTGACGGACTGTACTTTTGTTTGACTGTTCAGCTAACAAAACATCTTTCCAAAAGACTTCCAGTAAACAAAAATTCCATAAAACAGTTTTGAAAGTTGTGAGTTTTGAAAATTAGGTGATCTAGGACCTACACGTCCCTATGCACTATGCAGTGTCCACCGTTTTCTATTCAGTGAGCACAGAATATTATTTTGACACATCTCCATGCACCAGTCCATCACACAACAGCACTAAAAGTCAATTATTTTTAGATTCCCAAGATCCTCCCTGCTCACCACCTGCACATACTCCTCCATCACCCGCACCTGCCAGCAATCATCCTTGTTATCACACCCTCTATACAAGCAGTCACCTTCCACCTCACAAGTGTCTGGTCTCGTCATATCTACCATACGCTACCAACTACCCACCTGTGTTACTCACCTGAGCTATTTACCTGTTTTTCATCCTCTTCAGTCTTCTGTCATCTATCTCCTATCATCAGTCTGCTGCCACCATCCTCCTGGGTCTGATTTTCCAGTTTCCAGTTCATGATCTCCATCTGCAAATACAAAGAACTCCATCATCCATCAGCTTCTTCAACAAGTCTTCTACGCAGACTGTCCTCCAAAAAAAACGACTCTAAAGGTCGTTTTTCAAGCACCTTATTACGACCTTTATTTACGTTTTAAAGTCATGCGCCCTCTAGCTGGTGTAAAAATAATGACAGTGTCGTGTTACGTCTGTCGTCATGAAATGTTGTTACCAATCAAAATGCGTGTTCATTTCAATGCAATATGTGGACTTTTTACCACCATTTGTCATATTTCTATTTAACAAAAATCTTTTTTTATTAACAACTATATCCACCCCACCCCCACCCCACATTGGTTGGAGGACATGTTGCTTCTATGAACTATCCGACTGCTGATATACTCACCATTGCTTCACTCCCGCTTCTTCCCTGGTCTCTGCTTCAATAAAGAACTGTAAAATTCATTTAGCTTGTTTGTCTCCTTCTGTTGCATTACAGAAGACCAGACCATTTATACTGAGAACAATATGGGCATTCTCTTCACCCCATGATCTCCCGTTTTCAAGATGGCCGCCCTATCGAGGACTATGTAGAGGAGTTCCTCGAGCTTTCTCATCAGGTAACCTGGAACGATGACACCTTTAAGACCGTGTTTTGGTGTGGTTTAGATGACCATCTCTACAAGCAAGTTCCTGGATCCCTGCATCCCTGGGTTGTCGGTGCTGTCCTGGTTTCCTGAGTTGCCGGTGTCACCCTGGGTCCCTGGGTTGTCGGTGCCGTCTTGTGCCTAATATGCTGAAAATTTTTCTTTTCTTGTCACATTACATTAGGAATTAGATTGTATTAACCATGTAAATTATATATTTTCCATATAAAACTGCGAAATTTGACAAAGTTGAATACGAGTTTAGCCATGTCTTCCTCTCCTATAGTAGTAAATGAATGGATTTTTTTCTGATGCGATACTGTAGTAGATGGTTGTATAGTTATAATTTTCTTCCTAATATTATCAATCTTGCACTTAAAGAAGTTCATAAAGTCATTACAGCTGTGCTGTTTCAAGTTCATCACAAGTTGAAGCTTTATTTCTTTTTAATTTAGCCACTGTATCAAATGAATACCTAGGGTTGTGTTTGTTTTCTTCTAAGAGAGTCGAAAAATAAGCAGATCTAGCCGTTTTTATGGCCTTTCTGTATGCAATCATGTTCTTTTTCCACAAAATGCAAAAAACCTCCAGTTTTCTTCCAGCTGCGCTTCATTTTTCTGGCTGCTGTTAGCCTGGCTCCGCCCTCCTATGTACTTCCGCTCAATTTTCATTTTCCTTCAGTACTCTGTCTGGGACTGCGGTATATTCTTAGGTTTTCTCAGATTAAATTTTAACCGGTCCAATCAGCGAACAGAGGGAGTGGCTGAGAACGATGACGTTGATGTTGTGCACTAGTTTGAGTTGTAGTTCAGTAATGGCGGCGGAGAAAGATGCAAGCGAATCCATTCATTCAGTTGTGGCATCGCTGCCGAATATCCAGAAGCTAAAGCCGGAGCAAGAACAATCTTTGCTGAGTTTTGTTTGTCAAGTCAAGTCAAGTCAAGTCAACTTTATTTATATAGCGCTTTTAACAATGTAGATTGTTTCAAAGCAGCTTTACAGTGTTAAACAGGAAAATAATGCAGCATAATTTTATTCAGCTGTATAGCCATTCTGGAAAAATTTCAAGTATCATACAGTGACAGTGTGGGCTTTAGATCAATAATTTGATCAGTAATTTAGTTTAAATGGTTAATTTAGTTTATTATTTAGATGTATTTCGATGTTTAGTTGAAAAATTTAGTGTCCCCAACTGAGCACGCCAAGCCAGAGGCAACAGAGGCAACAGTTTGTGGTCATGATGTTGTGGTCCTCCTCCCCACAGCGTTCGGGAAAAGTTAGATTTTCCAGCTCGCTCCGTTAGCGGTGAAGGAGTTGGCTGAAGCCCAATTCGGGCGGTAATTATTTCTCGTGGGGTCGTAAGGTATTGTCATCATTTACAGTGGTGATTTTATTGCTGTCCGTCTCCCACCACCCGCGTAAAAATCCCCGGCCGAATTACCTACTGCTTTTGACAAACACCAAGGTTGTGTGGTAATTTATTTGCTGTTCGAATCCACATCTCTGAGTTTTCAAGAATATATCACTTCAACATTCACTGTTTATATCCTTTTTGACCACTGCAGAGCACTGTAAGGTTGCACTTCACTGTAATTTGGATGCATTTCTAGACTTGTATTTCTTTAAATGCTGCCAAGTATTTACAAGAGCAATATATTTCATCACCGCTCAAAAAATAAAAAGAGGAAAAGCACGTAAACATTTGAATTGGGCCGTATTTACAGCAGCATTTATTATCATACCAAGCATATGACATTTTGTTTACAGCATACAATCATGTTACAGACCACGTGAGCAGCGTGTTCCCGATCACAAATACTTTTCTTTAATCTTCTTTAAATGTAGAGGAGCAACTGTGTCTAAAGTGCTGGAAAAGATAGAGTCAATAGTTTCTGTTGCAACATCAAGTTCTTCGAGGCTATCTGGGATGCTGAGGGGATTAGATGAGGTAGGACGAGGAAGATTATTTACAAAGCAATCTTTTGTAGGAGTTGTGATAGTCCTGCCATATTTGAAACGAGGGGACAGCTTTGCAGCCTTGGTTAAATTAAGAAAACACGATACTATATAATGATCTGAGATGTCATTGCTCTGCTGGAGCGATGACATCTCATCCCATACATTTGTAGATTATAACACGCACACACAAGGAGTGGATGAATATTGGATGTATAATAAAAATATTTTTCCATATCCCAAATATATTAACAGATAAATGAGGGGGGATGTAAGTTTCACAAGAACACTTTTTATTAATACTTTGTACTAAGTCATGCAAGTAAGCTTTGTCAATTCAATGTTGGAATACAGAATTGAACAACAGTTATTCAATCATTCTATCATTGTTCAAAAATAATATTAGAAAAAGTTAATATTTTACTTACCTTTTTATTTAGTACAATGTTCAGTAAATATTTGTCATCATGGTTGTGCTTTAAAATGTAAAATCAGCTGTTTACTTTTGGGTTTGTCCGATATCCTGAAATACAATGAATAGTCATAATTTGTATACAAATCATGTTGTTCCACTGATCCTGATGGAAATATAAAAAAGCCCAAATAAATGAGGTGATTCTTCGGCAGGTCCCTTGGCCTCTGATGTTAATTTAGAATCAGATGACGTCACCTGTGCACTTGTGTGATCTGAGAGGAAACTTTAATCTTTTCCTGGTGTACAAACTTTTGGGTGATCTGCAGGGTTGTATTCATCATTTTGTAGTGGCAAAGTTTTGACAGGCAAGATGTGAGTATGATTCCTTCTATAATCCCTTCCCTCTGATTCCACCACATATGATCTTGGTTCCCTGCAGATGTCTTTGATGATCCCCACTTTATTGTATCCTTGAGGTGTTTGTAACCTGACTACTTCACCTTTGAAAGGAGGACAGAGAAGCTTGCTACTTTTGTCATAATACAGCCTTTATTGTGTGTAAGTTGTTTTCTGACCGTGACATGAATTTGGTAAAAGGGGCTAGCAACTTTTTGTCCATTCGGAGTGTTGTCTGTGTTTGTCTTCACAGGAGTCTTTCTGCTGGTGATATTTCAAACCAATTTGAATACAAGTCCCCCAGAACAAGATGATGTTGGCCATTCCATTCAAATATATCAGTTCCAACAATTGACCAGGGAAGTTCTGGAGTATCATGTAGCTTCAGTGGTTCCTTTTTTTGGTGCTGTTTCATACCATTGCAGATAGAACATGAAGTACATTCCTTTGCGATGTCCTTGTTACCTCGAAGTCAGCCTTTTCACTGCTTAACACTTCTGTGTTTTTCATAGGGGCACGCAAAAGAGTGTCAGCCAGGTATATTTGTTTCTTTTTTTATAGCTTATCACAGTCATATTTCTGGAGCCTCAACGTCATGCATTGTAATCGTGCTGGAGCCATGTGCAGTGGCTTGTTGAGTATCATCACTAATGGCTGATGGTCTGTTCCAATGTGGATTTTCTTCCCGTAAATGTATCATAAAACTTAACACAAGCAAATACCACTGCAAGAAGCTCTTTCTCAATTTGAGCATATTGTCTCTCAGTTTGAGTCAGGGTGTGTAAAGCATATGCTATGGGAGCATTTTGCTGAAGGCATGCAGCACCAAGTCCAAACTGTGCAGCGTCACACGTCAGTGTAACAGGTTTTTGGACGTCATAATATATCAGTGTTGGTGGACTTGTTATGACCTCTTTTAGCTTGTTATATGCTGTAACTCGGTTCGTTGTTGTGTTGGGGAGGAAGGAAGAAGGCGGGGTCGGCGTGACTGGGACTTGCAACTTTATTAAGCAACAGCTTCTAAGATACAAACACAAACGGCGCACGAGGGCGCATCAAACTCATAAATATTCACTCTTGACTTGTCACGTTGATCACTCAGGTTCAAACGGCTCTCTCTCACGGCCAGCAGCGTGCGTCAAGTCTCAGTCCAACTCTCTCTCTCATCTTGACCAAGATGGCGGCGCGAGTAGATCGCGAGGCTCTGGTTCTCTCCAGATTCTGCAATTTTGCGGTATTTTTCCTGTTCTTCTCGGGTCTGTTCGCACAGAACAGTTGTGCCTTTACATCGTACACCCGCGCTGAGCTTTTGGATATTGGTTTGCGAATTTCCGACAGTTTTATGGACAATCTACAACTCCTTCCTGAGATCGCTAAGACACCGGTGACTCTGCACTCTACCCGGCCGGGCGGAAGTGCACGCAGACGGCGGCGTGATCGTAAACAAAGGCGGGGGAGACGTGGAGGAACGCGTGCTAAGCTAACGCTTACTCCTCATCGGCTCTCTTTACCCAGCATTTTCCTTTCCAATGTACGGTCGCTAGTGAACAAAATGGAGGAGATTCGACTCAGCATCACACACAGTAAGAAACTTTTGAACTGTAACGTCCTAATATTCACGGAAACCTGGTTAAACAGCGGAATACCGGACACCGCTATCGAGCTAGCGGGACGCCACACACTCCGGGCGGATAGAACATTAGATGGCTCCGGGAAGAGCAGAGGGGGCGGATTGTGCATTTATATTAACAAAGCTTGGTGCACAAACTCTGCTATTGTTGGGAGTCATTGTTCAGCTAACCTGGAGTTTCTCATGGTTAAATGTAGACCGTTTTATCTACCCCGGGAGTTCACCTCCACCATTATCACAGCAGCCTATATTCCACCCGATGCTGATGCCAAGCTTGCTATGAAAGAACTTCACGCAGCCATCAGTAAACAACAGACTGATCACCCGGAAGCTGCGTTTATTGTTGCAGGTGACTTTAATCACTCAAACTTAAAGTCAGTGCTACCCAAGTTTCACCAGCATGTTTCCTGCCACACCAGAGGAAACAAAACCTTAGACCATGTTTACACAAACATGGCCGGAGCTTACGTTGCGACACCCCTCCCCCACCTAGGACAGTCAGACCACCTCTCTTTGTTTCTCAGACCCAAATATTCACCCCTCATCAACCGCGTGAAGCCATCAATGAAAACCATCAAGGTGTGGCCTGCGGGGGCAGACTCCACACTCCAGGAAAGGTTTCTAAACACAGACTGGAGTATGTTTGCTTCTCAAGCCACCAGTGGCGATCACACGGACATTGACTCCTACACCTCCTCAGTATTGGATCATATCAATACCACCATCGACAGTGTTACAACCCAGAAACAGATCACCACATACCCAAATCAGAAGCCTTGGATGAACAGGGAAGTACGACTCCTGTTGAAGTCACGCAACACTGCCTTCAGATCAGGAGATGCACAAGCCTACAGCGCATCCAGGGCAAACCTGAAGAGGGGCATCAAAAAGGCCAAGCACTGCTACAAGCTTAAGATTGAGGGTCACTTTTCCAACTCTGACCCTCGACGCATGTGGCAGGGCATCCAGGCCATCAGTGACTACAAACCCCCCCACTCCACCCCCGCAGCCACTGATGTCAACTTCCTGAATGAGCTAAATTACTTTTATGCTCGTTTTGAAAGAGACAACAGAGAAACTGCCACCAAGCTCAAACCCTCAGCTGACCACCCACCAATCACACTCTCCTCCACAGATGTCTGCAAGGCACTGAGCCGGATCAGCGCGCACAAGGCTGCTGGACCAGACAACATCCCTGGACGTGTGCTCAGGGCATGTGCGGAGCAGCTCGCTGGGGTTTTTACAGACATTTTCAACCTGTCTCTCGCCCAAGCAGCTGTACCATCATGCTTTAAACGCACTTCCATTGTGCCAGTGCCGAAACACTCCAGCCCGAGGTGCCCTAATGACTACCGCCCTGTAGCACTCACACCCATCATTATGAAGTGCTTTGAGCGGCTGGTCCTGGAACACCTAAAAGACTCTATACCATCCACATTGGACTCACACCAGTTTGCCTACCGCAGCAATAGGAGCACAGAGGATGCCGTTTCCATGGCACTGCACTCTGTGCTCACCCATCTGGACCATAAGAACACGTATGCACGCATGCTGTTTGTTGACTTCAGCTCAGCATTCAACACTGTCATCCCATCCAAGTTAATTGCCAAACTTGGAGACCTGGGCATCAACACTTCAATGTGCAACTGGATTTTGGACTTCCTAACTGACAGACCCCAGAATGTTCGATCAGGATCCACCTGCTCCACATCCATCACTCTTAACACTGGTGTACCACAGGGCTGTGTGCTAAGTCCGTTTCTCTACTCCCTCTTCACCTCCGACTGCAAGCCTGTGTATGGAACTAATTCCATCGTCAAGTTTGCGGACGACACTACGGTGATTGGTCTCATCAGCAACAACGATGAGACTGCCTACAGGGAGGAGATCCAGCACCTGGCCACATGGTGCGCTGATAATAACCTGCTCCTCAACACCACCAAAACGAAGGAGCTCATCGTGGACTTCAGGAAGGAGTCAAGAGGCACACACGACACCATCCACATCAATGGAATGGCTGTTGAGCGTGTCTCCAGTTTCAAGTTCCTGGGGACCCACATCTCGGCGGACATGTCGTGGACGACCAACACCTCCAGCCTGGTCAAGAAGGCTCACCAGCGCCTCTTCTTCCTGAGGACACTGAGGAAGAATCAGCTCTCCTCGGCTATCCTGGTGAACTTCTATCGCTGCGCAATAGAAAGCATCCTGACCAACTGTGTGGCAGTGTGGTATGGGAGCTGCTCTGTTGCGGAGCGCAAGGCACTGCAGCGGGTGGTGAAAACTGCCCAGCGCATCACAGGAACTCCACTGCCTGCCATCGAACACATCCAGAGGAAACGCTGCCTGCATCGAGCTCGCAGCATCCTCAAGGACTCCTCTCACCCAGCCCACAGACTGTTTTCTCTCCTGCCCTCCGGCAGGCGTTTCAGGATCCACCGGACCAGGACCAGCAGACTAAAGAACAGTTTTTTCCCCAGAGCTGTCTCTTTACTGAACTCAAACCCCCGTTGATCCACTTCCCTCATAAACTGCGAACTCTCCTACCTCACACCTACATTCACTTTGTTATTTGCACTACCGACTGTTTATTACAGTAACAACTGTTTACTTATGCATTCTGCACCAACATACCGTAACTGGATTATGCTCATTTGCACTGCCGACTGTATTTACAGTAACAATGTTTACATTTGCATTTTGCACCGTACTTCTAACTGGAATATGCAACCACTTTCCACTGCACTTTTACACTTTCTTTCGGATAGCTCTGTCCATAATTTATTGTACTAACTTAATCCACTGCTATATTCCTCATATTAGCCTAACATATTATTGTATACCTCTAACTGTAAAATTCTGTTCAAGTAATAACCGTCTGTATATTTATTCATAGTACATAGTCACCTGTAAATTCTGTTTATAGTAATAGCCATCTGTATATTATATTCTAGTACATATTCACCTGTAAATTCTGTTTATAGTAATAGCCATCTGTATATTTATTCACTGTATATATTCATCTGTAAATTCAGTTCTACTTATAGTAATAACCATCTCTCTACTTATACATATTTATATATATTCAGAACATTTTTATGTCCTGCACTTACGCAACCATTGTATATCCTGCACTTGCTGCCATTGCACTTCTGGTTAGACCTAAACTGCATTTCGTTGCCTTGTACTTGTACTTGTGTAATGACAATAAAGTTGAATCTAATCTAATCTCTCTCCCGGCAGCGGCTTATATACGGTCTCTCCACGCCAATTACTGCAATCAGAGACAGGTGTTCGTCATTTGCACTTGACCTACTTACCGACCACTCGGCTCCGCCCTCTCTCTCCCGCTACAGACCTTGCGAAACCACGCCCGCCTCGCCACATACCTCCACCGCCCGTCTCAGGCCGGGGAGCCATCCGGCCTGCAGCCTCCCCCCCCCCCTCCTGGAGAGGAAGTCAGCCACAGCCATCTGAGCACCCGGCCTGTGGACCACCTTGAACTTAAAGGGTTGTAACGCCAGATACCAACGGGTGATCCGCGCGTTGGTATCTTTCATGCGGTGGAGCCACTGCAAGGGGGCGTGGTCCGAACAGAGGGTGAACTCCCGCCCGAGGAGGTAATAGCGAAGGGTGAGAACGGCCCACCTGATGGCCAAACACTCCTTCTCTATGGTGCTGTACATCGTCTCTCTCTTCCGAGCTTCCGACTGATGTACAGCACCGGCCGCTCTTCACCCTCCACCTCCTGGGACAGGACTGCGCCCAACCCCCTGTCCGAGGCGTCAGTCTGTAGGTAAAAAGGGAGAGAAAAGTTAGGAGCCTGCAGGAGCGGTCCACCACACAGAGCAGCCTTTATTTGGGTAAAAGCCTGCTGGCACCGCTCCGTCCACTGAACTGTATCAGGTACTTCCTTTTTAGTTAGATCAGTCAGCGGGCTAGCGAGGTCCGAATAATTAGGCACGAACCTCCTGTAATATCCCGCTAGCCCCAGGAACTGTCTAACCTCCTTTTTGGTCTTGGGCCTCGGACAGGTCGCAACAGCTGCGGTCTTATCAATTTGGGGACGCACCTGCCCATGACCCAAGTGGAAGCCCAGATATCTTACTTCCACCCGCCCAATCGCACACTTCTTTGGGTTGGCCGTGAGCCCTGCCCTTCTCAGCGACTTCAGGACAGCTCGCAAGTGCTGCATATGACGCTGCCAGTCCGCACTGTAGATGATGATATCATCTAGATAGGCAGCGGCATATGCAGCATGCGGCCGGAGAATTCTGTCCATCAGACGCTGGAAGGTCGCAGGAGCCCCGAACAAGCCGAAAGGAAGGGTGATAAATTGGTGTAATCCGAACGGCGTGGTGAAAGCTGTTTTTTCTTTGGACATGGGAGACAAGGGGATCTGCCAATATCCCTTTGTTAAGTCCAGTGTCGAGTAAAAGCGAGCGGTCCCTAGCTGATCAAGCAATTCGTCAACCCTTGGCATTGGATAAGCATCGAACTTTGACACCGCGTTTACCTTACGGTAGTCCACACAGAAGCGGACCGAGCCGTCAGGTTTAGGGACTAAAACAATCGGGCTCGCCCAGTCACTGTTGGACTCCTCTATTACCCCCATGTCTAGCATAGCTTCTAATTCCGCCTGAACTACTTTTTTCTTGTGTTCAGGCAAGCGATAAGGCCGGCTGCGAACAACCACGCCCGGCTCCGTCTCAACGTGGTGTTGAATGAGGTCGGTCCGGCCAGGTAGGGGAACACGTCAGCAAACTCTGCTTGTAAACGTTTTACGTCAGTGAGCTGCGAGGGTGAGAGGTGGTCTCCCCCCGAGGCCAGAGCGATAGATTGAGGCTTTTGGACCGCCTCCGGCCCGAGATCCTCCTCTCCACTCACTACCGTCGCTAGCATCACTGACTCCGCCTCAGACCATTTTTTAAGGAGGTTGAGGTGGTAAATTTGACGTGCCCCGTCCCTATCTGACCGCACAACCTCATAGTTGAGCTTGCCAACTCGCCGTGTGACCTCAAAGGGCCCTTGCCACTTTGCGAGTAACTTAGAACTAGAAGTAGGGAGTAATACAAGGACTTTATCTCCCGGTGAAAATTGACGAAGTCTAGTGCCCCTGTTGTAGAGCTGTCGTTGTTTGTCCTGAGCCTGTAACAAATTCTCCATTGACAGCCGCCCCAAAGTGTGGAGTTTTGTTCTCAGGTCCAGGACATACTGAATTTCATTTTTGCTCGCGGAAGGTCCGTCCTCCCAAGCCTCCCTAAGGACATCCAGCACCCCCCGAGGCTGGCGCCCATAGAGAAGCTCGAAGGGGGAAAACCCCGTGGAGGCTTGCGGGACCTCGCGAACAGCGAACAACAGAGGCTCCAGCCACTTATCCCAATTTTTGGCGTCCTCGTGAACGAACTTACGAATCATGGATTTCAACATGCAATTAAATCGTTCCACCAGACCATCTGTTTGTGGGTGATAGACGCTGGTGCGAACCGACTTAATTCCCAATAATTCATAAAGTTTGCGAATCGTCCGTGACATGAACGCCGTGCCCTGATCGGTGAGAATCTCTTTCGGGATTCCCACCCGGGAGATTAACGAAAACAGTGTTTTCGCCGAAATAGTGCGGAGCGGAACTGCCTCCGGGTATCGCGTTGCATAGTCCACCAGAACCAATGCAAAGCGATGCCCACGTGCTGACCGTTCTAATGGCCCGATGAGGTCCATGCCAATTCGCTCGAAGGGGACCTGCATCAGAGGTAGGGGGAACAATGGTGCTTTTGGGGTGGCCGGTGGATTCACCAACTGACATTCACGACAAGACGCACACCACCTGCGTACATTCTCGTGAATGCCCGGCCAGAAGAACCGGGCCATTAGACGGTTAAGTGTAGCTGTTTGTCCTAAAAACCCGGCCATTGGATTCGCGTGAGCCGCCTGGAAAAGCATTTCCGGGCGTCTTTTAGGCACTAACAACTGGGTTGTATCTTGTTTTGTCTGGGCGTCTTGGGTCACCCGATACAACCTATCTTTTATAACAGAAAAATACGGATAAGAGAGCGGCTGGTCAGGGTGGAGGAGGTGGCCGTCGATAGAACGGACCTGTTTAAACGCGTGTTTAAGCGACTCATCCTCGGACTGCTCCAGGGGAAAGTCATCGCGGTCTGTGAGAGTGGGTACCTCCAGACCGCTCTGTTCCCCCGGAAGAGCACCCAGAGGTCCCGAATCCACCTTTCCCAACTGAGCAACCGTCTCTTTCCTTTTTACACATTTTCCCCAAGAGGCATCCGCACACAAGTACCCCAATAGTTTATTAAATGCTGGCCAATTAGTACCCAGAATTAGCGGATGCCGGAGGTGCGGGTTAACTGCAACCTCAACACTATGCGTTTTACCCCGAAATTGAATATCCACGGGCAACAACGGAAAGTTCACCACTTCCCCGTGCACACACCGTACCTTAACCATGCGGCCATTAACCAATGCCCTAGGTTGAATCAAACTTTGATGGATGGAGGTCTGGTTACAACCTGAATCCACCAAAGCTTGATAAGTACCCCCCTTGATACTCCCGGGTATCTGGTACAGGCCAGCTTGATCGGGGGCAGCTTGTGGCGCGTCGGGGACCCGGATCAATGTCCCCACCTCCATCACCGGACACCCAATCGATAAAATGCCCGGGGTCCCCACAACGCCAACAAGCCGGCCCAGACTTCCCCGCCACTCTAGTGGCTGGCAGCGGGTCCCCAAATTGGCGCGGATGTGGAGGGGAACGGGTCACTGGTCACTCCCCCTCCCCTAGGTGCGGGTCTGGGGGCTGCCGGAACCTCCGCGGGCAGCCCTGTCCTCCACCTCGGTGCTGGCCTGGGCAGGAGCCCGCTGCGAGACCTGGGAAGAGGGACAGGTTTGGAGAAAACAGAGGGGGGAGAAGAAGAGAGAGAGAAGCCGAAGGAAGGGGCTCGCCGACCCCGTGGCACGCCACCATCTGGTCCTCCGCCAACTGGATGGCCTGGGTCAGCGACGTCGGGCGGTGGCACTGGACCCACTGCGCGGTCTTCCTTGGGAGCCGCGCGACGAATTGTTCCAGCACCACACGGTCGATGACTCCCTCGACGTCGCCTCCGTCGGCCATCAGCCACTTGCGGCAGGAGTCCCGGAGCTGTTGCGCGAACGCAAAGGGCTGGCCGGACTCGTCGAGTGCCAGGGTCCGGAAGCGTTGGCGATGTTGTTCGGGGGTCCGGCCGACCCGCTGAAGGATGGCATTCTTCAGGTCCTTGTAGACCAGGAGGTTCTGGACTGGCAGTTGGTGTGCGGCTATCTGCGCCTCTCCGGACAACAGCGGCAGGAGCCGCATTGACCAGTCCGTCTGGGGCCATCCCCGGACCTCGGCGGACCTCTCAAAAAGGTTGATGAACGCCTCTGGGTCATCCTGAGGACCCATTTTGCTGAGAGGCACGGCGGCGGTTGAGTCTGTAGTGGGGGTGGGGACGGCCCAAACCTCCCGGTCCATCCAGCTCCGGAACAGCTTGCGGTCTTCATGCTGGGCGCGAAGGAGAACCTCGAAGCGTTTCTGCTGCTCCTCCCTCACGGCCAGCAGGTCTTGGTGGTGCTCCTGGTGAAGACCGGTGAGCGATTGAACGATGTCCGCAAGTGGCGTTCTTGGCGGAGTTTGCATGGCGGCGGCAACTTCTTCCTTCCCGGGTTTCGGCACCAGTCTAACTCGGTTCTTTGTTGTGTTGGGGAGGAAGGAAGAAGGCGGGGTCGGCGTGACTGGGACTTGTGACTTTATTAAGCAACAGCTTCTCAGATACAAACACAAACGGCGCACGAGGGTGCATCAAACTCATAAATATTCACATATGCATCTTGATGTTATTTAAGCCACCACCATTCAACATCTTTGTGAGTCAGCTCTCGCAAGGGTGCTGAGAGGTCACTGAAACCTGGAATGAATTTTCCAAGATAATTAACCATCCCTAGAAAGGGTTGTAGGGCTGTGACATTCTCTGGGACTTCCATCTCTGTAATGGCTTTAATCTTTGAGAGGGTTAAGTCTAAGAGGTTGACCATTCGTGCACGATCCAGCACTTTTTTAAGGTTTTCATCATGTTCTTTCACGTCCTTTTTCTCGTCCACAATAATAGCACACGTATAACCTGTGAATATTTGTTCCGTGGCTCTTTGTAACACCTCACTCGCTGTGCTGATTCCGAATGGTATCTCGAAAATGGGGAGTTGAACATCGTCAACATTGATGATTTTTCATCAAGAGAAATTTGCCATAAGGAACTTGCTTACGGCTGGTGCGTACACAAACGCACGCTCCCGCTCAATGGCTTCTAAGCTGGCCAAATTAAGGAGAATAAATGCCTTCATCCTGGCGTCTTTGTCTGAGTGTGCAGCTGTTATAAATATATTGTATTCTTGCTCAAATACTTGCCAGTTCTCACTAATGTTGCCATCAAACACAGCGGTTCGGGTCTTCGGAAGCCTTCCACTATATCTGACGAGATAAGTGAAACTTTCTCGTAATCAAGTCTTTTCAATGAAACTTGACTTTCTTCAAAGGCGTTCTCTTTTCCACGAACCATCTTCTGAAACCATGATGAATGATGGACACATAACTCGTTTTGAATGACTTTACTAGAGAACTGTATATTTATCACATGTAGTTTTTAGACAATCTACTAACGTACACATTCGGGGCTAATACTGATGTCATAACTATGGATACCCATTAGGTACAATTGCGATTAAGGTATTACTAAGAACATGTAATCAATGTTTTACACTAACTGAGATCTCCATAGTGTTAACATACAGAAGAAGACAGTACAAACGTAACTTCCACAAAGGTTGTTTATTGTCAGGGAAACAAGTGATGCAAGCAGGTGAGTAACTGAGTTCATCAAACAGTAGCAAACACTTAGCTGTGAATAACAAATGTTTATTTATGCTTTGTTGAATCCTTTTCGACAGGCGTTCCAGTCCCGTTTTGCAGGCAGACAGAAAAAGTTGCAGGGAACCATTTGGGACCTGGATCAGATACTATAGCTCTTCCATCTTGGCTCCTCAGGGTCCCGCAGCTGCCTGTCAAAACCTTTTTTGTTTTTCCACACATTCTCTCCACTCCTCAGCATTCTTTCCCCTTGCTCTTCAAGCACAGCTTCCGATATTTGCCAGCTGTTATCTAATTGCCCTAGTTTTTGGGTGATCCAGCTAGCCCTTCCCAGCAGAAATGCACAATTTTCCAGTTATCACTGTAAAGCTGCTTTGAAACAATCTGTATTGTATAAACCGCTATATAAATAAGGTTGACTTGACTCTAAAACTCACTCAACTCCTGTTAAAAACTCACCTTCAATTTCCCAAAGTGTGGTAAAGGTAATATCAGCTCGGTGCTGAAGGTGGAGAATGTGGGGAATGTGGGGGTGGCTGTTTATCCATGCTCTAAAAGTAAAAAGTCTGAATGCATAGAGCCCCAATCTCTCTAATGCATGGCATTATGGGCTAAACACCATGTAATCCATGAAATTTGGCCATGTTACGTGCTGGTTAGCACATCAGAATGTTTTTAGGCAAGCACACAATACATGAGCGCTCTGTCAGGCCTGTTCTTTGGACATACAGTATTTGTGTATTTGTTTGTGAGAAGCAGTCTCTCATTGGATCAGCTTCTCTAGCCATCCATTATCTGCATGTCTGTTCATGAGGAACAGAGTATGGGGGAGATTTAGTGTGGCTCAGCCCTAAAACATAAATTTTATCTGAGAGCCAGCGAGCAGCCTGCACATTGAAGTGGTGTCACCGCCACTGAGGGGGTCATAAAATGGCTTGGTGTACTACATTAATTCCTACATTGCTGTGATTTAAAGTGCTTGAAGGAGGGTAGGTTTGAATGTTGGGGTTGTAGAAGTGGTACATATATTTTCCCACCATCTTTCCAGTACACACACACACGCACACACACACACACACACACACACATGCACGCACGCACGCACGCACGCACGCACGCACACACACACACACACACACACACACACACACACACACACACACACACACACACACACAGATGTTATTTGTATAACTTGGATTGGATTATAAATTAAATTAATTATTTTGAGAAATTATTTCATGATTCTGTTGATCGGTCATTTTTGTATGATATTTCATGATCTGCATTGATCAGCTGACGTTGAAGGAACACTAAAATATAGGGATACACAGTTACACATTTTTTGGGGCCAATACCGATTTAAACAAACAATTATTGACAGATTTTTTCACTTGTGCGTAAAACTATGTAAAAAAAAAAAGTATATTTAATAGGCTACTCAATCAAAAGATTAAACCCAATTACAAGCCAAGTATACTTTGAATACTTAATTATACTTTTAAGGATATCTCGATCAAAAGAACAGGTACAGGTATAGGCCAAAGACTTTTCTGTCAGTATAAGTCAAGTATACTTAAGTGGATTTTTAAATATATTTCTGAGAAGTACATAAAGTGTATTTCTGAGAAGTAAATAAAAAGTAGACTGAAACTATACTTTCTTATTTTAAGTTTAAAAGAAGTATACTAATAGAACACTTGAATAAACTTATTTTTTGTAGAAGTATGCCGAAATTAGTATTCCAAGGATGGTCTACTTTTTCCGGTTACAATCCAAAGTGCAGATCCGTGCACACTCTAAGGGCTAATGTTGCCCACAACCCGTTGCGTGTTGGACAAGGATTCAATTAGAGCTACAAGCATGAATAAAACGTGTTAAAAAACTAACATGGCAGAATGTGTGAGTCCGATGGTTAAGTAGAGAGGTTTAGATAAAGGGTTTTGAGTGATTAATGATTAGTATCTAACTGATGAAATATATTTATTCAAGGTTATCCACATTATATTTCATCTGCAACAGCACTGTGAACTTTTGTGAAGATACGTTTGGTCATATAACTTTTAAATGCATCATTATGCAAATTGCAAACACATGAGGAGAGTTACCCACATGAAAGACCCACAACTGGCAGTGAAAACATTTCTCTCCGAAAATGTAGGAAATTAAATTAAATTGAATGTGGAGGATTTTAACTGTGACAAGATGATTGACATGGCAGTTTAAACAGTGACAGGATGCACATAACTAAGTAACAGAGCTGTCCTTTAAAGATGCAATTATGATGAAATAGTATGTCCCAAAGCTCGCCTAATCTTCTGCTACACATTCAAAAGTATACTTTTTCTTCACAAAAACAGTACATACTTTTAGGGCACTTTCTGCTTCCCGTAATGACGCTTACGCTGTGTTTGCATACTTTATTACAGCTGAAGTGAAACTAATGCAATTTTCTCAAAAACACAGATGTTTCAGAAACATTATTATTTAATACTTTATGTACTGCTTAATACTCTATTTGTGTAAGAATAAAGTTCAACATAAGCCTACACTATCAATTAAGTGGTGTCTACGTTTTTTATCAGTTTTATTTTGATAACCATGACCAGGCCTGAAATTAACTTTTTTGACCACCAGCCACAGTGACTTTTTACAAGCCAGTTTTTTTTTTGCCTCATAAAGGTGAAAAACAGGAATTGCACAAACATTGTTCTTTAACTTGTAAGAATACACATTTAAGTGCTGTCAAGTTATTAAGTAAATCAATATAAGTAATAATAACTCTTAGAATATAATGTTTTAAAATCTTTTTATTCATTGATTTCATATACTGACTGCTGCTAATCTGAGTCCACAAAAAAGGAGCAGATGCCCTCTTCCTCCACCTCTGCTGCAGCTGCATCTTTCATTAGGTCTGGTCTCCTTGACCGGATGCTGCTGGCATGCCACATCTCAACTGCTGGGCTAGAGTCAAAGTCTTTGATTGAGGGGTAAGGACAGATGGACAAAGAGCAGGTCAGACAGTGTCTCACACTTGAGACTGGACCGCCAATCAGACTTCACCATCTTCATTACATTAAACCCCCGCTCACAGTCTGCTGTTGATGCAGGCATGCATAACACCAGATCCACAAGGTCTAGGAAGTCAGGGCATGTCTCCCTCAGCATCCTGTTAACTTCAGTCCAGGTGATTTTCTCCAGTGTCTGTGACTCCTTGTAGAGTTCTGGTCTGCAATCAGATCGACATCAACTCCAGAAGAGATCAATATCGGCTTGAAGTGACTTGTGAACCTGTCCACTTCTGAGTCGCCAAAGTCTGAAATTATATAAAAATATTCTTTTAAAAGTTTATAGTAGAAATGTATGTTGTTTTGAGTTTAATATTTTGGCAAATTTTAACTTTAATAATAGAAAATCAAACTGCTCTCTGGCATTAGACATTTTTTTTTACATTAAATGGATAGTTCGGCCAAAAATGAAAATTCTGTCATCATTTACTCACCCTCAAGTTTTTATGAGTTTCTTTGTTCTGCTGAACACAAAAGAAGATATTTTGAAGAATGTTTGTAACCAAGCAGATAGAGCAACCATTGACTACCATAGTAGGGAAAAATACTATTGTAGTCAATGGTTGCTTGGATCTGCTTGGTTTCAAACATTCTTCAAAATATCTTCTTTTGTGTTCAGCAGAACAAAGAAACTCATAACATGCACTTCCTTTCCCCACGAAGCCTGCTGACAACTCCTGTCTTGGATCTGCCACTGACTAAAGACATCTGGGAGCATATTGCATCTGTTATATGTGCTGCATCTGCCCTTTTCAATGCCTGGATCCCCACAAACTGCACCTTGACTTTTCCTGCTCTGCTCATTCTAGTGTAGACTAACACTTCTTCCATTACACTGCTGTCTGTGGATCCACCTGCCGTTATGGAGATGAACTTGGTAGCAGATATCTCCTCCTTTACCTTTCTCCTTTCAGCCTCTGCTATGTAGTGTATGAAGACTTGGGCCTGGTTTGCATTTCTGTCCGTCTTCCCTACAGCTAACCCTTTCTGTTCATCCACCCTACAGACACAATGACAATTCACAGTAAGCTTGATAACACCTGTGAACGCATGTACACACACACAGTGCTAACTCAACAGATCTAGACCTACCGCAGCTCATATCCCAGACAGCAGCTGACTCCAAGCCAGATCCATCTCCGAACCGGCAAATCTGCATTACAATCACCTCCGTTTCACTGCTCTAATACGGATCCAGCCCGGGCCGGGTTTTCGTGGGCGGGAACAACAGTCGCAAAGCAGATTCGGGCCACATTTGGGCCAAATCGCCATAAAGGAATCCGCATCTGGTCCGGGGCTGGCCCAGTGCTGGTCCGGATGAGTAAAAACGGATCCGTGCCAGTATTGGCCCGTTGTGCCAAAAGACACCGGCCCAAGTCCGATGCGCGGATCTGGCACAGAACTTACGAATGGTCTGGGCCAACTCTGGGCCAGATGATTTTTGCTATCTGGGATGTAACAAATAACACGCGGTTGTGTTGATGGCTGATTTATGCTGTCTTCACATGCTATCGGAAATGTCCTACTTCCCACTTCAGAAGTCGTGATTACGAGCTTGTTGCATTCAAGTGCTTTGTTGTCGGAATGAACAGGAATTATGGAGGACACCATGTTTTGTCTTGAATATTTATTGGGAAAATCTTATTAAAACCAAAATAATAGTGTCACATCACATGCATTGACAACCATAAACATTTACGATGCCAAATTCTGTAATTTTGGTCAAATGCAGGCAACTTTCGCTGTGTATAAAACATACAATAGCCTACGCTTCAAATGATTACTGGTGTATGTAAATATGCACTACATTGATGGCAAGACTAAACGATCTAGCTGTTTTCGGGTAACTAAAAAAATTATTTAGCCTACCTGTCACAGCAGTATTTCTCCCTGCCACCATGTTTAAAGTTTATGGTAGTGTTGGGTCCGAGTCCACCTTTGTCGAGTTCGAGTCAAGTCCAAGTCTTAAACAATCAAGTCCGAGTCCAAGTCCGAGTCCAAAAGGGGCCGAGTTGGACTCAAGTCAGAGTTCTTATTGACCGAGTCCGAGTCGAGTCCGCCCGAGTCCAGAGTCTAATTCAATTGAAAAAATATTAGAAATTGCTATTGTAAATTTGTATCTTCTATTAATATTTTAACCATTCAACCCATTAAACCATTGGCAATATAAAATTTAACAAAAAATACCACTATTACATCTAGCCATTGCCATTTAACATTTTTATTTTGTCAACAGATCAACTAGTTTACAATCAAAAATGGTTTCAAACAATAGAATGGACATAGATATATGTAGAACTTTTATTATTACAAGTGCAAGAAAAACAAATTAACCTGTTTATTGTATTTCAATTATTTAATGCCTCTGGTAACACCAAATGCTAATGTTTAGGGGTGGGCGATACTAATATCTTATTTCACGATAATGATATATTTTCTCAAGTAGGATTATTCAAGTAAGAATAAATACTATAGAAATTTAATAAAACAATTAAATGTTAAATAAAACAAACTTCACTGTATTACATGTATAGTGATTCTTATTAAATTTACTAAAGTTAGTCGTGAGTGAGTGAGTGATTTTCTTTTTGTCTTTTGTTGTTTTATTAACATTAAAGGGATAGTTCACTCAAAAATGAAAATTCTGTCATCAATTACGCTCAAGTTGTTTTACACCTGAATAAAGTTCTTTCTTCTGTTGAACATAAAATATATTTTGGAGAATGTCGGAAACCAACCAGGTCCCATTGTAGGAAATAATAATATGAATGTCAATGCTACCATTCAACTGTTTGTGTTCAACAGAAGAAATGAAAACAGGTTTGGAACAAAATTAGAGTGAGTAAATAATGACATAATTTTAGAGGTGAACTGTCCCTTTAAGGACAAGCGGCAGCGTGTTCACTATAGGCTGCGCTGCTGTCAATTTAAGACCTCTACACATCTAATATACAGACACACGCCGATTTTACTTTCACTTTAGACATAACCGACTGTGTTTATGTTAACCTTGTGTGTATTTGACAGTATTAGTGCAGTAAGACTACTTAGTCCAGTAATCACGTGTGTTTGACAGGCTTTTAGTGCGTGCGTTCAGTGCATGTTAACAGTGCACAAGCATGCGAATGAAACGTTTAACCAGAAAGGCTTTAAAACGCATGCAAATAATGGACTTTCGTGATTTTGAATAACTATAGTGTTCCGTGAGTATAATTCTCTGACACCAGCATTGCAAGCGTTGCTAAACACCCCCTAACTTTAGTGCATATGATTTGGATATTTGCTCATATCAGTTTTTAGTCCCGATTACAAAAGGATTTGACTTCACTTTCTCTGAGCCATACACATGACAGTCACTGCAGCAATTCTCATTGGCCGGTAGATTGACAGTGTTAACCGCCAATTGCAAAATTCACTCGCATTTGGCGCGTGGTCGGGTGTTAATTTCAGGCCCTGACCATGACACAATATGACATTGCAACTACATGAAAAGAGGTTTTACTGTTATAAAAAACTGATTTGAGAGCATTAGTGGCACTGAAGGTTTTAGAATAAACACGAAACTGCGATCGCTGTCATGCGGTGAATCCGGCCAATCGTGGAACAGCTGTCGTCATCAGTGCTCATGCAGTCGCTCAGGAGAAGCTACGCAGAATGAACCAGCCGGCTGCTCTCAAATTGCTCTCGCTATACTTTGTGGCATCGACGCCGCCTCAAGTCGGATACAAATTTCTAACCGGCATGCTCTCCTTCAAGTCAGCCGCCGATTGGTCTGCGCATCGCTGCATGAAGTTGGCTGCATCCAAAATTTCATACTTCCCTACTATATAGTATGCGAAACAGTATGTGACAAAAGAAGTATGTTCTAATTCAAAGTACTCATAAAAGAGTAGGCAAAAAGTACCCTTTTTCCAGCAAAATTCTGAAGTGTATATATGATGGACACTTTACTATCCCATGAGGCCACAGGAGGATTTGTGAATGGCAGTGACACGACGGAACTGACGCTGGAAGGTCACATGATAATGACAACATGGCAAATATAGTATGTCCAGATTACTTTCATCCTATATAGAACGTACTTTGGTCGTGAAGTAATTACTTTAAAATAAGTACCTACTCAAGAGAGTAAGCGAATTTGGATGCAGCCGTGTTCTGAGTGGTTACCTTGTTTCATGTGTCATGTTCTCATTGGTTCATTGTTTCATTGTGTTCAGGTGTATCTTGTTTTTTTATTAGTCTCTGTGCATATATAAACCTCATGTTACCATTGTTCCTTTGTATAGCTTTGATGTTCATGTAACCGCTGTTTGGGGAATTTAATGTCAAGTTCATGTCTTCTTTTTTCATGGTTTATGTTTGTTTTGTTTGACTAAATAAAGCAGAATTTGGGTTCCATCAACTTGCCTACAGTGGAGTATTGTGACAAGGGAACTGTACAGCTGTCCTGTATAGCTCCAACAGTAGAGTGTGGCACTAGCAACGCCAAGGTAATGGGTTCGATTCCCAGGGAAAGCAATAACTGACAAAAATGTAAAATGTGTATCTTGAATGCAATATTTGGATAAAATTTGGATAAAAGCGTCTGTCAAATGCATAAATGTAAAATGTACATTGAATTTATAGGCATTCAGTAAGCAGTCCCTAAAGGTGTTGGCCTTACACACAGCCTCAGAAGTGACCACTTAGGCCCTGTCCTAAATGGCACCCTAAACCCTTGCGATCTTCCTACGAGTCCAAACTTTCATGAAGTAATGCCACTTTGACTGTCGGGAAGAAGTCCGCTGTGGAACCCGCACCAGTAAAGGCTTGGCAGAAGTGCGCATTGAGGGCGCATATCGACCACAAAGGGGGCGCTCGCGAGCACCCTTCTGAGACCTAAAATGACAAATGGGACACAATACGGTCTCATTGGCTTAACGGACACACGCACGCAGCAGCCATTATAAGTCCACAAGACCGAATGTGCATATGGAGTGTGCCATTTGAGACAAGGCCTTAGTCAAAACATCTAAAGACAATACAGGAAATTACCCACAACTGTGGGCCTTAAATATAATAGTACCCCCAAATGGTGTGAACACCACCTGGTCACGAGAACTAAGACTATGTTAACATTCACACATAGTTCTCAGTACAAAGACTGGCAGAACCCCCTTACTCTTCAGTAAAATCTAATCAGTAAACTGTCCCCCTAGAATCATGTTCACCTAGAATGCCCAATATATTTAAATTCATCTTAGTTTTTCATATGATGTTCAGGTCAGGACTTAGGATCGGTAGATCTTTTAAATTTGTAATCCCACACTAGCCTTGTTTGCGAGGCAAACACTCTGTCAGTTTAAATGTTTATTAAAAGCCCATCTCTTTGGCAAACACATCACACACTATCACATTTCTATAATTCAAATCCATTAAAGGAATATTAAGCTGCATAAATTAGGTCAACCAGATCCAAGAACACTTCCCATAACACTTAATGTTCTGGTTACATTGTAAGAAGAATGGCATCTATATCAAATATTAGAATATTAAATATTTGAATATTAGTCTCTCTCTGTTTCATCCTTATCCCAAGGTTACCATAGTCAGCCGGATCTGGTCTGTATCCAGATCAGATGGTCGATCTGCACCAAGTGATGACCACAACAGCCCTGAATGTCAGCGGGGGCTATGACAACTAGACCTTGACGACACGACAGCTATTGGCACAGATCCTCAGGTAAGACCATGAGAACCAGACAAGTCCTCTGCACAGACCCTGTGGCCAGCTTCGCAACTCCCCACCATATGATGGTGTGATGTATCCCAGTGTTTAAGCAGAAGGAACTGGATGAAATATTCGGAATTATACAAATCTTCAATCTGACTTGTGATGCTGCCCAGAATCATAACCACACCACATTGGTTCATTTGGCTATGCCTCCCTGGCCCCCTGAACTACCGGCGTCTCCATGGCAAATGTCTTCACTTCCATGGCCCAGATCCTCCCATGCTCAAGGGCCCGGATCTGCCCATACTCCACAGCCTGGATCCGCCCATGCTCCACGGCCCAGGCCCGCCATTGCTATGACTTGGTCCTGGTCCTGTCCCCCTTGGTCTCTGGTTGAGTATTGTTCCCTGTACCGCTGTTGATAAGTTCTATTTCTGTTTGTGTTGTCAAGTCAAGTTCAAGTCATTGTTCAGTTTGTTTAAATTTTGTTAATAAAGACTGCACTTGGGTTCTATAGTTAATCTTGAGTACCTATAGAGTAGTATTGCATCATTCAATATCTCTGAAGAGTCTTTAGTTTTATCATATTTATAAAAGACAGCTACGCTGTACCGATTCTTTTCCGAAAACAGCTGAACTCGTGGAGACGTGCAGTGTGCGGAGCTAAAGAGTCACAAGCACACACACACACACAAAATACATGGCATTATCCCTGAATAACTTTCGATTCACTATACGTTCGTGTTGTTTACATTATATGTACTTAACACAGACATTTGATGCCATTTCACTCACCGCCTGCAGTTTCGACTCGTGACCGGGAACAAACAAACACACTTGCAGAACTCTGTTGCTTCTCCGGAAAAACAAACGGCATCCACTGTTTCCTTAATGCTGGGTTATTTGGAAAGCTGAACAAGGTTATCTTTCCCTCACAACCAGAAACAAACTTCCTTAGTGACATTGTTGATTTTGTGGTCTAAAACAAAATGACAGCACTGCCGACAGCTTCCATAACCCGAACGAAGCTCATTGATGGACGTGCTCTTGCTCTCGCTCGGGTTGATGTGTGTGTCTGTGTGTGTGTGCGTGCTCATCCGGGAGAAGTGCCCATACAAGCCCTGTATAATGTCATACTCTGCCATACTCGGAAAAAAAAACTTTCCGAAACTTAGGGTTATTTGGCATATTAATACTCTGTCATACGTCCAACTCATTTTTAGACATTTTGGCCGTGTTTAGTCAAGTCAAGTCAACTTTATTTATATTGCGCTTTTTACAATGCAGATTGTTTCAAAGCAGCTTCACAGTGTTAAACAGGAAAATAATGCAACAGAATTTGGTTCGGCTGTACAGCCGCTCTGGAGAAAACTGTGATGTCATCTAGCTCATTTCAATTATCATACAGTGACAATGTGGGCAGATCAGTTATTAAGTTGATGTATTTAATTTAGTTTAGTAATTAAATTTATTTGGATATTTAGTTGAAAATGCTGTGTCCTCAACTGAGCAAGCCAAGCCAAAGGCGACAGTGACAAGGAACCAAAACTCCAACAGGTGGCATAATGGAGAAAATAAACCTTGGGAGAAACCAGGCTCAGTCGGGGTGCCAGTTCTCCTCTGGCCAATTAACAAACAGTGTATGATTATTATTCTGGCAACTTTACAGGTCAGAGGTCATATTAGATTGGAATATTTGAAAGATCGGAGTCATCACGCTGGAATTGGGTTTATTGAGGATGACGTGTCGATTAAACAATTATTAAATAGGAATATTCGAAAGATCGGAGTCATCGCACCGGAGATGGGTTTATTGAGGATGACGTGTTGATTAAACAATTATTAAATAGGAATATTTGAAAGATCGGTCATCACGCAAGAGACGGGTTTATTGAGGATGCCGTGTCGATGAGGCAATTTCAGGGGGAGTCTAATTGACACGGCCTCTGCAGACACTTCAGGGATGCGTTGGTCATGTCTAAGCGCAGGTCCAACATCTGACCTGGATACGGCCCGGATCTGGATAAACCTCTGGATAAACAGAGAGACTAACATTAGCGTAGATGCCATTCTTTTTATGATGTAACGAGTACATCAGGTGTTATGGGAAATGTTCCCGGTTCCGGCTGACCTAGCTAATGCAGCCTAACAATTATTTAATTGAAAATTTTTTTTTATGTGTATGCCATAGTAAAGAGATGTGTTTTTAGTCTAGATTTAAACTGACAGAGTGTGTCTGCTTCCCGAACAATGTCAGGAATACGGAAATGTAATATATGTACATATATGTCCCTGTATCCGAGTAGTGTGTAGTGCGAGTCAGTGTGAACACTCACATTGGCGCCCATTGTTTAGTCACGAGGCGTTAAACGTCGGCGATAAACGCGCGCGAAAATCGTCCCGGTGTGAACAGGCCTTTAGCCTGGGAAAAGATGATTTTAGCAGATAACTTATCTTGACTTGGGTGACTGAGGGGGTTTTCATTTTGATGAGAGACAGGGAGAGATCCTGGCTAAAAGTATTAGGATGATTAACGTTAGGCCTATTACATAATGTTAAACAAGACTACACTTTAAACCTTTAAAATGATTAACATTTCGAAAAATACCAGAGTTGAGTTGAAGAGCTCCCAGGAGACGATCTGACGATCGTGGCAGACCAAGATCAGAGAAAATGGGTTAAACGATTTCATTCAGGCCATCTGCTCTTCTCTCATGTTCCTTTCTTTTACTTAAAGTTTATTTTCTTTCCGTTAAGTCTCGGGTTCTGTTAAGTTTCCACGCAGAGTTTCTCAACGAGTCTCTTCAACTTCAAACAACGCCCACAAGACTTCCATCCAGCTGCCAACACGCCACGTGATTGGCTTCCCAAGACGTCGATCAAAAGACACGACAGACCTTCAGCAAATCAAAGACCCGGGAAAACCCACTCTCCAGCCGGGGAAAGAGAATCCCCTGTCTGAGACGACACACGAGACACAAAGGCAAGTAATACCTCTAGATTCCGAGCTGAACTGGTGCATTAGATCAAATGTAATAACCCTGCCTAAGAAACGATAGGAGGTTAAAGTACTGATCAATGGTTTCTTCAGGTCATGTGTCATAAATGCATATATTGCTTGGGATTTCATATTTTCTCTCTCTTAAAACTTATTCTTTTCATTATTTCTCTCTCTTAAAACGTATTATTTTCCTCACCTTCTTCCTTTCTGCAACGTGTGTGAATGTGCGAGTGCATGTGTTTATGTTAGATATTAGTTTGATGTGTTAGAGTAATCAATAAAGTACTGTTTGTATTCAAAGATAACTGTTCTTGTGTTATGTGCTTACGAATTTAATGTCTTGAACTGCCGATCTAAGTTACCTGGCTGTTAAATAGTGTTTCACTATTGTTCGGATATTAATATCCGCTGCAGAGTTGATATTTACGGCCCGTTCAAATGAACGCTGGAAGAGTCGTTTGCCCGGCAGTAAATACTCTCTCAAAATTCCCAATGAATTCATTAATTCATTAATTTGAGCAAAATAGACCTGTTTCCCTTTAACAGAGTCCCCTTTAAGTTCGTACACATCGGTGGACGAATAAGTTAAGGTGTAAACATTAATTCTGAATTATTTATAAATTATAATGTAATTTGAGTCTCTTTCATTTTAATTCAATTCCCTGTTGAGTTATTATTTTATCTGACTCATAGTCACTACAGTCTAACCCCGCCCATCTTGTTTCCTGATTATTGGTTAATTTGCCCCACCTGTCTTCCCTCGTTACCCTCTTTTGTTTGCTCCCTATTTATTCTCCTTAGCTGTGTCCCAATTCAGGGGCTGCATCCTTCAAAGGCCGCATTTGAAGGCCGATTGCGTCACTGCAGTGCGACGAAGGCTGTCCCAATTCGAAGGGGCCTTCAAATGCTGCCTGCCGGCCATGTTGCCAAGTCCGCGGTTTTCCGGCCGATTTAGTAGTGATGGGCAGACCGAGGCTTCGTGAAGCACTGAAGCAGTTGAAGCAAATGTGTCATATTGTTTCGAAGCTTCGAATCAATCTGACACCCGTCTCTACGGCGCCATCTAGTCAGTGGCGCCTCCAGAAATTTTTCATAGGGGTGGCCAGATGGGGCCACTTAAAATCTTGGGGTGGCACACCAAAACTAGAAACCATAATTTCAGAATTGTGTTCTACTGGTGTAGTAAACCGGCCTGTAGAAAACTATCAGAAAGACTTAAGGAAACTCCTACTGATATACTTTGGTTTATTGTGTTATATTTAATGTTACTAATTATATAATGTGCATAGACTAATAACAGTACAGTTAACATTTTGAGTTGCACAACAATTCTGTTTTATTTTGCAATTATATTTGGCATAAGGTGTACATTTATTGCAAACAAAACAGTTACTGGGGAAAAGCAGATACTGGCAGATACAAATAAAAGCATCCTCCTCCTCATCCTCACTATTACTAAGCTTCTCTTGCTCCCCTGCCATCTCTTTCACTCCTCCTTCTGTACTTTTCTTCTTAAAATAAGAAGAGATGTCTGTGGACTTTCTCTTCATTGTCTGAAAATTGATATAACTTGCACCAGCTAACGACGTTAGCTAGGTAACGTACTCTTGTCAAAACGTGTCAAAGACACATCAAAAAGCTGCTGTAACAGTATACTGTAACCATTTGGCACTTAAAAAGCACGTCACGACACATAATTCCCCGTCTTCTTTTACTAAAGAATATTTTTTGACTTATTTACGGTAGTCTTCTTCGTCTTCTAACTTCTTTTGAAACTGTTGACTGACGGGCACGCGCTGACCTGTACTGTTGCTGTGTGAGCGCGCAACAGCGGCATCGGGGGAGGGGCGGGGCGGGCTGTGTGTGATCCATAGGGTGTGATCGAAGGTCTAGAGCGGCTTGCCTGGCTGTGCATTAGGGATGAAATGCATAACTGATGCTACTAAAATTTATACTGGCCATGGGGTGGCCAGTGGGGTGGCCAGGAGTCGGCCAGGGGTGGCCACGGCCACCCCTGGCCACCCCCTGGTGGCGCCACTGCATCTAGTGGTCATTTCCATGTGTTGATCTGAAATACCTTGACAATGATCCATGTAAAAAAAATTGTTTTTAACATCTGTCTGACAACTACATGATCTTGGTTTTGTAACCTGTAGCCTCGTCATTGTAAAGAACTATATATATTTTGTTTGTTATACAAAATGAACATTAATAAAATAAATAAAGCCACAATGTGTCACATTTGTCACAAAACATTTTTATTCAAAAATATGAATTGCTCTGCTGTTGAAGGACTCAGCTGACTTCTTTTTTTACATATAATTTCTCCAGCCTTTGAAAAAATCCTCTCACAAGGGACACTTGTTGCTGGCATGCACAAATATTTTTGGATGATGTAAATACATGGATGATGTATTGTTGCAGAAGGCTAGCTGCCTATCACAATCAGGGCCGGCTCTGTAAATCTGGGGGCCCTAAGCAGGATAATTTTGGGGCCCTGCCTTGCAGTGAATAATGGAGTATTGCACCGCAAACCAGCAACTGTATACAATCTAACACTTACACATTTCATCTGTATATCTTTTAACATGATTGCCTACAATTATTTTACTGCTTATTAAAGTACACTCACTGAAACAGTAAAAGTAAAGATTACAGATGTGCAAATTTCTTTCATACATGAGGTCAATTTGTTGTAAACAAATAAATATTAATAATTTAGCATTAACAATATATAGCTAACTTACAACATTAGCCATAGTGGTATGCGGCTCGCTATGCTCTACTGAAGCAGCAGTAGAATCACCTCCTCCAGCTGTTGAGATTACAATATAATTAATAATAAATACAGTATGCAGAGTAGATAAAACACATTAATTTTAAATTAATATTAAAGTACAATTAGACAACATAGCGAATTATGATTATAAAACTATATTTTTTATTGGCAAGAGGAAAATTAGCTATGTTGAAGTTGCGCACAAAACTATTCAAAAGAAAGGCAGTGGGAAATATTTACTTGTGCCATCTCTGGTGTCAGCCTCATGAAATGTTTCTCCACAACCACCAAAATATTTAAGCTCCTCCTGAGAAAGTGACATTTTGTTTTTTACAATTATGTTAAGGGTAAATTAAAAGAAATCCAATGTTAAATTATATTATTTAATTATTGGTTGATTAACTCTTACATGCTGTTCATATATTAAACCTTCACAGCATGGAGTGAGATATTTTTTACCTTTTATGATTACATACAGTAATACATTCACTGTAAAAAAAACTCAGGTCCCCAATTGAAAATTTTCTAGTGAGCGATCACATCTAAAATTTTCAGTTGGCCAAATTTAATTTCTTGAATTTTAATTGAATTAAATTGCATCAATTCACATTAATTCAATTTGGTCAACTGAAAAATTTAGATGTGATCGCTCAATAGAACATTTTCAATTGGGGACCTGCTTTTTTTTTTACAGTGTTCTTTACAAAAATTTACCACAAATCCATTTTGCTTTTAGGTGTCTTGTATCGATCATCATCATTCAATAATGTTTCATAGAGGACACTGTGTTTTCTTTAGGTTTAAATGGTCTGGGCGATTTAGCTTAACAATATATAAAATATTTCATAATAGTATATAGATTAATATTTATTAATAATCTTTAATTGCCTATTCAGTTAAGACCATAAGAAAAAGCTTGTATTTAACCGCTTTATTTTAAACTTCATTTTGATTTTGACTGTCAAATGATTGCTCTTTCTCTTCCTTTTTACTTTCTTTCTCTCGAATGTTCAATAATTAAACTATTTTTTATTGTAATAAGCGTCTATTGAGACAAAGATTTTTCGTTTTTTTCTTTCCCAGAACTAGTGTAGGTCATGTAACGTTAACTGTTAAAAAGAAAATACATTCATAGGAGGTTGGTCTGTCTCTACGCGGTCTGTAGCCCAGAGCTGGGGCCGACGGCTGGACCATAGCGCAAGCAATGTTGATTCAGCATAATCGACGGACAGCTAACGTTATGCTGCGTTCACACCAAGCGCAAATAGAGTGTCTGGCGCGAGTGATTTGATTTCAATGTTAAGTCAATGGAAAGGCGCGTTGATGAGCGTCTGGAGGTCCCGCGGCGCGGAAGGCGCTTTTCGCGCGGTGCGAATGACGCGAATTGAGCGTCTTGCGTGATAAACTGCGGCGACGCTGGCGAGTGCAATCTGTAGTTAGGGGGCCCCCTAGTGGCGGCGGGGCTCTAAGCAGCCGCTTAGTTCGCTTATAGGGAGAGCCGGCTCTGATCACAATACACACATCTCACTTTATTTGGTGCTTCCAAATGGAAATGCTCCCACACCACAGATGTACGGCATCTCTTGCGTGCAGCCTCCATTTTTATATATTCTTAGCCTGGATGCCAGCCGAACTTAGCCCCGCCCACAACATTTTTACACGGGCAGTTCGGTCTGGACTTGATCGGTAGAGAAGAAATTATGCCCGAACAGAAGCTGTTCGGACCAATGAAATTGTCAGGGCGGGCTTTAGACGATGATGGACAGATGGTAAACAGTAACGTAATCATCCACGTCATCAAAGGTGCTTGGGTTGAATTTGTTCTAATCCTAAACGGAGAACTTGTTCGTATATGCGTTCACTTTTACTATTTCTCTCAGAAATTATGATGTTGGTAAGTACTCTGTGTATCCTTATTTTACAACACCGGCAAAGATCGTTCACTCATCTTTTTCTTCTAACGTATTCCAGCGTGCGTGCAGACAGGGTTGCCAAGTCTTTACAACAAAACACGCCCAATTGCTAATATTCCGCAAAACTAGCCAAAAACAAGCCCAATAGCTTTCCAGGGGGGTTGTCCAGGGGGGAAAGGCATTTGGGGGGTAAAATATGTGTTATTTTGGCAGGGATGCCAGCTAAAATTTGCATTCCTGGGTCTGTATTTCACATAATTGGGGTCGCTTCAACCCGCGGACATGGCAACACAGTGCAGTTGAGTTCTGTTGACATTTGATAACTAACGTTATGCGTCGCTCCATTGCTCTAATTGGTTGTAGGTCTATCCAATTGAGATCTTTCCTGGTTCGGTTGAAACACGCCCCATAATTACAGCCCAACCGAGCAATATCAGACTCATATTCTGGCTAGAATTGAGTATGACGACGTCAGGCTAATATATTCTATTAATATATCTATCTATATATCACCTATGAATCTATATCTATATAATTCTATATATCTAACTTATGCTGTGCTATCTATCTGTCACTATCTAACTTAGCCTATATGAATGTGTCACTATATCTATACTATATGTCACTGTCTATACCTATCAGTCAATATATCTAATTTAAATCTAGCCTAAATATAACTAACCAAAGCGCACTATAAATCTCACTGCTATCACAAAATCACTGCTATCACAAAATCACTCTCCTCTCACAAAAACCCTCGAGTTGAAGATGGATTTACTTCACTTTTAAACTGTGGTGGTTTATACAGATGTGTGACTGTTTGGCTTGTTCCCGCCCCCTTTAATCAACGCAGTTTCGGAAGGCGCCACCTGATGAAACACTTTGAAGCTTCATTTAGCCTAAGGCTGCGTTCACACTGCAGGCTGAAACGACCCAATTCCGATTTTTTTGCCCTTATGCGACCTGTATCTGATCTTTTCATGACAGTCTGAACGACACAGATCCGATCTTTTCAAATGCGACCCAGGCCACTTGGGTATGTGGTCCAAATCCGTCACATATCCGATCTTTTGAAATGCGTCTTCAGTCTGAACTGCCAGGTCACATGTATCCGACCCGCACGTCGTTGATACGCGACAAACGTCATCATTGTACGTTGAATGCACAAGAAATAGTTGCTAACCGCCAATAAAAGAAGAAGTACGCACCTGTTGCTAGCCAATACACTCCAACTCCAACGCGTTTCTGCACTGTTATGGGCTGCGGCAGACGTGTCTCTTCCCGTGACAAAGTTAGTTGAAGGCGCTCACAAACATAATTGAAGGTGGATCTGGTCATTCTGAAGTTACTGACGAATTCGGTATCAGTAAAGCCACTCACATCAGTATCCCACCACTCCTGGCTGCGACTCGGCACCCACACGTTTCTCTGTACCGACATTGCTACCACTGCTCCACAAAACGCCATGGCCAAAAACCTTGCTCTCCTCCTCTTTTTTAATTTTCTTCTTAACATGAGAAGGTTGTAATGGTGCTGGCTCCGTTGCGAAAATAACTTTAATAAAGCTAAACAAACTCCAATGCTGACACCCATATTTGGCTACTTCCGTAAACAACAAGTGACGTCGTTGACCGTTGAGTACTCTTCTGCGCATGCGGGTCACTTCTGGGTCATTTCACGTTCACACAGGAGATCACAAAAGGTCGCATTTAATTGGAAATGTGAACGGCCTTGCAAAAAAATCGCATTTTTTCAAAATATCGGAATTGAGCATTAAAGGCCAATTTATACTTCTGCGTCGAGTGCACGCAGAGGGTACGGCGTACCCTACGCATAGACGCGTTGGATACGCCGTACCCTACGCCGTAGCCTGACGCGCACCTCTCCAAAAATGTAACAACGCGTCAATTCTACGCGGACCGCAAGCGCTGTGATTGGTCTGCCAGAACCCTTCCCTCAGGTCAATAAATAAATAAAAAATCTGCGATAGGAGTGTGTGTGTGTCCAGAAATTGGATGATAGTTCCTTGCGTCATAACACACTATTTTGCAGTCCAGCGATTCTTTATGGTAGTAAATAAATACATAGATCCGCTGAATATAGTTTATTTATTTTCTCATTAAAACCAAAGATGTTAATCAGTAATTGTATATCAAGAACAGGGACACATTAGGGTATATTTCGTGAATGAAGTCTCCGCAACAACAATCGCTTGCTGAGCCACCGCTGCTGAAAACAGCGGCCACGAGCTCCGCATGGTTTCACAAATGCATTCCAGCGCCAGATCGCCTTATTTAACTTTACTAATCAACTAGAGATGCTTAATTTGTATTAGATACAACAACTCAAGCTGCAAGAAAAGCCGCTCTCTCACTGCTGCTGATATTCCGACATGAATGTACAGATTCTACACATCAAGCTGCTTCTTCTTCGGCTGTTGTCTTGATTACACCAACATGCCCGAGGACACTGCCTTCTAGTGTCTGCATGTGGAATTGCACATTGACGCAGACAACAGCGCAGAAGTATAAATGCTCACGACGGCGTCGGCTACGCGCGTAGCCTACGGCGTACACTACGGCGTACACTCGACGCAGAAGTATAAATGGGCCTTAAGCCCTGCAGTGTGAACGCAGCCTAAGTCACGTGACATGGGTGTTTCGAATCACAGTTCGGAGCAGTGTTTCGAAACATCTGCGCTTCGGGATCTCGGCAAAGCCCCGAAACGTCTGTTTCGCGTCTGCCATCCCTACGATTTAGGCTACTTTTAAGTTGTTGCCACGGGTAAAAATTATTTCCGCGGGTTGGTTTCTACCCCATTAGTACGATTTCGCCGCTCCAACACCGCTAAACGTACAACTCCAGTGGAGAATTCGACCGCTCGTTGGAGAAAATCGCACTGGGAGTTTTGGACTACTTTTGTTGCAGAGACCTGGCCACCCTACCCACGTCCTTCTCCCCGGCCGCAAAGAACCAACCAGAACAAGTGGATCCTTCGCAGTGTATTACTCTGCCCATCCCGCGGCCGAGGAATACACTTATAAATGTAAGTATTGTGTTTTGAGTTACTCAAATAACCAACGAAACATTTTAAAAGCCGGTGGTCTTTATTTCTGTGTTACCACTGCACGGCTTTATTCATTAGGTGATCTGACGTAATATTTCGTTTTGTTTTATGGATAAAGTAGCAGACATCCATCCATCCATCCATCTTCTTCCGCTTTATCCGGGGCCGGGTCGCGGGGGCAGCAGTCTAAGCAGAGATGCCCAGACTTCCCTCTCCCTAGACACTTCCTCCAGCTCTTCCGAGGGGACACCGAGGCGTTCCCAGGCCAGCCGGAAGACATAGTCCCTCCAGCGTGTCCTAGGTCTTCCCCGGGGCCTCCTCCCGGTTGGACATGCCCGAAACACCTTCCCGGGAAGGCGCTCAGGAGGCATCCGGAACAGATGCCCGAGCCACCTCAACTGACCCCTCTCGATGTGGAGGAGCAGCGGCTCTACTCCGAGTTCCTCCCGAGTGACTGAGCTCCTCACCCTATCTCTAAGGGAGCGCCCAGCCACCCTGCGGAGAAAACTCATTTCGGCCGCCTGTATCCGGGATCTTGTCCTTTCGGTCATGACCCAAAGCTCATGACCATAGGTGAGAGTAGGAACGTAGATTGACCGGTAAATCGAGAGCTTCGCCTTACGGCTTAGCTCTTTCTTCACCACAACAGACCGGTACATCGACCGCATTACTGCAGAAGCTGCACCGATCCGTTTGTCAATCTCCCGTTCCATCCTCCCCTCACTCGTGAACAAGACCCCTAGATACTTGAACTCCTCCACTTGAGGCAGGAACTCTCCACCAACCTGAAGTGGGCAAGCCACCCTTTTCCGACTGAGGACCATGGCCTCGGATTTGGAGGTGCTGATCCTCATCCCAGCCGCTTCACACTCGGCTGCAAACCGTCCCAGTGCATGCTGAAGGTCCTGGTTAGAAGGGGCCAACACGACAACGTCATCCGCAAAGAGCAGAGACGAAACCGCATGGTCCCCAAACCTGACACCCTCCGGCCCCTGGCTGCGCCTAGAAATTCTGTCCATAAAAATTATGAACAGAACCGGCGACAAAGGGCAGCCCTGCCGGAGTCCAACATGCACCGGGAACAAGTCTGACTTACTGCCGGCAATGCGGACCAAACTCCTGCTTTGGTCGTACAGGGACCGGACAGCCCTTAGCAAAGGACCCCGGACCCCATACTCCCTGAGCACCCTCCACAGGATGCCGCGAGGGACACAGTCGAATGCCTTCTCCAAATCCACAAAACACATGTGGACTGGTTGGGCAAACTCCCATGAACCCTCCAGCACCCTGTAGAGGGTATAGAGCTGGTCCAGTGTACCACGGCCCGGACGAAAACCAGACTGTTCCTCCTGAATCCGAGGTTCAACTATCGGCCGAATTCTCCTCTCCAGTACCCTGGCATAGACTTTCCCGGGGAGGCTGAGAAGTGTGATCCCCCTGTAGTTGGAACACACCCTCCGGTCCCCCTTCTTAAAAAGAGGGACCACCACCCCGGTCTGCCATCCCAGAGGCACTGTCCCCGACCGCCACGCGATGTTGCAGAGGCGTGTCAGCCAAGACAGCCCCACAACATCCAGAGACTTGAGGTACTCAGGGCGGATCTCATCCACCCCCGGTGCCTTGCCACCGAGGAGTTTCTTGACCACCTCGGTGACTTCAGCCCGGGTGATGGACGAGTCCTCCTCTGAGCCCCCAGCCTCTGCTTCCTCAATGGAAGGCGTGATGGCGGGATTGAGGAGATCCTCAAAGTATTCCTTCCACCGTCCGACGATATCCCCAGTTGAGGTCAACAGCCGCCCATCGCCACTGTAAACAGCGTTGGTAGGGCACTGCTTCCCCCTCCTGAGGCGCCGGACGGTTTGCCAGAATCTCTTCGAGGCCAGCCGATAGTCCTTTTCCATGGCCTCACCGAACTCCTCCCAGGCCCGAGTTTTTGCCTCCACAACCACCCGGGCTGCAGTCCGCTTAGCCTGCCGGTACATGTCAGCTGCCTCAAGAGTCCCACAAGCCAACCCGGCCCGATAGGACTCCTTCTTCAGCTTGACGGCATCCCTTACTTCCGGTGTCCACCACCGAGTTCGGGGATTGCCGCCTCGACATGCACCGGAGACCTTACGGCCACAGCTCCGAGCGGCAGCTTTGACAATGGAGGTGGAGAACATGGTCCATTCGGACTCAATATCTCCAGCCTCCCTCGGGATCCGGTCGAAGTTCTGCCGGAGGTGGGAGTTGAAGATCTCTCTGACAGGGGGCTCGGCCAAACGTTCCCAGCAGACCCTTACAGTACGCTTGGGTCTACCGGGTCTGTCCAGCTTCCTCCCCCGCCATCGGATCCAACTCACCACCAGGTGGTGATCAGTTGACAGCTCCGCCCCTCTCTTCACCCGAGTGTCCAAGACATACGGCCGCAGGTCAGATGAAACGACCACAAAGTCGATCATTGACCTACGACCTAGAGTGTCCTGGTGCCATGTGCACTGATGGACACTCTTATGCCTGAACATGGTGTTCGTTATGGACAAACCGTGACTAGCACAGAAGTCCAATAACTGAACACCACTCGGGTTCAGATCAGGGGGGCCGTTCCTCCCAATCACGCCCCTCCAGGTGTCACTGTCATTGCCCACGTGGGCGTTGAAGTCCCCCAGTAGAACGACGGAGTCCCCAGTCGGAGCACTTTCCAGCACCCCTCCCAGGGACACCAAAAAGGCCGGGTACTCTGCACTGCCGTTCGGCCCGTAGGCACAAACAACAGTGAGAGACCTATCCCTGAGCCGAAGCCGCAGGGAAACGACCCTCTCGTTCACCGGGGTAAACTCCAACACATGGCGGCAGAGCTGGGGGGCTATAAGCAAACCCACACCAGCCCGCCGCCTCTCACCATGGGCAACTCCAGAGTGGTGAAGAGTCCATCCTCTCTCGAGGAGTGTGGTTCCAGAGCCCAAGCCGTGCGTAGAGGTGATTCCGACTATCTCTAGTCGGAACCTCTCAACCTCACGCACAATCTCAGGCTCCTTCCCCGCCAGTGAGGTGACATTCCATGTCCCAAGAGCCAGTTTCCGTGTCCAGGGATCGGGTCGTCTAGGCCCCCGCCTTCGACTGCTGCCCGATCTTCTCCGCACCGGCCCCTTACGGTCCCTCCCGTGAGTGGTGGGCCCACGGGAAGGTGTCCCCACGTCGCTCCTTCGGGCTGAGCCCGGCCGGACCCCGTGGGGGAAGGCCCGGCCACCAGGCGCTCGCATACGAGCCCCAACCCCAGGCCTGGCTCCAGGGTGGGGCCCCGGCTGCGCCATACCGGGCGACGTCACGGTCCTCGTTGTCATTGTCGTCATAAGGGGTTTTTGAACTGCTCTTAGTCTGACCCGTCCCCTAGGACCTGTTTGCCTTGGGAGACCCTACCAGGGGCATATAGCCCCGGACAACATAGCTCCTAGGTTCATTCGGGTACTCAAACCCCTCCACCACGTTAAGGTGGCAGTTCAAGGAGGAGCAGACAGCTTTATTAAAATGAGGGCAGAAAATTAGTATTTATTTACCTGGCCGAAAAACTCGGCCAGTGTGGATTGGAGTACGACCCATTTGTAGTATTTCCATAGGTTCTCGTGTATGTATAGGGGGGCTTTATCCTATACAAAGCCCACAACAAAAAGAATATAGAATTTGAGTATCTATAAATATGATTTCTGGATAATTTTGTATGTAACGTTATGTAGGCTACTGATGCATCATATTTTTTAATTTTCTTAAGATTGCACCCCTGCCTTGCAGGTAAAAAAATGGAACAACTTAAAAAAAAAAAACAAGTATGCAAGTTAATAGACACATCTTTGCTGAAATGTATTGTGCTGTTGTGTTTGTTGTTGACAGACATGTTTATTTTCTCTGCCTTAGGATTGAAAGTGTCCTGGGACAGGTGAGGGAGTGGGAAACTTGGCCATGGTTTGTCTTCATGAATGAGGGTGTTCGGACAACCCCACTGTCCTCATTGCCTCTAGGGATGAAACGGTATGGAAATTTAACATCACGATTATAGTGACCCAAATTATCACGGTTATCAATATTATCACGGTTTTGTTCAAACGAGATGAAAGTGTTCAAAAAGAACAGATGCACACACTTAAAACATTTCAACAAGTTTTATATTTGAAATTCAACAAACAACAAATAACTAAAGCAGCTCTATGCACTTTTTTAAACTAGATTCTGTGGGATTTCCTTCCTTAATGGCCGTCGTCAATAGCAACGCATAATGCATAAATAATAATAATTTGTTGTAAATAAAATCTCTAATGTTATCTCTGTAAATATATTCACAAGCAATATTCTCATCAGTGTTCAGCAATGATGCATTTAAATCTAGCATATTTTGTGTAAGAGCCCAAACAGTATCCTAGTGAAATAATGCATATCCATATTTCCATTTGATTTGACAGATTATTTTAAATATCAAAATGTGTGCATCATACCTGACACCTAGATGAACACTTTACAGTCAGTTTTATGACTGTCATTCTCTTCAAATGCTATTGAAGTCAGAAACGTGTATAACGTTACCAATGTTGTATGTAACTTTAGAGACGGTCCCTAAATTCGCCAGCGTTACTCCAGTCATATCAGATGCGCTTTGGTTCTGCTGTGTTTGTTTGAAACTATTTTCGCTGCTGAAATAGAACAAAAACAGTCAACCACAGTATGATGAATGAATCTCTTGTGTACATCGCATATTTATCTCTGCTTTGAGTGAATATTTCAGCGAGTGAGAGCGGCGCGCGCTCTGAACATAACTGGCTAATCTGAACGCCTCTGATTATGAGACATTGCATTCATAAACTCAATAGCAACACGTGTGAGTGGTTATAATGCGCAACGCGATTATAACAGATGGCTTTTGAGAAGACTATAATAAGTTCAACAGCCAGAGTGGCTAGTGTGCAGCCGAAATAACGTTACACCCGCAAATGGCGGTTGTTAATGTCAAGCCCTGATTATTATCCCTTAATGTCACCCTAGTCTTGTCTGAATTTGTTTGTTCGCTTCACGTTATTATTTCCCAGACGTAGTTTTGGTATTGAGGTCAAAGTCCACTTGCCTTGCGTTCGTAGTTTTGAAGTGTTTCCCCCATTACAGTGACTTTCTTCTGGCATGTTCTGCAGACAGGGTGACCATCTTCGATTAAGTTTCCCTCAGGACTTTTGTAAAAGCCAAAATACGACCACACCTCAGATTTGGTCCTTTTAGATGCTGAACAATCCCCCGAGTGCTGTCACTGCCTTCTGCCATTTCTTCTCATTCAGAAAACAGCGGTGTCGCGTCAGACTGACTGGACAAGATTTACCGCGAGTTTTCACAATCGTGATAATCACACGCGGTTTTAATGATAATTAAATTTGATACAATATTACTAACCGTCACTAAATTTTATCGTGGTTTACCGTGAAACCGGTAATCGTTTCATCCCTAATTGCCTCCATCCCTGAGGAAACCCCAGGGCCAAGTTCAGCAACGGATGACCAAGATGAGGAGCAACTCCAGCCAAGAGGAAACGAGACCGAGAGGATGAGCTGACGGAGATACTGAGGGAGGACATGAAGTTTCAGCGAGAGACAGAGCAGGGAGAGAATGGACTGATTGTTTTCTCTTCTTGAGAGATAGTTGAGAACTAAAATTTTGGTTTTGTAAATTTAAAATGTGTAAATGAAATATTATCGTTCTACACATTATTTTTGTTATGCAAGTTATAATTTGTAAATTACCCTAAATGGTAACACTTTATTTTAAGGGTCCAGAATAATGCATTAATTAAGCATTAATTAAGGATTAACTTGTTCACAACTAAGCATTAGTTAAGCATGGACACAATAGTTATTAATGATTAACTTAACATTACAGTAAGGGCATATTAGACATAATTTACAACTTAATAAGCCATATATTATTTTTCTGTAGCTGTGTAATTATATGTCTGTATTTTCTGTTAAGTTAACTGAACAATAAGCTAGTAATTATGTTTAATTACTGCTGATTTTGCCGTTAGAAATTGCTAAAATAGTGTAATAAAGACAATTTGAGCCCCTATTCTGAAGTGAAAGTTTTATCCTCATTAATTATGGCACTTATTGAATGATATTTAAGTTTATTAACCAGAATAAACCAATAATTAAGCCTAACTACCATTAATACAGTACTAATAAAGGCAATTTGACCCCCTATTCTAAAGTGAAAGTTGTATCCTCATTAATTATGGCACTTATTGAGTTATCACTAAACATTTCGCTGTTTGTGACTTCTGCTGCAAACTCGGTTCAAAGGATTACGTTAAACAAAACTTCCCTTTAAAACTCTAAAATGAATAACATTTCTGTAATAATTTAACCATTATTTATCATGTAATACTTATTTTGTTTGCCGTGGACACAATGACAGAAAGTTCACCAAAACGCAACATAAATTCACAAAATACACCAATTTAATTTGTTCGCTGTAATCCACATCTTTAGAATCCATACGATGATCTTTATCCAGCGCTCTTCATCTTCATGTTCAACAGCGACCGTACACCGTAAACAAATCCCGCACACGTTATGAATTCAAAAGAATCTCGCTTTACGGCAGTGATATCAAACGCTCATTGGCTCTCGCCTGCTTCGTCACAGATTGCGACATGCCGTGTTTTAGTGTTTGAATGAGAAACACGTGCGCCTTCAAATAGTGGAGTGAAGCTTAAATTAAATAACTTAAATTCTCTATATCGCCAGAGAGGACTCCGACTGCAAAACATCGTCATTTGGACTACTATTGGTATCGCTTTTGACATTTTCACAATAAGGAAATTATTGTGATTACACTTTTGTTATGTTTTTCCTTCATAAGTTCACCCTAACTTTACATACTTACATACTGACTGCATAAGAAATGTTTATATGTAGGTTTAGAGGTTTGAGTGAGATTAGTGGCTCAACACATAATTGTAATGCTATATTGTTACTAAAATTTTAATTTTCCAAAACATTTCTGCTCATTAAGTTGTATTGTCATTTTTTATTCTCTGTTTGGGTTTAGGGATATAACATGTATCTATAAAATGGTAAAAGGGGAATTGTACATCTTTTTTTCATGATATAAAATATATTTTTCTGGGTTTTTTTCTGTAATACATAATACGTTTGTTTCAATGTTAACCTTACCTTAAACCATTTATCCAAATATACAAATATACAACAAAAGTATGTTTTGTGTCCGTAAAAGCTGCTTATTCTGGTCAATAAACTTAAATATCACTGAATAAGTGCCATAATTAATGAGGATACAACTTTCACTTCGTATTTTGAAGGAGCCTTCGAAGGACCTACGAATTGGGACAGCCTTCGTCGCGCCGCGGTGACGCAATCCGCTATACCTTCCACTGTAAACGAGTCTCGGTGCATCCTTTGAAGGCAGCTTCGGTCGCGCACTTCAAAGGACACAGCCTTCAAAGGATGCAGCCCTTGAATTGGGACACAGCTCTTGTGTTTGCAGTTCTGGCATCCCTTCAACAAACCCTGAAAATGGTAGCTCTGGTAACAGAGACCTTTCCTGCACTCTTGTGGACCTTTTTGGGGGGATTGGTCCATAGGCCCATTTATCTTTCAAGAGTTAACTATGAAGATATATCTATATATATATATATTTTTACATTTTAAGTGTTCAACTGTTGCTTTCAAAGAAAATTTATAAAAATTGAGTGAGATTAATGCTTTAATAAAGCAAAAACACCCCTCAATGGGGTATGAAAATAACAATAAAGAATAATAAAATATTATAAATAATAAGTAAGGAATAATTGACGACGGGCCGTTCAATTATTAGAATGATAATGCACACCCGAGGTGGTGATGCGGTCACGACGCGAAGCGGAGCGGAAAACACGTTTTTTTGGTGTTTTCTTCGTGTTTTTCTCCCTCGAGTATGTCTAGCTGTTCTTCGCTAATCATTTTATGTCTTTTGTAGTTGCCGGCTGTCTTTGATGTCCGCTTCCGTTTATGTTGTTCTTCATCTGGACCGTCTAATACTCCTGCCGCCCATTTGTTGAACGTTTTATAGTTCCCGTAAATATTAAAATTAACTTTAGGAAAATCGTCTGTCATGGTGTTTTTTTTTAGTCCTGTAATTTCCGTTATTACAGTTAACTATGCGAAGTGATATGGAACTGTAATGCGGTCAAGAGCTGCCTGGAACTACGTTCGCTGTGCATCTCCCAGAAAATAATTGCACACCTCAGAACGTTCATCAACCAATCAGATTCAAGCATTCAACGGCCCCGTAGTATAATAAAAGTTAATAATCTCTTTTCTGGGCTGGCATGTCTTAGTCCAGATTTAAATGCAAAAATGTAAATATGCAAAAAATGCAAAAGTGTAAATAAATGTGGGTTTTTCAGTATATGGTGTTGTTTGATAAACACCAAAGCAATTACAGAAATACTAAAGGGCTGTTTGAATACGTAAATACTGTTTGACTTCCTTTCTTTTCTGTGGCATGCAGGTGTCAGAAATAGAAAGTTGTGCTTGGGGTAAACGTTAACAGCTGTATTTCTGCTGTTCTCTAAGTGTCACTTACTGTCTGTGAGACACACTTACTGTGTGACTTTGCATTCTCTTTTAGCCCATCTGCTACTTTTGTTCTGATCAACATGAAAATCAGTCCAATTTTTAGTGCAGCATATATGCACTGTTGTAAAATGTTGGGCTATTGGGCATTCTACAAAACTAAACAATTCAAATAAAGAAGTATCTAGAATTATTAATGTAAGTGCCTCGATAACAATCATCATGCATGTTCATTACCACAATATGGATGTGACTGACACTATTACATTGGCACAGCATCTTCAAAGTGAATTAAACATGATGCAGCAACCACCATTTTAACAACATCTTTCAACATCTTTTCTTGCTCACTTTCCTCTTTTTGCACCAGATTGATAGTGCTGCCTCTTCATTTTTAAACATTAACACATGCTACTGACACAAGCAAACTTTATCAAAGTTATAATTATTACCAAGGATTAGTGTAACTCTAACAGTGTAACTCTAACAGGGGTCTTATGCAACCTCTTATATCATTAATAGATATAGGGCTGGCTCTGGAACAGATTATTTTAATTTAAATATAATTTAGGCTTTTATTTACATTTAAAAACTGTTCAACACGCATACATAGAGCACATCAAATATGGTAAAGGGAAGCTCAAATGTGTGTGCTTGTGTGTTATTCAAGCAAGTATGTATGAGCTTCTGGAAGATTGTTCTCTCAAGTCAAGCATTCATGACTGAGCTTCTGTTTACTATATTTGATGTGCCACATTCAACATTTAAACTGTGAATGTGGCTGTCACTGATAAATATTTCAGCAGGTCTTGCCATCTTGCTCAGGGCTTTGACGGTTATGGCACTTTCAGCTCAACTGCTTTGCCTCTAGTGTGCTAAGAGAAGCTCAGATCTGCCTGGTTCTGAGTCAAACCCTGTAGATATGTCCACTGTGTATAGCCATGGCCAAAAGTATTGGCAGTGACTTCAATTTTGTGTTTCTCAAAGTTTGCTGCTTCAGTTGTTGTCGTGTTGATTCATATTGTTTCTAGAGTGATCAAATGCATTTTAAATCATTGAAAAAAGCTTAATTGGCTAAGAATTTTTTTTTTTTTTTAGCTTTTAGCCATGGCACAAAATGAAACGTGTGAACAAGTACTAGTCTGGTAAAATCACTCTATCATTCTGACTATATTATAAAAGCAGACTGATTAATATAAATGGAGGGAAGAAGAGCCAATCATTGTGTTCTTGTGTTAGCAATGGTTACCTCCAAATAAATATGTAAAAATGGCCTTACATTTAAGGAAATTGCTGCAAAGACTATTGCACCTGAAAGAACCATGTACCAGATCAACAAGAAGGTTCAACTTCAGTAAAGAAGGCTTCAGGATGTCCCAGAGTGTCCAGCAAGCACCACGAAGTGCATGTAGTGCAAGGATTGGACAGCAGAAGACTAGAGCAAAGTCATTTTCTCTGATAAGAGAGTTTCGAACATCTAGAAAATCGATTGTCTGGAGAAGGTGAATGCTACCATTAGTCCAGTGAAGCATTTTGAGACCATCAATGTGTAGGGTTGTTTTTTATTCAGAGATCAGGCTTGTCCATGTATTTTCTAGCATCATGGAGAACCATGTCACAAGTCCAGATTGATAATGAAGTAGCTTGTAGATCATTAAACTGAAATTTTAGATCTATGGCCGTATAACTCCCATAGTAGTTAATCCCATAGAAAATCCTCAAAAGGCGAGTGGACAAGAAGAAGCCGACAAATTGTGATCAACACTAATAAGGCAAGAATGGATCACCATCAGTCAGAATTTGGCCCAGAAGCTGATATCCAGCATGCCAGAGCGAACTGCAGAGGTGATGAAGAAGAGTCAACATTGAAAATATTGACTCTTTGCATATTGAATGTTTCTGCCAAAAAAAAGCCTTAAAAATGTGTAAAATGTTTATCATTGTTTTCCACTATATCATAGAAACATATGAAAAAATAATCAACAGATAAGACAGCAAACTTTGTGAAACACAAAATCTATATATGTCACTGCCAATACTTTTGGCCACAACTGTACAACGAACCCTTACCAACACATTAAGAGCTGTGTACTGATGCACCACCATCTGAACAGTACTTTACTGCTGCTTGACACATGGGGATGTTCAAATCACCATTGACCTAATAACCCTGTAGTTACGACCTTGATGGAGCATTGATTTAATGACCTTTGAGATAAGACTGCAGGTATTAACTTGACTTGACACCCATTTTCTGTACATCTATCCCACAAAAATGGCACCCATATGACCAATGTATTGCTCAGAGGCTTTCTTAAGCTCAGAAGAATTAGTTGTGTTTTTTTCCCAGATCTCTCATTTTAGTCTCAACTGTGTCTCAGATGTTTGTATATTTGTCTTTCTGTGGATTGAGGATTGTATATATGGAGAGATAATAATAATAATATAGATTGCTCTTTCACGTTTTTTTTTAAAGCAAACTTCATCAACTCCCTTTTTTCATTCTTGAAGTGACATTTTTGCCTGTTTAGTGATTCGATTAATTGTTTTGGACTGCAGTCTTGAACTTGAGAACGCAATGTGTCTGGTGTGTGGCATGGCATTTCTCATCCGGTGTGCATCACACCCTATTTGAAGCAAATATAAGGTTTACCATGCAGGGCTTAGGTTTCCTAAACAACTTTTGTGAGTCACCTGTGCAAGTTACATTAGCCACTGCTATCAGTTTCTTTGTAGCTGGCCAAGCGCACTATTTGAGCGAAGTAAACTAAAGTTAGGCTAATAATAAAATTAAAAGAAATAGGCCTATCTGACCATCCTCCATAACATAGTCGCAGCATGGTGACTTCCAACATAGTCGCACAACGACTGACGCATTTGTATTACATTCAAAAGGGCTGTTATCAGCCCTACAGTGGAAAATGAAACCATATCCATACTGGCTGCGTCACGAGTTTGATTTGGCCTGACAGTGGAAAAGCGGCTTTAGGAGGAGACAAATATGAGAACACTAGAGTCTAGCAAATTAGAAAAATCTGAGCACAGTGTGTGATGTTGAGGTCTCTTCTAAAACTTAGGAGACAAACGTGTGGGTTTTAAAGGGTTTTTCTCAGGAGACAAATGTCAGAATCAGGAGACTTAGGCAAAAGCCTACATTTGATGTTCAGGTAACTGTCTAGGCATCAAATTTTTCTTTCTTCTGAGATAGTAATTATGAAGATGTAGCCAAAGATCTGTTGCAATTTGATTAACGAGTACTTCAATTTTTCATTTAGTCTCTTAAGGTGTAGCCTTTTTTGTCATTTTTACTCAGTGCTGATTTTATAGCTAGTGTGCACATCCTACCAGAAGATGCTGCTGTTGCTCTGTGTTGTGTTTGTAGCCTTCTTTTCAAGTATCATCTTTATGGCCCTCTCTTACCTAGATGATAAAAAATAAATAAATAAAAAAAACCTTTTGGTGCATCAAGAGTTTCCTGCAAAACATTCAAGATGTTCCTGAATATTTGCTTTATTAGCTTTGATGGTAGCTTAGAGGGCATCTTAACATGAGATTATAGTGGGCAAGAATTGTTACTGGAAATGTTATGAAACAACTGTACACCAATCTATCTGAAGCAGTTTCAAGAGTGCACTCCTACTCCAACTGTTTGTCAATTCCCTTCTCATCCCTCTGACCAAATTTGCTCAAGGTCAGCAGGAGGGTCATAACTGTATCCTTATTCACTTCAATGACTGATTTAATGAATAACTCAAGAATGAACTCCTGGTCTTTCTCAAGGATTTTCTTCCACCCCAAGTTGTTCAAGTTGTTTTTCATGATGGTGGAACGTTCCAAGTCTTCTGGAGGAAGCTCCTTTAGAGCTTCAGCCAACCAATCAAAAACTGCATTGATCAGGCTGGCAGCCTTTGCCCTTGCTGTCCCTTAATTGTGAAATATTGCACGAGGATGGGTAGCCTCAGCTGTCAAACAGCTTATATTAAGGATATATCCCCATCAACAAATGCCAAAACACTGCCAAATGTGTTGTGCAGTGCAGACAATATCATTTCATTCGTGCATTCAGACCCTACAATTGACCTTTTGTGGTACTGGTGTGGTCTCTGCAGGAGCTGGTGGGACATAGGGGCACAATATATTCAGAGGGGTCTATGTCAGAAGCAGTGGATTTTCAGTCTAACCATGAACAGAACATGGTAAAAAGCTTGATCTTTTCCTTCTCAAGTGAAAGGCATTCATATGATTCATGTGATGCTTCTTATGAAATGCATCATATTATAGTGAAAGCAAAAAGAGAAGCAACACCAGGTTGTCGAGACTCAAAAGTAGATTTTTTTTTTGTATAATAGTATAAAACATCTTTATTTAACCTCTCTGAGGAAGGCCCACTGTAAATTGGACACCTAAGGGCAACCCCAACATGCTAGGAAGAGGTTTTGTATGCAGGAATGAGTCAAGGATAGTCAGCTAAACATCAGTCATGCATGCAAAGCAGTCATGGAGCAGAATGCAGGTACTCATGCATGCTATTCCTGAGAGACGATGTAGGAAGGAGGGTTATCGAGAGAGAGAGAGAGCTGTGCTGGAGTAACTCTAACAATTTAGACAATGCTACTTCCACCAGAGAGACCGCCATCATTAGAAGTGCTCTTCTAAGCTTCTCTTATTAATGTAATCTGTAATACTAAAATCTTTATTCAGCTCTGACAATGGGCTAATGATCCAATAAGAAATTAATAATGAGCATGGCAGTTGTGACTCTCTTCTGTTTAGAGTGTTGTAAGCTTGTTTATATGAATTCTGTGCTTGTCGAGTTCCTGCAATTTGAGGATTTTTGAGAATCTCTGTGGGTGTGAACAAGGCTTAATTATTAAAATGTTAAAATGACGAGACAATTTCCAGATGGGTTTTCCAATTTGATTCCTGGAATTGCAAAAGTTGTTTACTCAATGGGAGAATTCAAAAGTCTAATTACATAATACCTTTGGGTTATTTGATGGCAAATGTGTATTTTTACTGAACGGTGGGGAATACAACATGGATACATCCACAGTGAATATTCATTGGTTCTTCATTCAGCTATATTCTCCTCCCTCTCCTTGTCGTCCTCTCCTGACTTCCCTCATTACAAGGACACAGAACAGCTGTTGTAATTTGCTCCATGAGGGACTCTTGTCTTAGCAGCAGGACACCTGAGGTTATCGCTCTACAAATAATCCAAGGTTTAATATCTATATCCGAGTGCTAGCTCTAATGGGCTCAGTGACATTGCGGAAAGACCTAATTGCCTGGTCTGCATTTCCCCCCTCTCACCTGTTACTGTTCTGAACATCAGCGTTCCCTCATAAATCACACTAAGAGAACATCAAACTCTGCCAGAAATCAGATGTCTCAACTGTGCATGTCATCGGGATGGATTGTTTATACTTTCCAGGTTGCCTTATCCACTTTCACACACAATTTCTCATCCCGAGTAGTTGTAAGGGACATTTCGATATTTTAAGAGCAATAACTGTGTGAAGAAAAGTTTGAGACAGAAGAGTTTTGCACCCTTAATTGCAATCTCCTTGCCAAATTGGGCAAACCAGGGAAGGAGGCTGCTGGCTATCACTCCCGCCAGATAATGATCCACCACTGATTACGCTTTAAGTGTCAGACTTCAAAATAATTGGCTGGAATTGCTGTAAAAGCAAGAGAGCGAATAAACAGTGCCTTGGAGCAATTTGTCATCTGCTATTTTGGCCTGTGTTGCCGTGGAAATACGCCCCAGGCCCCAAAGGACCAATAAGAGGCTGTGTCAAGGTACTAGAAGAAATGAACAGGAAGAGAGCAACAGAAAAAGAGTACCACTTCGTCTTAAAAAAGTAGCCCAATAAAAGCCAATGCAACTGAATACTGAGCTTTCTTGACACACTGGGTGAAGTGCTACTGACACGACAGTAAATAGAGTACCCCCCCAGGCCACAAATAACATATCACTCACTTTGCAATGTTCTGAGTCCACATTCTTAACTAGGACATGTCCATTCCCCAATCCGAGACAGAGTATGAATCTGACGAACTTGCTCGTAATTGAGTAGTCATGTTGGGATTATGAGTATCATTTCTTGACAGGGCAGCTGTAATGTAAGTGATTTGATGAATCTGACCTGACAAATCTAGGTCAATAAGACCAAGTCTTGAAAATGTACTTTTGTTGTACTGCTAATGTACTGCTTGTGGAGGATTCTGGAGATAATGCTGCAGGCGTGGGCCCTAGGTATTCCTATCTTTAGTAGTCAGACATAAGGGGGAGCTGCAGGCAAGGGTGGCACTACAACTTCAAAAGTAGTCGGGCAAAGTTTTATGATTAAGGGGTGCATAGTGGGTATTATTTTGTGATTCTTAATGCTTTACAACAAGGTTGTGTACATTATCATTTGCTCATCTAACACGTATTACATTTTAAATTAGGTATCATGAATTAATGAATATCTTTTAAAGCATTAAAAAAATTTTTTTTGATTGATGTTAATTTATAAATTACCTTTGTTTTTTTATTTACCGCATAAGTTAAGTAATAACATTAGTAATAACAAGTAATATAATTTTTTTATCTTGACATACTATACATCATTAGAAATGTCTTTTTTAATACCTCTATTTTGTTATAAATAAATTATAGTGATAATAATTTATTGTGCAAAACCGAGAAGATCAAAAAGTCTTTAAAATTAGCCTCTTATACATCCTCTAAGAAAAGAAAAAAAAAACTCCAATACACATTTCCTCAGAGCTAATTACAAAACAACGTCCCTCAGGGCTTTCAGTCCAAAGGTGTGCTCATTTGGAGAAAAACACATGTTAAACTGATTTTTATTATTTATTTTTTACACAAAATGTGAGCATTATGGAGCGCTAAAAACTGTCATATAGTGTATGCTTCATTCATACTGGTAGCCGGAGCTGCAAGACAGTCCAAGACAAATAATAATACTTTTTGAGAAATCTCTTATGTGGACAAAGGCATCCAGCTATCAATGTAGCTGAATATAATAATAATAATAATAATAATAATAATAATAATAATAATAATAATAATAATAATAATAATAATAATAATAATAATAATAATAATACATTTATTTGTATAGCACTTTTCATACAAGGAATGCAACTCAAAGTGCTTCACAAGCAAAAAAGCAAATAATGGGGATACAAATTCACACAATGCCAAAATTAAAATATTCAAAAACAACTATAAAAGGTTCACAATGTAGAATAAAGAAATTGGCAAAACAGTTTCACCTCAATATCAATATAAAATAATATAACTTAAATAAAAATAAATAAATAAAACAACTAAGTGAAGCAGAAGTTAAAATAAAATCATAAAACTGACTTACACACAACTTCACACCTTATTGTTATACTGATAGGCAACTTTAAAAAGATGTCTTAATCAGCCTTTTAAAATATGAATGCTAGTAGCCTCTTTCACTTCATTTGGTAGACAATTCCAAAGTAGCTAAAAGAAGTACTGCCAGATCGTTTATGATTTACTGTATAATGTTCCAGAAGATTAGCGCTAAAGGATCTTAAACTGCGATTTGGAACGTATCTCGACAGACAGTCTTAAAAATTTATAAAGGTGCCAGATTATGCAGTGTTTTATAAACCAATAAAATAACCTTAAAATCAATCCTTTGATGAACTGCCCATACGAATAATGAATAATACAGAAGACAGTTCCGCTTTTTATATATTGAAAAGTATGTTACCATATATTTACTAATATTTCATAATGTATGTAATTTTATATTCAGAATACACTTCATTATATATATATATATATATATATATATATATATATATATATATATATATATATATATATATATATATATATATATATATATATATATATATATATATATATATATGATCATATATGGTGCTGCATGTGTAATATATTGCAGATATATTTTACAGAGTATAAACACATATACAGAGAAATATAAAATGTAAGACATTTCTTATATTTCATAATTATTTATATTTAAAGTTAATATATAGGTAGTTAATACAACTACACATGGATGTACTAAAGTATTGGCAAAGAGACTATCACTGTGCTGAAGAGCGCACAGCCATTACTTTTCAAATAAAGCAATTATAGTCTTAATGGTCTTCAGCCAATTATCAACCTTACCACAGGCTCAACTCTTCAGCACATAGGTAACCCCAAAAACTCACACAGACCTGAAAACCTTTTAAAATTCCAATATAATAGAACATTAAACACTAACAGATGATCTCCACCTATATTAATATTGAGCAAAACATGTGAAATAACACTTAATTTTAACATTTACTCTCCTTTAACAGTGCAAACCATGCTGGGAACTAGAAGTCTGTTGTAACCACTGATTGTAACTAATTCTGTGAATGTGTGTATATATGTGTGTACATACATTCACATTTATATGGGAACACAATAAACACAATCAGGAACGTCACTGGGATCGGAAGACAGTGGGGGCTTAGCCCTCAGGGTATTTGTAACTTGCGTTTGCAAAATCTTTGCATTCACATCTAGAGCTACACTCGTCACATGTCAACAACCAGTCAAGAAACCAAGATGTTAACAAGTTAAACGTGACAGACATATCATCTTCTTCCATTTCTACTCTGTTAAAGAAAATTTACTGTAATGTTAGCTTTTAGACACATCAAAGCTGCATGGGGGAATTTACTTAGGCCAGACTTTGCTCCTGATGAATTACTATAAGCAATGACTTAAATGCTATCTGTCTGCTCATGTAAATGTATGATAATAGCATACTATATCTAATTCCTCTCTATATAAGATAGGTTTGTCCACAGAATGCTATTTAATTACACATAACCGCATGTATTCAACCCATTTTTGAGGTAAAATACAAATATACAGCTAAACCTAAACCTAAACTGAGCTAAACCTATACAAATACCACAGCTGTACAATTTTCACACCCTAACTAAATTTACCCTATAGCCTACAATAGCCTACTCATCTGCATTGAAGCAGCAAGCATTCAGTGTAAGAGTAAACAAATGACATAACATTATTTAATATTTGAATCACAGCTTATATAGTGTTTTGACATCGACAACCCAAGTGCATTTTACGTCAAACTTACGACTAGTTAACTTTCTAAAGTAGCAATCGCTTCTCGGGTCGACATTAACACACTGACAAAATTATATTCTGAATTAAAAATATTTTTATACCACTTTTTAATGTGTGATTGTGTAAAGGTGTTCACGAGATACCAACCTTTCGCGAACTTGCTTTCAATGTCGAACACTCGTTCTCATGGAGATGGCGGTGTGTGTGTGTGTGTGGGGCGCGCGCATGTATGTGAGAGAGAGCGTGAGTGAGAGACGCAGGGAAAGGAAATGCAGCTGAACGTTATTTGCTCTATGAAAGACATTGATAAAGACGAAAACTAAGAACATTTAATCTATAATTTGATTTTAGTTAGTTTTGCTAAACACACATTACAGTTTTGGTTTGTTATAATTTTTTTGTAATGCCTCTTTTTTTATTTTTATTTCAGTTAACGACAACCCACCTAGTTTTCGTTCATTTTCGTTAACCATTATAACCTTGGTAACGACGAGACGAGATTAATCCTCCAGGCAGTTACTTGCAGTAGCGCTCCGGTCTGCAACGCTCTGAAAGCTGCCACAGTTCACACCAATGCAACGAGACGGTGTGGTGCATCATCTTGATAGCACAACGACTCTTTGTACATCTGTCCAACTTATTTTTCTTATTTTGATACCTTGATGTTTGTTTTTGTTCCTAATTTTTACACTATTTACTGATAATTGTTTTGGTATATAATCATATCAATATTTAAAAGTAGTATTAAAAAATGAACAAATAGCCTAATTTTCTGCCATATACAATTTCATAAAATTATCAGCTAGCTAACAACAACTGGGTTCTGGGTTCACCTCACTCCAGTCTAAACTAAATGATTTTAGGCTATTTATTTTACTACACATTGTCCAAATAAATAAGCTGAAAGACTGTGGATGATTAAAGCTAATTCTTACTATCCACTCTTTCTAAAGTGGGTAAGCACACTTGTGTTCTCATTTCAGATGTTCTGAGTAAATGATTAAACTGATTTGTGAGTTCAGTGTTGGACTGATCAGTTGTTCTAACCAGTCGTTAAAATGATTCGGTTCAAAGGAGTCATTAGGTGGCGAATCGGACATTAGCAGACGCGTTGTGTGTGAATCCCTTCTGTTAGAACATCGCAAAAGATTTGTTAACACACAGAAAATACTTCATAACTGGATAGGATTTGTTTCCCGTTTATTGAAAGTATGCTTATTGTCAGCTGGTCAGAGAATCAGTCAATGTTTTTTGAGCGCATTTCACACCCAGCGGAAATTAAAGGAAAACATTGTCAGCGCCACGTGCAACATGGATTCGGTCTTCCGACCTTATGATTTTGATTAACGTAATATGTGAAATATTAGAAAGCTAAGAATGCTTATTTTGAAGACAGAGAGAGTGCGAGCGGGGGAGGAGCTCTCTGATGGTTCTCTCTGTCACTCAGTTAACGCAAGTGCAGCAGTCATCTATTCTACATCACTCATAAATCACAAATTATACATTTGTTTTGGCGGCCGCCAAAAAATTTTCAATGTAGGAAACACCCTGCAATACCAAGTCGCCCACTTGGAAACTCCGACTACTACGCCTATCAAACTGCTGTTTCATTTGCTTTTGCTTCACAGCCAAATTTGCTCTTGCCATCTCGCACACATTATGCAAACGTTCACGTGTCTTACTCACATAGTCCAGGACTGAAATTGGAGGGGCACTATTACTCACTAGCTGCTCTCGAAGCAGCTTTAAAGGTCCCATGGCATGAAATTTTCATTTTATGAGGTATTTCAACATTAATATGAGTTCCCCTAGCCTGAATATTGTCCCCAAGTGGATAGAAATGTTGATCGGTGTAAAACCGAGTTCTGGCTGACTTTCTCTGCCTTTGAGAAAATGACAGGCCAGACGAGCCAATCCTGAAGTCTCCTGGTTTGACGTCCAAGCAGGAACGGTTACCTCCCTTTCCTCCACCCAGAGAATCTGGCACGCCCATGCAAACGCTCGAGAGATCATGGGTTGTGAACGAGTGAATGCTGGCAGTTTCTCAGTGTTTGGGTGTACAAATGAAAACAGAAGTCTTTTTTCAGTTCCTTCTGATCAGTGATCAGTGATTTCTTATGTGTAGCTAATTATTTATTATTCGTGCACACACTGCGGCTTCTCTCTCTCCCGACAGAACGGTGTTTTCGTGTTTTCTATCTTGTGAGTCAGTGTTTTTGTACGTCCTCGTCACGTCTATCTGTTCTTAAATGTGCATACAGTCGGGAGTTTCTGCTTAACATCGGCAGAGCCACATCTTTAGAGATAAACCTCACGCACGCCTTCAGCTCGGCCTTCAACATCCCCGACCCCCAGTACTGCATCTGGCCCACAGCGGAGGCACCAAACGCAGCGTGAGATTAAGCAGAAGGGGGGTAAGCGTGAGGGTATCCGGCTAGGCTAGCCAGCTTTCCCCACAATAAACTGGATTACATTCGATTACTGCTGTTGTGTCTTTGTTTGCGCTGTGTAAGTTACTCAATGCGCGTCACTGACGCTTTTCATATGATTGGAACATATCTAGAAATAATGCTTTAATCAAACTTACTAACTCATTCATCTCGCTGTAATGGTACATTGCATGTGTTACAAAGTTGGTAGAATAATGATGAAGACGGACTCGGCGTGACTGGGACTCGTGTTTATTCAGAACTCTCAGATACAAACACAATAAACTCGCGCTGACAGACAGCGCTCTCATAACTCAGTAGTTACTATAAATAACTTTGTTAGCAATCGCTTCGTCTCCGTGATGTCCGGTTCGCGAATGAATCATTCTTTTGAATCGGTTCTTTTTAGTGAACCGAACCAGTTCACCAAATCGGACTAAATCGTTCGAAACGGTTCGCGTCTCGAGTCAGCGCTGATCCATAATTTACTAAAGTTACTAACTTTCTGACATGAGTGACAGCCCCTCCGACTAGAAATAAACTAATAACCTGAAGTATATTCTAGTAACTACAACAGTTCACCCTGAACTGAGACGTGCTGAGAGAACTGATGAGAAGTGAACTCAGGTCCATCCGTCTCTCTGGCAGCAGCTTGTGCGTCGTAGACCTCGTTAAACCACGCCCCCTCCGCTCATTTCAAATGCAAAGATGTCAGCCAATCACAACAGTGGGCGTTTTTACTGAAGTCTACCAGCAGACACGCCTCTTGAAACAGGGCAGTCAGCCACAGGGCAAACAGCAGTATAGACAAAATGCCTTTTATTTCTAAATTATGACATTTTATGATGTAAAAATCATACTAACAATATAAGTACACCTCAGGAAACACTATAAAATAATAGAAAAATGCCATGCCATGGGACCTTTAACGGCCCACAAACTGTATGACCAAACACCAGCTCGGCAGGGCTAAACCCTAAAGACTCCTGTACGGTTTCACGAACGGCAAACATTACCATCGGTAACCCATCATCCCAGTCCCTGCCTGTTTCCACGCAAAATGTGCGCAGCATAGATTTAAGCGTTTGGTGGAACCGCTCTAGAGCACCTTGGGACTCGGGGTGATAGGCACTCGATAGCTGATGTTTGACTAATAACTCGCGCAAAACTTGTGAAAATAAAGTGGATGTGAAATTAGAGCCCTGATCTGTTTGAATAAATTTTGGCAACCCAAAAACGGAGCAAAACCTAATTAGCTCCTTCACTACTGCCTTTGCTTTAATACTGCGCATCGCCTCAGGGTACCTCGTAGCCGCACACATTATAGTGAGAATGTACTGATGTCCCGCCCAAGACTTAGGCAGTGGGGCAACACAATCCATCAGTATACGGTCAAACGGTTCATTGATCACAGGGATTGGACGTCAAGGCGCGGGAGGTATACTTTGGTTCGGCTTTCCCGCTAACTGGCATGAATGACAGGAACGACAATGAGCAGTAACATCCGACTTAAGTCCGGGCCAAAAGAAATACCTCAATATTCGCTCGTATGTTTTCCTAATCCCTAAATGACCGGAAAGAACATGGTCATGTGCAAGCATTAGTATCTGAGAGCGATACCCAACAGGAATAACAATTTGGTGAACACTATCACCATCCTCCCATTTACGCATCAGTAGATCATTTTCCCAGAAATACTGCACCTTCCTATCAACAACTGTCCCGTTTTCCGCCGCAGCGATACACACAGTCAGTGAAGGATAATTTCTCTGTGCAGCAGATAACTGCTCACGCCCTAATTGTATTGGGAACTCACAAGTACCAAATATTTCAGCCGGAGTTGTAACAGGGTTCACGTCAGCACATACTTTCACAGTCATACCCTCGCCAGCAGTTTGCAAAAAGCTATCAGATAAATCTACTGCTTCCTCTTCCTTACGAGCTTGGGCTTGTGTTACCACACAGGTAGGAAATATTTCAGAAAACTGAGGACACACATCTGTTTTCATGTTAACAACAGGGGTATCTACCACGACTGGAAGAGGAAAAACCTTCCCACCCGCCAAATCATTACCCAAAATAAACTCAACTCCTTCCACAGGGAGTTGGGAACACAACCCAACACATACAGTTCCCGTTACTATTCCTGTTCGGAGATAAATCGTATGCAAAGGCACTTTATTGCATCCGAAACCAACTCCTCGGAGAATGACATCAGAGCCTGTATACGACTCGGGTGGTAACTGCAGTGTGCTGTCTGAATCGCAAGCCCTCAGTTGCAGAAAATGCATGTCGTACTCCGAAGTGACCGCCCACTTGAAGATGATGTGGCATTTAAACTCTTCTGTTTCTTTGTTTGGTTCAGCCTTTTGCAGGCTTGTTTGTTAAATAAAAAACAAAAAGTCCCAGGTGAAAAAGACACTATTACAGTTCCCTTACAAGAGTACTCTCGTATTGCGTTTGCTAAACGCTTATGGGGGAATTCCTTTCCTCGAGATATTGAAGCAAATTTTTATCCAAAAATACCTTTTACACGCAGTGCAGCTGCACAACTCTCAGCAGGAAGCAGCTGCGTGCTGATTGGCTGTGCCACTGCAACAGCAGCAACCTATAGTGAGACCGTGGGGCGGGACGGACCAATCAGGTCCTTCTAAACTCCCGCCACAAGGGGCAACAGAATTTGCATAACCAAGGGTATATAAGACCCCGTCTCGCAAGGTTAGACAGATTAATTCTTCTTCAGCGACTGCTATCGCTGAGCTCTGGATCGAAGCCTGCCGTCGACACGCACCCAGCGGAACTCTGCAGCCTGAGGACGTCGGATTCTCCGCCTTCAGCCTGCCTTCCAGCTGCGCCATCCGGCACATATCCTTTTAATACTTTCTGTGTTTTACACATTCAAAAAGAGCCGAGACGTTGTTCCAAATGTCTCGTTCCTGCGCCTCGTGCAGAGGTTTTATCGCGGACGAGGATCGTCACATCATCTGCGTGTCATGTCTCGGACGAGACCACACGCAGGCTGCACTCAACCAGGGCGGCTGCCCGGAGTGCGACGAACTGACGCTGCAGACCCTTCGGGCTCGGCTCGCCAGTTTTGACCTGAACCCCGTCCCTTGCTCTCAGCCTCTCGAGCCACGGAAGAAGAAACGTCGCGACCAGAGGTCCCCGTAGCGCTCTGACGAGCACACGCCGGGCATGTCCCCACGTGCCTCGCCATCGCCCGTATTGTTCGTCGAGGAACAGCACAGCTCCCCTCGCATGGCGGCTGCTGCTGTTTCCTTCGGCGCACCGGAGGAGGAAGAGGATGACAGCCTTTCCCTTGCTGCATCCGAAAGCGGGTGGTCGGAGACCGCCTCGGAGCACGCCACTTCGACGCGGACAGTCAGCGGCGCCATAACCTCAGTCGACGCTGAGCTTATGCGTCTGCTCACGAAGGCCGTGGACAACCTCGGCATTGACTGGTCTCAACCCGAGGAGCCCACGAGAAGCCGACTGGATGAGTGGTTTTTCGAGAACCGCCGTCAACCGACCACTCAAAGGCCCGCTCCCTTCTTCCCAGAAGTCCACGAGGAACTAACAAAGTCGTGGAAGGCGCCATTTTCTTCTCGCGCCAAATCCTCTTTTTCTCCAGCGCTCTCGGTGGTCGATGGCGCTCAGAAAAAAGGATACCAAGCCCTTCCTCCCCTCGAGGAAGCCGTCGCTGCACACCTTTGCCCGCCCTCTGCCAGAGGATGGCAGTCAAAGGCTGTGCACCCTTCCAAGGCCTGCCGCACTACGTCCAGCCTCGCCGGTCGAGCAATTGCCTCCGCCGGCCAGGCGGCGTCAGCGCTACACTCGATGGCGGTGCTTCAGGTCTTTCAGGCCAAACTCCTCCGTTCCCTGGATGAGTCTGTTCCTGACAAGGAGGCTCTGAAGGATCTGCGCGGCGCCACTGACTTGGCCCTGCGCGCCACCAAGGCCAACGCTCAGGCGATTGGCAGATGTATGGCCAGCTTGATGGTGTTGGAGCACCATTTGTGGCTCAACCTGACCAAAATGAAGGACGCGGACAAGACCGCTTTCCTGGACGCGCCCATGTCGCCTTCAGGATTATTTGGTCCCGCTGTGGTTGGGTTCACAGAGCGCTTCACTGAAGCACAGAAGGCTTCGCAGGCAATGCGACATTTCCTGCCTAAGCGTTCCAGCTCCTCCGCTAGCCGTCAAGCTAAAGCTGGACCAGCCCAGCCCACCAAGGCGCCGCCATCAGCTCACCAGCCTCGCGCGGCTTCTAAGCCCGGTCAGCGTTCCCGCTCTACGAGCCGCAGCAGACCGCCGGAGCGTCGAGGTCCCCGACCCAGCAAGGTGTCGAAGCCTGAGCCTCCGAAGCCGTCCTAGCCAGAGGTATAAAGAGAAGGTGGATAGCGCCCGCTTCGGCCGGTGTACCACCTCGCTCTCTTCTAAAACGTTCCCCAGCTCCCTTCAAGGTGGCTGGGAACACCACATTTACAGCCAACGAGCCCGCAAGCAAGTGCGCTCGCCTGTGCACAAATGCCGTTTTCACGGCGACCCATATGAGTCACAAAAAGAGCTTTTTCTCTGTAGGCAGTGTGCCAGCATTAAAGCATGTACCCCTACACTCAAGCACTCCCCCATGTTCCCCAGCCCCCTGCACTCAGGTGGCTGGAAACATTACTCTCACAGTCAACGAGCCCGTACTCAAGCGCACTCGCGCCACAAAAGCGACACAAGTCACGTGCTTCGAACCAAGATATCAAAACTGTTAATAAAGGGAGCGGTGGAAGCCGTACACCCCTCACAGAGCGAGTCGGGCTTTTACAGTCGTTACTTCCTTGTACCAAAAAAGGACGGTGGTCTCAGACCCATCCTAGATCTCAGACATCTAAACAAAGCCCTTATGAAGCGCCCGTTCAGAATGTTGAGAACGAAACAAATCCTTGCGCACATTCACCCGGGAGATTGGTTTTTCACTGTGGATCTAGAGGATGCCTATTTCCACATACAAATAGCCCCTCATCACAGGCCATTCTTGAGATTCGCCTTCGAGGGGAAAGTATACCAATACAAGGTGCTACCTTTTGGTCTATCTCTGGCTCCCCGCACGTTTACGAAGTGCATGGAAGCGGCGCTAACCCCGCTGAGGCTTCGGGGAATGAGAATTCTCAACTATCTCGACGACTGGCTCATAATAGCTCAGTCAGAGATACAGTTATTAAACCACAGATCTTGGCTTCTCAACCATTTACAATGCTTGGGACTCAGAATCAACGTGGCAAAGAGTTCATTGTCTCCCACACAGAAAGTTTCGTTTCTGGGAACAGTATTGGACTCACTGCAGATGAGTTCTCTCTGTTCAGAACCGAGCGGTTTCCCTCAGGTCCGGTGCACGCATTCCTCTCAAACACTTTCAGAGGATGCTGGGTCTCATGGCCTCGGCGTTTATGTGGCTGCGATAGCAGCGTATCACTTTCAAGTGAACGGACTGTCACTGGGAAAGAACGATCTTATTGTTCACTTCCTTAAAGGGGCTAGAAGGCTTCACCCACCTCGCCCCCCTTCAGTCCCTATATGGAACCTGTCCACGGTCCTGGATGCCATGAAGAGCTCTGCATTTGAGCCTTTGCATTCGGTGAGCTTAAAGCTCCTGTCACTCAAGACCGCTTTTCTGCTGGCGATCGCGTCAGTTAAGCGAGTGGGTGATCTGCACGCGCTCTCTGTGAGCGCCTCGTGTCTGGAATTTGGGCCAAACGACTCCAAAGTCGTCCTCAAACCAAGACATGGATATGTACCTAAAGTGCTTTCAACTCCGTTCAGAGCACAGGTCATTTAACTCTCAGCACTTTCATCCCCGTTAGATGAAGAAGATGCTAATTTGCTCTGTCCTGTCAGAGCGCTGAGGATATACATAGAGTGTTCAGCTCTTTGTATGCTTTGGCGGCCGTACCCGAGGGTGCGCGGTTACAAAGCAGACCTTGTCACGTTGGATAGTGGATGCTATCTCACTGGCCTATGAGTCTAAAGATCTCAGCTGCCCCTTAGGCATTAAAGCCCATTCTACTAGAGGCATGGCCTCTTCGTGGGCTTGGTCTACTGGCATTTCTCTGAATGATATCTGTGCGGCGGCAGGCTGGGCCTCCCCGTCCACTTTTATCAGATTCTATAATTTTGATGTTCCGGCTTTACAAGCTGGACTTCTTGCTGTGTAAACAGATTTAACCCCTTAAGGCTCGAAAAGTCCGGTCTGGGTTAAATATTGTATAAGTCATAAGCACATTCCTTATACGGCTCGAATTATCTGGCCACTCATTATTCCTGGCCCGACTATGTCTGGTCTATACTTTATATTATTGCACGTATGTCGTGTTCATTCTCATTAAGGGCCCGACTCAGGTCTGGCTCATTTGGGACTTATTGATATCATATTACGGGCCCACCTAGGTTGGCCTGGGTTTGGTGTCGTCGGCTTTAGAGCCGTTAAGCAAGCACAGCGTTTTGCATTGGTCCCCCATAAGCGTTTAGCAAACGCAATACGAGAGTACTCTTGTAAGGGAACGCTTCGGTTACTAACGTAACCTCGGTTCCCTAAGATGAGGGAACGAGTATTGCGTTTGCTTGCCGTGCTTGCTTAATTGCTCTGGAGTCGCTTCAGTCGATTAACCTGTCTAACCTTGTGAGACGGGGTCTTATATACCCTTGGCTATGCAAATTCTGTTGCCCCTTGTGGCGGGAGTTTAGAAGGACCTGATTGGTCCGTCCCGCCCCACGGTCTCGCTATAGGTTGCTGCAGTTGCAGCGGCACAGCCAATCAGCACGCAGCTGCTTCCTGCTGAGAGTTGTGCAGCTGCACTGCGTGTAAAAGGTATTTTTGGATAAAAATTTGCTTCAATATCTCGAGGAAAGGAATTCCCCCATAAGCGTTTAGCAAACGCAATACTCGTTCCCTCATCTTAGGGAACCGAGGTTACGTTAGTAACCGAAGCGTTTTTCTCCATTGGTTTGGCTCATTTCTTGAAACAGAAATTACATTCTCAAAATTGTAAGATCATTCGGCAAAACAGTCTTACAGTTCAGCCCAACACTATAGCTCACTTGCAAAAGCTAATATCTCTCCCAAAACTGTTTACTCATGCTTCAGAACTAAATTCCTTTCCCACATAAATAGTCAGTGCCACCAAAATAGCAAATATCCTTCTCAATTGCTTTGGCTCATTTCTTGAAACAGACCGGACGTCCTCAACACTCTTGGTGCTTTTGCCAAAATAACGTGGATGGTTTGGCACAACACCATGGTTCACCTGCAAAAGCTCATACCTCTCCCAAAACAGTTCACTGATGTGTCAAAACTGAATTTCCTTCTCATTTAAACAGTCAGTGCCCCCAAAATGCTTTGTCCCTTTGGTAAATGGTAAATGGACTGCATTTATATAGCGCTTTTAACAGACCTACGGCCATCCAAAGCGCTTTACATTTGCCTCACATTCACCCATTCATACACTCATTCACACACCGACGGCGGTGTCAGTATACTCCCGGAAATCTCCCTAATTTTCGGCAGTTTTCGACAATTTAGAGGCAGCGAGCGTCGCGTTCGTCTGTGCCACAAATTGTCGTAAACGAACCATGACGTAGGTGGAGAGCCCCCCGCTGAGAGAGCCCGCGGAGGTGCGACGCCTCTAATTTGCATATGAATAGCAGCGAAACCAGAGAGTCAACGGCCAGACTTGAATTTACTCACTCACTATTGGCTGAAGCCACTACATTTAAAAAAGAAAAATCCCTCGTGATTGGTTGGCAGATCACTGCAAACCAATCATTATTGGTCCCCCTGGCTCATTATAAATGTAAACCCCAATAATAATAATAAATATATAATTTATGTTGTAATAATTTGTTTTATATTAATGTTATTGTGCTATGAAGTATTCATACCATCAAGGAATATATGGGAAAATTATACGGACCGTGCCGTTTATTCAAACAAGGGGCTTCATTTATAAGCATACAGCTGTTCATTCAAAGAAAGGGCTTAATTTATAAAACACAGCGGTTTACTCAAAGAAAGAGCTTTATTGTTAAACACAGAACTATGTACAGTGCAGCAGTAATGTCTCGTAATGTAATGTAAAGTTCGTCGAGCTCCAGGCTGCGAGAGGGCGGTGGCCGCACAATCCATCCAGACACCCCGTCAACAAAGCCGTCTTCCTCGTCAAACATGAGTTCAATGGTCGCGGACTTCCAAACGTCCACCTCATCCAGCACACTCTCGCTTCCAGCAACTGTAATACAATCCATAAAGACAATAAGCAACCTGAAAATACTCACATTGACAAAAAACGGATCTAATATAATAAATATTACCCTTTTTCTTCTTGATCGACTCCGAGCTAAACTTCGCAGTTTCCGCCTGCGATGTAAGTTCAGGTTGTTTGTATCTGAAGCTCCGGCGTGTCGATTCATAATACGTCTTACAGGCAGCTGGAAAACAATTACATGAGACTGGTATTAATAAAAACAGTCACGGTAAAATTAAACAAGGAATGAGAAAAACAGAAGTTATACTTAAGTTACACACAATGCCGTCTTGATCAGCGGTTAAATCTGGACTCGCGGAAATCGCTCCAAGCAGATAAGAGCTCACGGTTTCGTTATGAGGCGAGGATAGTCTGTGTAAACAAAATGTGCAGTTTTAAGCTCGGATCTATTAACGCATCCATTCCCTTATACAGCTGAATAAAAGCATATTCTTTAAATCGTAACGTTACATTACCCATGCTCTGGTTCATAGCGCCTGCAGTTTGCCTCAGAGTTGTGAAGACGAAGACAGCCTCCTGAAAATGAGTCCAAAAAGTTTGTTGCGTCCATGCAGAGATTGAGTTGAAGACGGCGTCCTGTCATTGTTGATCGCGAAAAAGGAAAGCAGCAAAAAACATAGGAAATGTAAAAAAACAAAAAAGCTTAAAGCTCGTCTTCTACGAGTCATGGCCACGACCTCGACCTCGCACGTCATTGGACTAGGGCTCTAATATGGAACGCGCCCGGGGCCAAATCTCTTTATACGAAACGCGTGACTTAAGACCGTTTCAACACGCCCTGTTTTCCGCGTCAACGCAGCAATTTTTTACGTGTTTCTTTTGTATGTGTAGACACGCACATTCTGGTCGTGTAACAAGCATACACGCACAGTCGACGCACAGTTTTAACATGTTAAGAAGACACATTTGAACGTGTTTCTTAACGCGCACATTCTGTACATGTCGAAGTGTAATTTTTTTTTTTTTAAAGCAGACTTACCTTTAGATGTAGCCTAGGCTATGTATATTAATATAAGATATTAATTCATTGCTTAACTGACTACTGTGCTAGAGTAAAGTAGCCTAATGTTGCAATGTATATTAAGTAAATGCTTAATATTATACAACTATTATAATTTATCTATATGGGTTATTGTTTGTTTTTTAAAGTTAGTCTATATATAATTTCTAAAAGTATAGGCTAATTTACACAGCACATATTTATAACTGAAAACACACACACACACACAACTTTATTCACTTTCACATAATAATGTTTTTGTAATTTGGTGTTTAGTTTGTTGTATAGTTTGTTTATACTGTTCTGTCTCTGTTTTGTTTCCAGGAACATCTGATGAGTGCTATAATAAAATGACTTCATTATATTTAAAATATGTTTTGATATTCATTTTATTTATATTATTAATATTTTATTTACCAATAAATGTGTCTTTAGGAAGCAATAAGTTATAGAGACAAGAATGACTTTTGCCATTTAAATGCCACATTAATTTACTGAGGACCCATACAGCCAATGATCATGTGTGAAAACACTTATACATAAATTGATCACTTAGAAATCAAAACTAAGGTTTGAGAAAGAAAGAATATGCATACTACAAAATATATTGTTTCATAGCAGCTTCAGTAACAAGTTCAAAACAAATTCTGCTGTAAACCGGCTCTAACAAGCCAATATAGTGTCAATATTCAGCTCAAGTGACTTCAGTGTTGATTCAGTTCAGTTGATTTCAGTTCAACTGTAAATTCTTCAGTTGTGCATATTTGTGTGTAGTTAGATATATGCAAAAACAACATTTTTGGAAGAGTTAAAATAGTTTTGCACAAAGTGTTGCTTTTGCAAGAGATGTCTGATGTTTTGTGTGTTTTGTGTGTAGAGTTACAAGAAATGGAGCCATATTTTCAGAAATTGATTAATAGATTAAGGCCTACTCTTGGCATAATTTAAACCCTGTCCAGGAAACCACCTCTTGAAAATCTGCATTGATAATTCATAAAATGTGGTGTGAGCTCAATTTAAATGACAATTACAGAAAAACACAATCTGACTTAACTATAAACACACAAACTTGTACTTTTCACATTTATGATTAATAGCCATTTAAAAAATCATTCAATGGTGCAGGGTGGAAAAATTTATTTTGGTATGTAAACTGTATGCTTTACTTGATTTATTTGTGTGCTTTGGTTCATTGTCTTGCTGTCTTCACTGCTGTCCTGTATTATTTTATTTTTTTTACATAACATTGGTTATTGCTAATGACATATAGAGTAATTAATCTACACTGTGAGCCCGGACAAGTTGAATCTACTTAAAAAATTGGAGCAAACTGGTTGCCCTAAAAATTTAGTAATGTGAACTAAAACGAGTACATTTAACTTAAATTTAAGTTAACATTTTAACTTAAACTTTAAACTTGTTTTAGTCAAAAAAATTCAGAACCTAGATAAAACTCCCCCTGCTGCTACTCTGATTTGCATTTGTGTAGCTCACAGCATGTTCATTTACACGATAAAGCCTCCCCTAGAATTAAGGGGAGGGGGGGTCATGGGGGGACAACTGCCAAGCAAGGCCCACGTCAATTTACGACAATTTACGGCAGTTTTCGGTGTTGCCTGCAAATTGCCATGCACAGTCGTAAACCTGAAGTTTCACGGCAATCTACAGTGCCACATACTGACGAAAATCCCACTTTTCATGCAGTGCATTGCACTCATACTGCCAAGGAAATTGTATCCATTATCATTCACACACATACAGTTTTTCCTCAGTCGCTTTGGTACATTTCTCGAATCATCCTCGACATTTGCAAAACAGTAAGTCCATTTCTCAAAACAATTCGTACAAATAGCAAAACACCATGGATTACCTGCAAAAGCCAGCCTCTTGCTCAAAATCCTTAGTTCATCTCTCAAAAGTAAATATCTGTGTCAATGAACATGTCAGTGCCATCAGAATGACAAGTCCTTGTGTATGAATAAGACAGTCAAATTGCTTAGTCATGTTGTCAATATAACTGTACTCTGGAGGGATGTTCTGATGTAAATATGGCTAAAATTTTGATGACAATTATTGTAAATTGTAGGTTACATCTTAGTGTATGTGGGAGTTTGAATGCAAGAGACTGGACAAGATTCACATTTAAGCTTTTACTGTTTGTACTGTAATTTGTTGACAGACCATGTCATTGCGAAACAGAAAGGAAAAGACAGCACTGCATAGCACAAAGAGAAAAAAAACAGAAAAACAAAAGTAGAAATGTGAACGTCTAATGGAAATGTATAGAAATATGCTTGACATTTTATGACAACTTGTTCAACCATTTTGCATGTAAAGAATTATGCTATGAACTAATGCCTAAATATTGTGGGGAGGTAAGACTATTCAGAGACCCATTATAATACATTTTGATCAACATGACATAAGCAACTGATAATGTAGGAAACAGCAGAGAATTGTACATAATCATTTGCATGGATGACACAAGCATTTGCAACTTGTTCAAAGAAATGAGAAACTGCTTTTTTGATGTGCACAAGTGACACAATGATGTGAAGATTGAACAGGTAGCTTTGAGAATTTCAATTCTAATCTGAGAAATGTACCAAAGCGACTGAGAAAAACTGTAAAGTAACTTCCATACATCAGAGTAAAAAGAAAAAAAGTATACAGCATAATATAACACACAAACAAAAAAACTATGAAAATTACCATCCTCATCCACACGCTGCTGTTCTCAATCTTACTATAAACACTTGTAAAATTTCTACTTTTCTAATGATTGTCACGAATTCCACGGAAGGCAAGTTGAAGAACCCAAGTGCAGTTTATTATATACAAAATCCAAACATAAAACAAAGACATTGCAGACTTGACTTAGAAACAGACTTGACAAAGGAAAACTCACCAACAGCAGGTAACAACATTCATAACAGACAAGGACACACGGCACACATGAGGGCTTAAATACACGGAGACTAATGACAAGACAAGTGACACCTGTGAACCGTGATTAAACAATGAACCAATGACAGAACACAACACATGAGGGCATAGGAAAAAATCACATGACAATGAAACACATGACAAAACCAGGAAACTGAAAGAACAAGACAAACTTAGAAACATGACAGTAAACGTGATGAACTAAACACATGAAACATGAACCAACACCAAAACACCATGTGACAGATCCCCCCCCTCTATGGGCGGCCCCTGACGCCCAAACAACACCAACACATCAATAGCCTAACAATAAAGAGTCTAAACAAAAAAGTCTTGGGGGGCGGTCTTGGGGGAGGGATGGTGGGCCAGGCCCGTGCAGGGGCACTGGACCCAGACGTGACATGGACCCTGTGGCGTGGGCGGACCAGGACCCTGTGGCGTGGGCGGACCTGGACCCTGTGGCGTGGGCGGACCTGGACCCTGTGGCGTGGGAGGACCTGGACCCTGTGGCGTGGGAGGACCTGGACCCTGTGGCGTGGGAGGACCTGGACCCTGTGGCGTGGGAGGACCTGGACCCTGTGGCGCGGACGGCCATGGAGGATCTGGAGCCGTGGGCGGCCATGGCGGCAACGGCAGTTCAACGGGCCATGGAGGTAACGGCAGTTCAACGGGCCATGGCGGCAATGGCAGCTCAGTGGGCCACAGAGGTGTGGCCTTCGTGGCCTCCATGTACCCCCTGCCCCCCCAAAAAAATTTCTTGGAAGGGACAGCGGGCTCGTGGGTTGGAGCCTGGACGTGGGCTGGACTCGCTGGTGTGGATGGTACTGTGGGATTTTGGGGCTCCTCCAAAACTCCCACAGTAAAAGCAGAGCCACACAACAGTAGCGCCTGGTCAATATACTGGGCCAGTGACCAATGAATCTTTCCCCCTGGCAATTGGGATCGAATGGGTTCAATAAGTCCTAATCTAAAAATGTCCTTGAGGGCCACGTCATTAAAATCCACAAGGTAGCACAGTCCACAAAACTCCTGTACATAGTCCTCAATAGGACGCTGGCCTTGACAGAGGCGAAGCATGGCAACTGCTGGGTTCATTTTTGAAGGTTGAGTATTCTGTCACGAATTCCACTGAAGGCATGACTTGACTTGACTTGACTTGACTTTTGGTCACATCCTACTCAAGGTCTACCTCTTCCTACCCCCTCTTCCCCTCTCTATCCCCTCTATCCACTCTATCCCCTCTCTTCCCCCTTCCCCTCTCTACCCCTCTCTTCCCCCTTCCCCTCTCAACCCCTCTTCCTCCACGGGCTCCCCCTCTCATCCTCACTCTTCCTCTTCCTTAAGGAGGCAGTTGCCCTTGTTCATTTACTTGGCCAGGTGCCTCCATGTTCAGAAATGGTACTGGTCCTGCATGGTCAAGCTCTTTACATACATGTTTGGCAGCTTTCAGTCATGGACAGCACCTGTCAGGTAACTAAACATACTGTTTGATTGGTCATCTGAGATGCGTGAAAATCCTCCTTCATTAGTCAAGTTCTCACCTGACTGTCAATTGCTGTAATACATTTATCAAATGTTCCAAGGGATTCATATATGGTATTCATGGTATTATGTTCTTGACTAATTTTGACAATTGAACAGACTATTGTGCATGTGATGACTTATACAATGAAATGACGCTGATGGAGCGAACGACCATTAGACTGAGAATCAAACAATCAGTTTAGATCAACAAGATCTATTCACTTGGAAATTGTGCTAAATGTAGGCTACCTGTACTTAATCATTTGCAAAGATGTACTGAGACATTAAGACACGTACTTAGACATTTGCAATTTGATGAAATGAATGAGAAATGCTATTCTGTTGTGAACAATTGCCAAGTGGTTTGGAGATTTGTCCATGTTGTTTTGAGAATGTAATTTCTGTTTCAAGAAATGAGCCAAACCAATGGAGAAAAACTGTAAATGTATTAAAAATGTACTTGTATGTTTTTAGTACAATTCAAATATAATATAAACATACTACTTGAATTTCAATTGCATTTCTAATACATTTAATAGTATGTCTTTTTTACCTGGGTTTTGTTTCTGAATTGTATTCAATGTCATATTCATAGTGTGCTTTTCAGTAATTTAGGTATAACTTAACTGTTCTACAAGTGGTTGAAAATAGCTCTGCCATAGCATTTCACTGATCTTTCATTTATTATAATGTATTTGTCAAGAGATTATGTATGCTGCTGTACTTTTTTAATGTACTCAAGGAATTTATTTTGTAATGTATATAATGATATAGTACATTAAAGTGTTCTAGATTCCAAAGTGTGTACGTGTCTTAACATTTATATTTAATAATTTTTATACCATTTTGAATACTGAAAAAAACAGCTTTATAATATACTAGTAGTGTAATACTAATGCATTTCTAATGTACTAAAAATGCTATTAAAATGTTTTTGAAGTGCATTCAAATTAATTATTAAAAATATATTTTAAATTAATTTTAAAGAAATACATTTAAACTGCACTAAATGTACTTAAAGTTGTTCCATTTTAGCACAATTTAATATATTAAAATATATTGCAAAATAGCTTAAAATTGATCTTAAGCATATCTTAAAATGCACTTAATATTCTTAAAGTTGTTTCAAAATAATACATTTAATATGCATTTAGTATAGTATAATTTAAATATAATAAATATGTCAAAAAAAGCACAATTTAAATATATTTCTTTTTTACCTGGGTCTTCCAGCGTTCATTTGAACCCACCGTAAATATCAACTCTGCAGCGGAAATTAATATCCGAACAAAAGTGAAACACTATTTAACAGCCAGGTAACTTAGTTCGGCAGTTCAAGACATTAAATTGATAAGCACATAACACAAGAACAGTTATCTTTGAATACAAACGGAACTTTATTGATTACTCTAACACATCAAACTAATATCTAACATAAACACACACACTCGCACATTCACACGTTGCAGAAAGGAAGAAGGTGAGGAAAAGAATAAGTTCTAAGAGAGAGAAATTATGAAATCCCAAGCAATATATGCATTTATGATACATGACCTGAAGAAACCGTTGATCAGTAATTGAACCTCCTATCGCTTAGGCAGGGTTATTACATTTGATCTAATGCACCAGTTCAGCTCGGAATCTAGAGGTATTACTTGCGTTTGTCCCGTGTGTCGTCTGACAAGGGGGATTCCCTTTTCCTGGGTCTTTGATTCGCTGACGGTCTGGTCGTGTGTTGGATCGACATCTTGGGAAGCCAATCACGTGGCGTGTTGGCGGCTGGATCGAAGTCTTGTGGGCGTTGTTTGAAGTTGAAGCGCTCTTTTGGAGACTCGTTGAGTAACTTTTGCAGCGAAACCTAACAGAACCCGAGATTTAACGGAAAGAAAATAAACTTTAAGTAAAAGAAAAGAAGAGCAGATGGCCTGAATGAAATCGATGTTTAACCCATTTTCTCTGATCTTGGTCTGCCACGATTGTCAGATCGTCTCCTGGGAGCTCTCCATTCAGAACTCAATCTGGTTAACTCTGAACAACTCTGAACTGCGAACAAACTTGAACTGGATTCTTCGTTCGTGTTCTGAGATTAAACTCAAATATTTGCCCATCCCCTGGATGGGTTCTGGCCAATTAGGGTTCAGGGGTGACTGTGTCTCCACCCCTCCCATAAAATTGGGTTATCTATAGTAATTTAGTTTCCTGCTCTTAAGCAGAGAGTAAATTTAGACCTTGTTTCTTACTATAAGGACATGATCAATTCTATAAAGATTTCATTCAGCTCATCTGTTGGATTATACCCATACGAACACAAAAATATCAAACACGATGCCTTTTCATCCACTCATTCAATAGTTACATAATTGCATGAACTGGGAGTGATATACATGCATAATAGTCACGTGTGTTCAATTGTAAACACACTAACAAGCTATGTCGAAGGCTATTTGAATGAAAGTCCAATAATCAGTAATTTCATGCACTCCATATGTAACAGTTTCTGTGAGTTAGCTTGGAGTTTTAGCTGTGTCACGTGGAGTTCATTTACTGGTCATTGAAAAGACAGAGATCTGGTTTGTTTCTTTGTCTTGTGATCACAACGAGTCCTCTGTCCTCTTTAACTAAGTTTGGACAAAAGTCCATAGGAAGTCGGTTAATTATTATCTACAACTAGTAGCTCCGGGCAGAATGGAGCCTCCGTGATAGATGGCCGGTTTCCTGGGGTCTGGAGCTGAATTGGACTTTGTGAAGGGGATGTTCATTTGATCGAATCATTTGGAAGATTCATTAAACTATGTGTCTGCGCCCACAATTGCTACACTGGGGAGAAACTAGGTCACAGGGACTGAACTAAAAACACAATGAACACGACAGACAGGGCATACATGTAACACATACATGTTGCTCACATATTATGGTAGCCCAGTTTGTGCTGAATACAATGTAATTACACCATTAATGTGTTTATAAGCAACTGAAAAAAACACAATGCCCCCATCACCTCCAAACAAAGCATCAGCATCATTTTGAAACTTTGGATTAACCTCAGAAGAAGATTGCAAAAATTAAAAAAAAAAAAAATATATTCTCACTTATATTAGCGTGTTATTGTTGCATTAATTCGCATTGTAAGCTACTAGTTGAACTATTGCCAGACTAATTAGTCAACAAAAATGGTGAGGCATGTCATCTTCTCCTGTTGTCACTTGCACTGCCTGTCAAATGTATAGGCAGTGCCTGTCACCCACTGTATTTTTGCTTGTGAGGTGACCTTGGGTGTTATGAAATGCGCCATTAAATAAAATGCATTATTATTATTATTATTATTATTATTATTATTATATCATAGCCTTCTCTGTCAGCAGTGCAGATTACACATGTGATAAATGCAGGGAGATAGTCAGGCTAACGGGGAAGATTTCAGAATAAGAGACACGCATCCAAACTTTAATTGAGAATAGTTAGAATGTAAGGTCTTTAGACACTGCTTTGGATGTGACTAGCTTAGTGAACTCTGTACATTGTTCGGTTACAGCACCAGAGATCGAGCAGCCGGGCAACTGGGTGACTGTGAGACAGCATAGTCGCGGATCAAAACACTGCTCTTCCATTCTGATTAGAACATCAAACAGGTTCTCCCCACTCAGTGACGCACCAACTAAGAATTATGTTGAAAGTGCCCCTAGTTATTGGAGATTCTATTACACGGAATGTGTTTCCCACCACCCCAGTGGTGGGAAACATGAATCGGTTAAATTAATCTGACTACCACTGCATGAAAAGTGGGATTTTCGACCCCGTAAACGCCTGTAGACTCCCGGAAATCTCCCTAATTTTCGGCAGTTTTCGACAATTTAGAGGCAGCGAACGTCGCGTTCGTCTGTGCCACAAATTGTCGTAAACGAACCATGACGTAGGTGGAGAGCCCCCCGCGGAGAGACCATGCGGAGGTGCGACGCCTCTAATTAGCACATGAATAGCAGCGAAACCAGAGAGTCAACGGCCTGACTTGAATTTACTCACTCAGTATTGGCTGAAGCCACTACTTTTAAACAAGAAAAATCCCTCGTTATTGGTTGGCAGATCACTGCAAACCAATCATTATTGGTCACCCTGGCTCATTATAAATGTAAACCACAATAATAATAATAATAATAATAAATATATAATTTATGTTGTAATAATTTATGTTTTATATTAATGTTATTGTGCTATGAACTACACTATTCATACCATCAAGGAATATATGGGAAAATTTGCCCAAACCGTGCCGTTTATTCAAAGAAAGAGCTTCATTTATAAACACACAGCTGTTTATTCAAAGAAAGAGCTTTATTGTTAAACACACAACTATGTACAGTGCAGCAGTAATGTCTCTTATGCTGTCCTCCAAAAACGTCAAAAAGAAGTGCCCAACACATTCGGGAAACACAGGCGTATATGGTGAGTTGCCCTGCTGTATTTCGGTATCGCCTCTAATCTGGATTGCAAAGTGGCACAGAGTTCGGAGAGCTCCAGGCTGCGAGAGGGCGGTGATCGCACAATCCATCCAGACAACCCGTCAACAATGCCGTCTTCCTCATCAGATATGAGTTCAATGGTCGCGGACTTCCAAATGTCCATCTCATCCTCAGCCAGCACACTTCGTCTCACTTCCAGGAACTGTAATACAATCCATAAAGACAATAAGCAACCTGAAAAATACTCACATTGACAAAAAACGGATCTAATATAATAAATCTTACCCTTTTTCTTCTTGACTCCGAGCTAAACTCTTCGCAGTTTCCGCCTACGATGCAAGTTCAGGTTGTTTGTATCTGAAGCTCCGGTTTATCGATTCATAATACGTCTTACAGGCAGCTGGAAAACAATTACATGAGACTGGTATTAATAAAAACAGTCACATTAAAATTAAACAAGGAATGAGAAAAACATTAGAAGTTATACTTACACACAATGTCGTCATGATCAGCGGTTAAATCTGGACTTGCGGAAATCGCTCCAAGCAGATAAGAGGTCACGGCTTCGTTATGAGGCGAGGATAGTCTGTGAAAACAAAATGTGCAGTTTTAAGCTCGGATCTATTAACGCATCCATTTTCCTATACTGTTGAATAAAAGCATATTCTTTAAATCGTAACGTTACATTACCCATGCTCTGGTTCATAGCGCCTGCAGTTTGCCTCAGAGTTGTGAAGACGCCGGACAGCCTCCTGAAAATTAGTCGAAAAAGTTGGTCGCGTCCATGCAGAGGAGTTGAAGGGGAGCTGAAGGCGAGACGGCGTCCTGTCATTGTTGACCACGAAAAAGCAAAGCAGCAAAAACACAGGAAATGTTAAAAAAAAAGAAAAAAAAAGGCCAAAACACGTCTGTTTAAAGCTCGTCTTCACGTCTTGTACGCGTCATCCAATCACATGCGAGGTCATTGTTATAAGGAATATCTCGCGAGACGTGCTTGCATACCTATGAGCAAGCGGTGTGCATATTAAACTCTGTGTGATATCAACACGGTGGGCTGTCAGTTGAAAGATGGAAGTCCCAAGACTGAAGAAACGACCTCGGCGCTTCTGTGAACATTGCAACACTGAACTGTGTCATACACAGTATTTTGACCACAGAAAGCGCTATTTCAAAAATGGAGTTTGGGAGAAAAAATTATAATTGGATTTATCCACCACACTATGCACCAATTATCCACACTATGCACAGTATTTGAGCTCTAGGAAACTGTGATGTAATTGCACAATTATGGAAAGCCATAAAATGTTGTTTGATGTTATTTGCATAGAATGCACATTTTGAGCCTGATTAAAACTCTGTTAAAACAATTAAAATTTTTGAAATAAATTATTTTGTGTGTATTTGTTTTTACATAACATTGGTTATTGCTAATGACATACAGAGTAATTAATCTACACTGTTAGCCCGGAGAAGTTGAATCTACTTTAAAAATTGGAGCAAACTGGTTGCCCTAAAAATGTAGTAATGTGAACTAAAACGAGTACATTTAACTTAAAATGTTTTAGTTAAAAAAATTCAGAACCTAGATAAAACTCCCCCTGCTACTACTCTGATTTGCATTTGTGTAGCTCACAGCATGTTCATTTACATGTTAAAGCCTCCCCTCGAATTAAGGGGAGGGGAGGGGGGGTGGGGGGGGGGTCATGGGGGGACAACTGCCAAGCAAGGCCCACGTCAATTTCCGACAATTTCCGGCAGTTTTCGGTGTTGCCTGCAAATTGCCGTGCACAGTCGTAAACCTGAAGTTCCACTGCAATCTACAGTGCCACATACTGACGAAAATCCCACTTTTCATGCAGTGTACGCCACCCTGGGACCAGGGAAATACTCCAAATAAGGACACGGGTAAGTTTTACCAATTGATGGCAAAGGAATAGGTCGTGAGATGGGGTATCGTTACAAAAATATATTTTATTATAAAAAACATTAAAACTCTCTAGTGTCCAACATCACAATAATTCCCCAGAGCCAGGTTTCGTGGGAACTAGGCAGGCCGGCTGCAACTCAGGAGGTCGTTCAAACCCACCTCAAATTCACACCAAATCAGACACCATGCGCACACACCATAAGGAAGTTGTGTCAGCACACACAGCACACTGTGAAACACACACCACCGAATGAAGCAGCTAGCTTCCCCCGTTCCACACTGGCTCCTGGAGTGAAAAGAAACACACATTAACAAACAGTCACAACCACAAATGTACACAAATTACACTAAATAATAATAAAAAAAGAAGGTTTATAGACACTGTGCGCCGGCTCCCTGGCGACACATAAAATGAAAGCAGCGGGACAGCGCCTAAACGGCACACTGTAAAACCTAACAGTTGTATGTACAAAAAAAAAAATGACGTCACTGCACTCAAATATTACCGAATGTTGTCTGGACACAATGACTGAAACGGAACTCAAACTGAATGAGTTCTAGAACATTTCTAGTTCCCAGCATGATAATTGGATAATAATTGTATTGTTAAGTGATTAAATAAGTGATAATTGCATATTGTTGGTGACACCTGATGATGATAATGAGCAGAATCACTGAAGGAAAGAGAAACACAAGAACTACAACTGACTTCAGCCACAGCTTTAGATGAAATCAACTGAAGGATAAAATAAGACATTACATCTCTGTAGATCTCAGCAGAGGAGGATTAAACAACTCCACAAACAGCATTACCAGTCTCACACATTACTAACCAGACTAACTTTATTTCTGTCATTTCTGTTATATTGAAAATAATACTTTTGTTTGAATTCACCATGATGGTGTTGAGTGTTTGCTTTTGTTGGGATCTTGACCCTTGACAAAACCAGGGTTGCCAACTCTCACGCATTTGGCGTGACACTCACGCTTTCAGGCTCAGTCTCACGCTCTCACGCTGCCCAACTGAATCTCACGCCAAATTGCCAAACCTGATTTTGATATTAAACAATGTCTAAGCTTTTACATTTTTTTAAGTTTTAATGCGAAATTCAAACAATAAATAGCGTTTTGGCGCTAATATGGCATAACAGTTAAAGCCAGAGGCGTTGAAAAACGGAGTTGAGGCATGCTCTCTCGTCTCCCGGTGGCGCACGCAGTCACGTGCTTCACGGAGCGCTCAATACTTCTAGCGCTGTGTCAATACATTTTAATGGCTTGATACACCACAGCTCCACTTAACAGGTGTTTGCAGCAAGTTTTGGTAAACAGTACAGCATAGTGTGCATTGATTATTACATCAACCATACAGGATCGTTTTATAATGGAGAGTAATGGAGATGCAACAATGTTAACATTAATGTTAATGTTTTTTATTGTATTTGGCCCTCAAGTATTCCATACTAATTGGTCACACTCATACTCATTGATGGTCAAATGTGACCATACACCTTAACTATTTTTCAATTAAATAAATGTTCTATATTTTAGTTCAATAATATTTATTGAATATTTTGAGGAGATCTTTTGGTACTAAATACTATTTGTGCAATAATTATTGTCAATTAATGACCACTTAAAATATTTTTCTTCTAATATTTGTATTATTTATATTACAATTAGTATAGTAATAAGATTAAATTAGAGAATTATTATTCAAAGAGGCAAATTAGAGTCATTTTGTGGCTCGAAAAATAATAATTTCCATTTGTAATGCCATTACCCACTGGTGCCTTTATGGCTCTTTAATCAATATACATGTATCTAATCTAGTTGCTAAAAAAAGTATTGCAGTTTTGCATTTTAATAAATATCTAGATATGATGAAACACTATATTTCTTTAAATGCGAAATTTTAAAATGTTAATAATGTACATATCCTTATTTCCTTATATGTACAGTAGGCTATGAATTGATACTGAAATCGAAATCGATATACCGTAGTATACCGTCAGCCCGTTATTTTTATATTTTTTATATTTATATACCGTTATTTTTTTGTATTTTTCCTAATAGAACCTATGTGATCCTACAGCACAAGATCCAGGATGGTTGTGGTAATCGCACAATATGCAGGATTTAAATGAATAAAAATAATGCACAAAAGGTTTTAATCTACAACAGTACTCAGACACACACAGACATCAAGAATCAGAGTATGAATCTCAACAATGGTGACAATCAAAAAAAATATTCAGATAAAGATCAACTTTGAACATAAAACAAGCTACATAAACATCACAACAAACACAGCGAAAATAAAAGCAAATAGTAAGAATCAAAGAAAATTAGTCACAATTCAGATGCATAATTTATTCATGCCGCAATGCATGCTGGGACCCATGAGGAAGTTTTGATCGGTGGTACCCAGCATGCACTGCAGCAATGAAGCTTTTCATTGATTGTCACCATTGTTGAGATTCATATGCAGATTCTTGATGTCTATGTGTGTCTAAGTAATGACATAGATTAAAATCTTTTGAGCACTATATGATTTTAAAATCTTGCATATTATTCAATTACCACAACAGTGCTGGATCTCGTACTGTTGAATCATGTAACCACCATTATGAATATTACAAAAATTAAGTCAGTTGTAGTTCTTGTGTTTCTCTTTCCTTCTGTGATTATGCTCATTATCATCAGGTGTTCATCACTAATGCTCAATCATCACTTAATTAATCACTTAATTTCTTGATTGCAATGAGTGTCTTATTTTAGTGCACTCAATTGAAATAAGTTCAAAGTACTCATAACTATTGTTTTCTAAAATTAAAAGAATTAAGGTAATCAGTGTCCTCAAAGTTAATTAGTTAGCTTAACTTACTAGATTTGACTTTGTGTGTGCTATTGTGAGCTAGCAGTAACTGCAAGCATTCTGAGTCTGACTTTTACTCAATATAGGGAAGGTTAAGCCAAATCAAGTATTTGAATGCAGTGTAAAGTTCAATTGTATATTAAGAAATATCCTTTTTTAGTGGACTTGATTAAAATAAGTGCAGAGTACTCATAACTATTGTTTTTTATAAACCTAAATGGTTTGAGGTAATCGGTGTCCTCAAATGAAATGAGTTAGCTGAACTTGTTGGGTTTTACAGTGCACCAGAATGACAGGACAATGAGTGAATTTAGGAAACAAACAAACAAAAAAATTACCATGCAGTATAATACACTGCAAACAGAATCAAATAAAAAGAAAGAAACAAAAATACATTTATGGACAATCAAATTTGAGAGTAATGAACAGCCCGTCATATGCAAGGCTCGTACTCGGGAGGCCAGAGCCAACAGTGCTCAACAAGGCCGTACACAACAGGATACACGAATCATAAAATGTAATAAAGGACCCTAAGCAAAACAGCAGCGGCGTCACATGTAGCGTCTTCAGCAAGCAATAAGGATTAGCTATCTTGACGTTTGATTCCCCTTCTACCTTTAACAAAACAGATAGAGCATTAATTAAATTCACAGAGCCCCAAATGTAAGAAAGGGATTTGGGATGAATAAACACCAGACGGAAAGCTGTATGGTTACTCGCAACAGGTACCGTGAATCAGTTTATAGGCCAGCATTTAACACGTGCTATTGGCGCTATACTGAAAGCAATACACAATAAGTACGACAGCAAGTAACCAAGGGATTTAAAATGAACTTACCTGAGCGAACTCCGCCACAGTGCAGACGCCCCCAACGCCGCTCTAAACTATAAATAGCGGATATTGTAATACAGCGTTTTATCTTATTACACCATCAGCAGGATCCCAGCATACGGGGATGGGATGGGAACGGTAAAGGAAGTGCCAGGGGGAAAGTGAACCCAGAATCAAAAAGGACCGTACGAACACATCAAAATAAAGGTCCTTAAATACTACAGCCGCTTGCACCTCATTGGTTTACCAACCATACCCAGGCAGGCCAATAAGAGAAGTCACTTACCCTGCCACATTGGTAAAGCTGCTTTGAAGCAATCTGTGTTGTAAAAAGCACTATATAAATGAAGGTGACTTTACTTGACAAGGCACAAAAAACCTTATGTTCTTTATAAATTTTTTGTTGTGAAATTTAAATTATAATTTTAACAAGAATTTTATTTTACCAAATCGTGCTGCCCTAGTTGCTCCTGATCAGAGTAGCAAAGAGGCCTGGGAGCGGAGCAATGAGTGGAGCGGCGTGATTTTGAATGGAGTGAGGAGCAGATTTTTTAAAAGTCGGAGCATCAAGGTTTTCACTCTCTCCGAGAGCGCTCCACCACGAGTACATTTCATGCCAATGACTCACAATATAATTGCATTTTTAGCCAGAACTCACACGTTAAACACATTTAACTAGCTTGATACAGATGGATCACTCAAATCAGAAAGAATGTAAAGGTTATGATGACGGCGATGGACATGAGCATGTCATGTTCAAGGAATTTTTTTGTACCTTCTAAATACTGAATATGATCGGGTGAAAGCACATGTTAAACAGGTCGCACTAATTCACACACGCAATCGCTCTCTCTAATGCATTCAAACAAATCTTACTGTGCTTATCTGCTTACAGTTATCTGTATCTGATTTTGAATGAGCAGAAATCTGTAAGGTAGTGACCCGTAGATAAAATAACTGATGTGTCACAGGGTGTTTTGGTGTTGGTTCATGTTCATGTTCATGTTTCATGTTTTTAGTTCATCACGTTTACTGTCATGTTTCTAAGTTGGTATTGTTCTTTCAGTTTCCTGGTTTTGTCATGTGTTTCATTGTCATGTGATTCCCATGCCCTCATGTGTTGTGTCATGTCATTGGCTAATTGTCTCATCACTGTTCACAGGTGTCACTTGTCTTGTCATTAGTCTGTGTATTTAAGCCCTCATGTTTGCCTTGTGTCCTTGTCTGTTATTGATGTTGTAACCAGCTGTTGGTGAGTGTTTCTTTGTCAAGCCAAGTTAAGTTAGTTTGCAACGTCTTTGTTTTATGTTTGGATTTTGTAAATAAAGAACTGCACATGGGTTCAGCAACTTGCCTTCAGTGGAATTCGTGACATGATGAAACATACTATTTTCATCTTTCCAAACAAAATTTGCACTGCAATAAACACAATAAACTATCTCCTAATGTTTATTTATTTATTTATTTTATTTAATGTGTTATCAAACTTTAGTGATACTTCAGAGCTTACTTAAATACTTTAGCCGCAAATTTCCTCGGAGCGAAGACGGAGCAGTGTTTCTGATATCAGTGAGCGAGGAGTGTAGTGGGGAGCGGGAAATGGTGAACCTGGAGCGGAGCTGGAGCGGAGTGATTATTGAATGCTTAGAGTGTGGAGGGGAAATTTATGCCGCACCACTCACATACTCTGCTCCTGATATCAGCATGTTCACAGTTGTGACTTTTTGTCCTTCGTTATGTATATTTGGATTATGTTGTGTTGTAAAGTAAATACAAAAAAATCAAAAAGCCATTATTTTAATCTCTTCACATTCTTTGTTCAAGTTCTCTCACAGTCCCACCTGATAGGGCCATCAGGGGAGTGTCTTTGTCTTCCCAGATGTGAAACAATATTCCTGGACCCACTTTATATTAGGTGGCCTTAAATACTATGTACTAACATTTGAACTAATCATTTGATACATTGCACTTATTGTGTACATGTTTTTACATTGTACTTACATTTTTAAAAATACCTTCATGTAATTACATCTGTAATTAATTTCTGTAATTACATTTGTAATTACACTGTTGACACTTCCCTTACACATAACCCTACCCTTAAACTTACCCATACCACCACACATGTCCATAACTTTACCTGTATCCCACTTCAATATCAGCAAAGGTGTTTTGCAATACAATATGAAACAGTAAGTACATTGTACTTATTTTTTGATGTAAGTACATAGTAGTTAAGGCCACCTAATATAAAGTGGGGCCATATTCCTGATTATTCACGCCCTCCCCACATAAGCTTTCCTGACACAAAACATGTCTTACAAATTTTAAATCAATATATTGTTTTATGTGAAAGAGATGGCAGGATGATTTTCACATCAGGTTGAAGCAAAAAATTCTAGCCTGTGTGATCCAGTTTTCAAAAGTCTTGTGAACAAATATTCAGTATGGGTTTTATGGCAATATGGTTCTATTTCAGTGACTTAAATTAAATTATGATAGACTTGAAGGACTATAATGCATTAAAGTATTAGTTCACTTCAAATTAAAAATTTCATGATAATTTACTCACCCCCATCTCATCCACGATGTTCATGTCTTTCTTTCTTCAGTCAAAATTAAATTAAGTTTTTTGAGGAAAGCAGAAGGGCTTCGAAGGGCTTCATATTAGACCTCATGTTTATAGAACTGAATTGGTGAGTCTTCATTCTGCACGCCACAGTTTGAGCTAGTAGGTCTCTTTTTTCTTTTAAAAAGGAAAAAAAAAAACAGAAATTGTATTTCTACAGACCTCCTTTCCCTGTATAGGGTTAGGGGGATTATATGTTTAAGAGAATGGATTTAAGAAGAGGAAGGAATATAAGGGCCCTGAAGTTCCCCTGTTAGGTGGCTAGAATGATAGAAGCACAATTCTCTGTGGGCTTCGTACGTGAGTATGGGTTCGCTTTTCCTTCTGTGAAATTCACTGGTTGGGCCACCACTGCAATGATTAGGCTTCCTCTCAGTGTGAGAATAGTTTTGAGGCCACTGCTCATTCCTACTGGAGCGCAGTGCTATGTGGTAAGGCATCCTCCAAGACTAGGATTAGGTTTGATGCCGCCGCTTAGTCTGGCTTCTAAACAGCTTTAGGCCTTTGGGCTGTTAGACACCTCAGGGTAGAGTAGTGTGTCTCCTCTCTATCAAAAGCATTAGAGAGTATATTGACTAGAGCAGGGGTGTCAAACTCATTTTAGGTTGAGGGCCAGATGGGAAAAAATGTACCCATGTGCAGGCCGAATTACTTTTTCTTCTTTTAAACCTTAGTGTGCTGATGGTTACATTTCTAATATTATTCATACAAACTACAAAATAATTTGAAAGAAAAATAGAAAAATACACTGCATAAAAAATACACTATAAATAGTGTTTAATTTAATATTTTTTATTAGTGATGCAAGGATTTTTTTTTATAAACAAATGGACCAGTTCTGATACTGGTTGTCGATTTTTTTTTTCTTTCTTTAAGCAAATTTATTTATTTTTTATTTTTTCTATAACAGGACAAACTGGCCTTAAACAAAAAAAAAATATGTAGCCATCACAAACAATCCAAACAAAGATGCTACACACATGAGCATGAGAGTTTTTTTTATTTAAATTAGATATAATTTAAAGGGGTGGTAAAACACATTCTTTCGAAGGCTTGATTGTGTTTGTGGGGTGCACTGTCACGTGTTCATGCTTCGTTTTTAAAAAAATGCATTATTTTTCATATATTTTACCTTTATTCTACACTGCTCTGTCCCTCCTTGTAAAAACGGTCTGATGGTTTCCGGGTTCTATGAAGCCGGTCCCTCAAAAATACGCAATAGGCTCAGATTTGTTAGCTGGCCCAGTGTGTTGTGATTCGCTAACCGCCTAGTGCACGTTTATCGGAAACGTCATGCCCCTTACCTTTACTGGTAGCCTGTGCTTTGGTAGAAACAATGATGTCAATAAAACCATACCAATCTGAGCCCGAATCAGACCCAGAACATTTTAGTGAAGATGATCGAGCAGAACCTGTTCAGTCCTCAAGAGTAAAGACTGCGGATCGATAGTGATCGCTACTGAATGGCACCGTTACTTTTGTATTTTTAAAACGATTATAGCCAAATATCTGTCGCAAGAACTATTAACCCAAAACGAACATTAAACATTGGCTTTACTATAGTAGCCAAATCAAACACAGAACCATGTTTAGCATGCCCCTAGATAAACAAGCATGTAGATAAACAATATATAAAAGCTCTAAGCATAGAATAATTTACACTAATTCCAAGTTCGCTGTTGCGATTTAAAAAAAGTTTGTAACGTTAGGTGTTTGTCGGATAACGTTAAGTATGAATGAGCATTTAACAAACTGGTTTGCAGAGCCAAACAGCTTTGTCATTTGTTAACTTCCTTGCTACAACGTCCAATTAACAATACGAACTATTACAGGAAAACACATAGACGAAAAATAAATCATACTTACAGGTTGTGGCCCGTAAACAGCTTCTGTTTTTAAATCCATAATTCAGGACAAGCCGTTGTGCGAATCCTGCATTGAACTCGCAAAGATTGTGGAAGCTTTCCTCCGTGAAATGTGCAGCGGGAGCCGTGCTCGCCCGTTGTGCATTCACACTGGCAGCGGAGGAATGTCTGTAGTCCCTACTGGCCGTTTGCTGTAGTCCTTAGAAATTGATTTCTTTAAAAGTAAATATCTCCCTTTGCTTTAAACTTTGAACGTTGTAACTTTGCAGATATTGTTTATGCTCAAACAGCAACATTACACACTAGCTAAAGTTAGAAAAGTGAAATCGTGTTTTACCACCCCTTTAAAGATTTACAGCAAAATCCGCATGGTCTGACTTTGGCTTTGTGAAATGATGCTACATGAGACACACCTGTCCTGCACAAAACAAAAATAGCAGAAAGACTGAATGAAAATGCAAATTCATTCTCTGCAATTAATTGGCGTTTCCTTGGTTACCCCAGTACACAAAGCAGCACTGAGCTTATTTATAGGCTACTACTTTATACGGAGATAAGAGGAAATGAAAATGCCATTAAAACTTTTCAGACAGTCCGTTCCCGTCAGAGATACATTTATATAAACCCCAATTCAATATTTATATTTTTCTTTTGTGAACAGTGAGCTTGCTCTGCCTGGTAAGCTACAATTTTTTCTCTGCTAGCACGTCTGTGTTCTCATTTTTGCATTCGTATTCAGCGTGTGGCTGTGTTAACGCCCTGTTTACAGACTTTGTAATTTTCCACACAAATTACATTTTGGAAAATGATTGCAAAGCCATTTGTTTGCAAGAGAGAGCAGTAGAGCAATAGAGATTGGCCAAAATTAAACTAAAAACCTGTTCGGATTTATGGCCAATGCCTGTGGACTCAGTGCATCTCAATTTTTTTTAAATTATTTTTCAAATCATTCCCTGGGTGGGATTGGACACCTTTTTGGGCCATAAATAATATGTGAGTAGCATGTATGTAAAACTTTGTAGTTTTGAGAAAATTATGTGTATGCGTGGTAAGTGAAAAACAAATATGTCACTGAAAATTAAGTCACATCTTGTAGCCTATAAGTTTTGCTTCAAAATGATGTGAAAATCCTCCAGTTCACTAATTTACATAAACATATAATGATTTAAAATTTGTAAGACGGAGGGCGTGAATGATCATAAATAATGATGTGTTTCACACCTGGGAAGACAAAACCCCTAATGGTCCAATCAGCTGAATGGGACTAGAAGAAAGAATGTGAGGAGATTAAAAGACTGGCTTTTTTATTGTTTGTATTTTATTTAAAACACAATCCAAATATACATAATGAAGGACAAAAAGGCACATTATTAAGCACATTGATCTAAATACAGAGACTTGAACAGTCACACACACCTTTTTGCTATTCCTGAAACAGTTCCTGTTCAACATCCAAGGTGTCCTGTCATTTCCAAGGTGTTTTCGCTCTCAAAGAAAAAAAGTTTGAAGAGACTAGTGATCGACCGATATATTGGGCCGATATTTGGTGTATTGGCATCAAGTCAATTCAAGTCAACTTTATTTATATAGCGCTTTTTACAATGCAGATTGTTTCAAAGCAGCTTCACAGTGTTAAAGGTCCCATGGCATGAAAATGTCATTTTATGAGGTTTTTCAACATTAATATGAGTTCCCCTAGCCTGTATATGGTCCCCAAGTGGCTAGACATTTTGATGGGTGTAAACCGAGTTCTGGCTGTCTTTCTCTGCCTTTGAGAAAATGAGAGCTCAGACGAGCTGATCTCGAATTTTCCTGTTATGACGTCATAACAGGAAAGGTTACCTCCCCTTCCCCTGCTTTGCCTGCCCAGAGCACTCAGACAAACAGTGAGTAACAGTGTTCATTAATGCCTGATCTGTGATCAGTGATCTCTGATGTGTAGCTAATCATTCAAATTCACCCAGACTTACTTTCTAGATTGTTTAATGATCGCCGTCTTGATGCCCTAAGCGTAATGCATCAGTGAATCAAGCCAGTGACTAAAACGATCGTTTCTGTTAGTAGCATGAAACAAATCCGTTTTTTAAGTGATTTAACTACAGAGAGCGATCAAAGAACACTCTTTATAATGTCCGGAGCTGTCAATCACATATCGTGAGTGTATCTGCACACTTGCCCAAACTGCCGTTATAATGAATGACGCTGTTATGCAGCACAGCGAGGCTCTTACTGTATTCATATCGACGTCCTGTTTGCTGTTAGTTGTGGTGAAAGCATTTTGTGAGAGAAAACGCGCTGCAATGACAGAGTCGACGTGACTAGGACTGTTTATTCAGAACTCTCAGATAAAAATAAGCTCGCGCTAACAGCATAGCGCTCTCAACAACTCAGTACAATAAATGTAGCGGACCCTGTCCGAATGATGGCTAGACTTTACTGATGTTTCAGGAGTTTATTGAAAGCGTTTATCTCCAAAAATCACCGTAAGAGCTGAACAAAAAACAAAGAAGTGCGCATAAACACCTCTTACACAAACTCTCTCTCCATAGCATTATCAATAACAACAGAGCGAAATACACAAACATACTCATTACAAATGACAGTAAACAAGCACATACACACCTATTGTCTTTTCGGGGAGTGCTAAACAAACTGTAAACATTAAAACTGCTAAAACCCACTGAAAGATGAACCGCAAGCTCTCACAAGCGCTCCCTATTTTTCCTTTTTCCTCCGTAGACTGCAACACCCGTCAAAATAAAAGTCCCTACTTATTTACACAGATAATACAGACCTAAAACCCATTTAAATGCACAGAAATGTCAAAAATGTACACAAAACAAATTATAAGATACATTACAATGAAGTCTGTTACAATAAAACTTCCTCCAGTTCTCAGTGGTTCACGTGCCCAGTCAGTCTCTCCCTCTCATGCATGCAGTGCGTGCAGTGCTTCGCTAAACCACGCCCCCTCCGCAACATAATCCAACACTCATTTCAAATGCAAAGATGTCAGCCAATCACAATAGTGGGCGTTTTCACTGAAGTCTCACAGCATACACTCCCTTTGAAACAGGGCATTCAGCCACAGGGCAAACATCAGTGTAGAAAAAATGCATTTTATTTCTAAATTATGAAATTTTTTGATGTAAAAATCATACTAGCAATATAAGTACACCTCAGGAAACATTATAAAATAATAGAAAAATGCCATGCCATGGGACCTTTAAACAGGAAAATAATGCAACAGAATTTTATTCGGCCGTACAGCCACTCCGGAGAAAACGGTGATGTCATCTAGCTCATTTCAACTATCATACAGTAAAAATGTGGGCAGATCAGTAATTTAGTTTATATGGGTAATAGATTTATTTGGATATTTAGATGAAAATTTAGTGTCGGCCGATACAAGGTAGCTGCGTTCGCCGATAGTTTTTTCCCGGCATTATTTACAGACAGGCGTCCACAGGCAGCTCTGTGCTGCTGGAGGACCATTAAGGCCAATTTATACTTCTGCGTCGAGTGTACGTCGTAGTGTACGCCGTAGGCTACGCGCGTAGCCGACGCCGTCGTGAGCATTTATACTTCTGCGCTGGTGTCTGCGTCAATGTGCAAATCCACATGCAGACGCTAGAAGGCAGTGTCCTCGGGCATGTTGGTGTAATCAAGAGAACAGCAGAAGAAGAAGCAGGTTGTTGTGTAGAATCTGTACATTCATGTCGGAGTATCAGCAGCAGTGAGAGAGCGGCTTTTCTTGCAGCTTGAGTTGTTGTATCTAATACAAATTAAGCATCTCTAGTTGATTAGTAAAGTTAAATAAGGCGATCTGGCGCTGGAATGGAATGTTTGTGAAATCATGCAGAGCTCGTGGCCGCTTTTTTCAGCAGCGGTGGCTCGAGCAATCGATTGCTGTTGCGGAGACTTCATTCACGAAATATACCCTAATGTGTCCCTGTTCTTGATATACAATTACTGATTAACATCTTTGGTTTTAATGAGAAAATAAATAAACTATACTCAGCGGATCTATGTATTTATTTACTACCATAAAGAATCGCTGGACTGCAAAATATTGTGTTATAGCCAGTCCCTCCAGAAAAACGCGATTATGCGATCGCGTGATTTAACGCATAATCAGCCAAAGTCCGCATATTCATGCGGGGGCCGCATTTTTTCAAATACGCCGCACTTTCGCCGCATAAATTGCCTATTTCCGCGTGCAAAATATGCGGGGCTATCATGATTTCATAATCCCCGCATTTTCGTTGCAAAAAAAGTCATATATATTAGCAGAAAGTTGAAAATTTTTCGTTTACTTCACACAAGAGCCGCCATTTCCGCCTATTGCCATGGGAACGTTTTGAAGTGACGTGATTACCCGACGCGAACGTCATCGAAAAGCTTCAAACCCCGTGGAGAAACCATAGATACCGGTGAAACCATGATGAAGCACAAACTCCCATTGGCCAACAAAAATAACAGCAAAAGAGCAAAGCAGTTTCCCTGTGTGCTGACTGATTTCAAAACACAGCTTTGAAGCGTTATGAATCAATGAGTCGATTCAGCGGTTTGAAGCGTTATGAATCAATGAGTTGATTCAGCGGTTTGAAGCGTTATGAATCAATGAGTCGATTCAGGGGGTTGGATCGCCAAAGTCACGTATTTCAGCAGTTTGACACGCGATCCGATTCATGAATCGACTCTGATTCATAGCATCATGATGCTGTGTTTTGAAATCATCACTATATAAGTCGTTATTTAGTTTTTTTTGCACACAATAACTATTATCGTCGCTTCATAAAGTTATTGTAGAACCACTGTAGTGAGATGGACTTTGTAACGACGTCTTTAGTAGGCTACCTTTTATGGGTCTTGAGAGTGTACATTGTGCCAATGGAGGCCTTTCTGAGCCATCGGAATTCAACTAAAATATCTTAATTTGTGTCCAGCAACATAAAGGGAAGTCATTAATGACAGAATTTTCATTTTTAGGTGAACTAACCCTTTAAGAGATTGCACTGTGCATTGGAAGCACTCAAATGTCTGTTTTGTATAGCGACATCTGTAAAACAGGAAGTTATTTATTAATTTTTTCAGAAGTTGTAGCATATTCCTTTTGTAAAGCTACAGAACTTGATTGACTAAATGTTTTGTAAATTTGAGCCATTATTAAGGTCTTCAATAAAACAAGATGAGAACTTAAATATTCCAGCACTTTCTGTGATGTAGTGCTTTTTTTCTCTCTCATCCAACCGCAGTTTTTGCAAGTTCCCGCAATTTTATCGCATAAAATTGCATAAATATCCCGCATTTTTCATCGCATTTTTTAAGAAAACGTGCCGCATAATCAAGGATTTTTGCCCGCAACAATCACAAAAAAAAGCCGCATTTTTCTGGAAGGACTGTATAGCAGACGTAAGGAACTATCATCCAATTTCTGGACACACACTCACACTCCTATCGCAGATTTTTTATTTATTTATTGACCTGAGGGAAGGGTTCTGGCAGACCAATCACAGCGCTTGCGGTCCACGTAGAATTGACGCGTTGTTACATTTTTGGAGAGGTGCGCGTCAGGCTACGGCGTAGGGTACGGCGTATCCAACGCGTCTATGCGTAGGGTACGCCGTACCCTCTGCGTGCACTCGACGCAGAAGTATAAATTGGCCTTTAGGGGCTGCAGTTCATGCACTGCCCCTCCCCCACTAGCAGAGAGCTGGCCTGGCATCTTCTCTTCAAGACAACGATAAGTTTTTAACTTTCAAAGCATCTTTTTAACTGCTCATGTGGAAAAGTTTTGCTTAAAATATCTGTGATTCGTATATGTTCCAACAGAATACTATAATGATCATATATGCTGCAAAGACCACATATACAAATTGCACAATATTAAAGGGGCTATATGCGTTTTTCTGAAATTTAAACTCGCGACTGACACCTGTGGCCAAAAAATAGAACTGCTCTCATTTTCTGCTCGCTCTCGCAGCGGTGGTGACGTCACATCCGCAGACAGCGCGGGAAAAGACGACCCGCCAGAAAATAGGAAAAATAGGATACAGGCTTATAGGTGCACCCACTGTGAGCGGACAAGGTGTCAGTATGCTCATCAGGAGATGTTTGAGTTATAAATGGTAAAATAAAAAGGCTATTGTTACGTTTATTTTGGGGAAAAAGTTGCATATAGCCCCTTTAACGTATTTTCAATCGTATATGTCCTACATTGTAAAAAAAAAATATGCTGGATTGTGCTAAATATACAACCCCTGCAAATCAGTTAGATTTTACTTTAGTATATTAGTTAACAAGTAAAATAAATACAAATGGGTAACCCTTACGCAAAGAAAATATATTTCCTTGTGAATGTGGGAGTTTCCTTGAATGTGAATGATAAATATATTAAATTATTTAACAGTATACTGAAAATATATAGGATACATATATTACAATATTTAATAATACATGAGGAATTGATGCTTTTCATATATTGTAAAATATGTGACAATATATTTACTTATATATCATGTATGTAATTTTATATTCAGTAATACACTTCATAACATATAGATGTGCATGTGATGATATTCCAAAAAATATAGTGAACATATATTTACTCATGCAGTATATACACATACATATATAATTCAGATGTCACGGTTGGTAGATCCGCTGTCTCATTCTAGTCTCATGTGTGATGTTTGTGTGGGTGTGTCTCGTTTCGTTCATTGTTAGGGTGGGCGTGGCCGCTCATCATGCTGATCAACAGCTGTTTGTAATCATCAGAGCCTATATAATGCCTTCTCTCCCATTTCGTGTTGTCAGATCGTTGTTTGAGTTCCCGTCCTCGCGCCTATCCTGTTCTTTCGTCATTTTCTACACTCATGCCCGGTAAAAGATCAAGCCTGATAGTAAAGTTGAGGCTACTGTCAGGTGGGATCAGAAGCCCTCACCATCCACTCTCCACTGCATGAAAAGTGGGATTTTCGTCAGTATGTGGCACTGTAGATTGCCGTGAAACTTCAGGTTTACGACTGTGCACGGCAATTTGCAGGCAACACCGAAAACTGCCGTAAATTGTCAGAAATTGACGTGGGATTTGCTTGGCAGTTGTCCCCCCATTACCCCCCTCCCCTTAATTCTAGGGGAGGCTTTAACATGTAAATGAACATGCTGTGAGCTACACAAATGCAAATCAGAGTAGCAGCAGGGGGAGTTTTATCTAGGTTCTGAATTTTTTAAACTAAAACATTTTAAGTTAAATGTACTCGTCTTAGTTCACATAACTAAATTTTTAGGGCAACCAGTTTGCTCCAATTTTTTAAGTAGATTCAACTTGTCCGGGCTCACAGTGTAGATTAATTACTCTGTATGTCATTAGCAATAACCAATGTTATGTAAAAAAAAATACACACAAAATAAAAAGTTACGGTGTTATGCCTATATGTAATTGAAGCACTTTTGCCACACCCATTAACTTAAATAAAGTGAAAATAAATATAATAGGTTTTTCTGGAGCTCCTTGGTGGTCTGAAACCTCAATGAGGTTGAAGAATAAAGGGATAAATTAAGCCCCTCTGTGGACTGATTTCCGGACTCTTGTGATTCTCTATCTCTCTCTCTCTCTCACACACACACACACACACACACACACACAATCACACGCACTCACACACACACACACACACACACACACACACACACACACACACACACACACACACACACACACACACACACACACACACACACACACACACACACACACACACACACACACACACACACACACACACACACACACACACACACACAGCCAAAATACATCAGCATTTTTTTATTTTATTCACCTCTTAACATTCTTTTGTTTCATTTTCTTGTTAATTTAATACATTTCTTAAAATCAGTTTGTTGTTAGACTCCCTTCTTTGTAAACTGTCATAAACTGACTATATCAAGACAATCAATCCTAATCCCATCAAATTTGTGAGCGAGAACTGTAGTCTGTACATGCATGTGGTACTAAATACATTTTCCATTCTGTCCAGGAAAATGTATTAATACAGAGTTTTTTCATTAATTCTGGAAAACATCCTTATAACAATGACCATGCATGTGATTGGAGGAGCCTGACGAGCTTCTCGCCCTCGTCCAATCACGTGCGAGGTCATGGCCATGACGCGTACAAAACTTGAAGACGAGCTTTAAACAGACGTGTTTTGGACTCTTTTTTTTATATACATTTCCAGTGTTTTTGCTGCTTTGCTTTTTCGTGATCAACAATGACAGGACGCTGTCTCGCCTTCAGCTCCTCTGCATGGACGCGGACAACTTTTTCGACTAATTTTCAGCTGTCTGGCGTCTTCAGAACTCTGAGGCAAACTGCAGGCGCTATGAACCAGAGCATGGGTAATGTAACGTTACGATTTAAAGAATATGCTTTTATTCAGCTGTATAAGGAAATGGATGCGTTAATAGATCCAAGCTTAAAACTGCACATTTTGTTTACACAGACTATCCTCGCTTCATAACGAAGCCGTGAGCTCTTATCTGCTTGGAGCAATTTCCGCGAGTCCAGATTTAACCGCTGATCAGGACGACATTCTGTGTAAGTATAACGTCTAATGTTTTTCTCATTCCTTGTTTAATTTTACCGTGACTGTTTTTATTAATACCAGTCTCATGTAATTGTTTTCCAACTGCCTGTAAGACGTATTATGAATCGATACACCGGAGCTTCAGATACAAACAACCTGAACTTACATCGCAGGCGGAAACTGCGAAGTTTAGCTCGGAGTCGATCAAGAAGAAAACGGGTAAGATTTATTATATTAGATCCGTTTTTTGTCAATGTGAGTATTTTTCAGGTTGCTTATTGTCTTTATGGATTGTATTACAGTTGCTGGAAGCAAGACGAAGTGTGCTGGCTGAGGATGAGGTGGACATTTGGAAGTCCGCGACCATTGAACTCATATCTGAGGAGAAAGACGGCATTGTTGACGGGGTGTCTAGATGGATTGTGCGGCCACCGCCCTCTCGCAGCCTGGAGCTCGCCGAACTCTGTGCCACTTTGCAATCCAAATTAGAGGCGATACCGAAATACAGGGCAACTCACCATATACGCCTGTGTTTCCCGAATGTGTTGGGCGCTTCTTTTTGACGTTTTTGGAGGACAACATAAGGGACATTACTGCTGCACTGTACATAGTTGTGTGTTTAACAATAAAGCTCTTTCTTTGAATAAACAGCTGTGTGTTTCTAAATGAAGCTCTTTCTTTGAATAAACGGCACGGTCTGGGCACATTTTCCCATATATTCCTTGATGGTATGAATAGTGTAGCTCATAGCACAATAACATTAATATAAAACATAAATTATTACAACATAAATTATATATTTATTATTATTATTGGGGTTTACATTTATAATGAGCCAGGGTGACCAATAATGATTGGTTTGCAGTGATCTGCCAACCAATCACGAGGGATTTTTCTTGTTTAAAAGTAGTGGCTTCAGCCAATACTGAGTGAGTAAATTCAAGTCTGGCCGTTGACTCTCTGGTTTCGCTGCTATTCATATGCTAATTAGAGGCGTTGCACCTCCGCGCTGTCTCAGCGGGGGGCTCTCCACCTACGTCATGGTTCGTTTACGACAATTTGTGGCACATACGAACGCGACGTTCGCTGCCTCTAAATTGTCGAAAACTGCCGAAAATTAGGGAGATTTCCGGGAGGCTACAGGCATTTACAGGGTCGAAAATCCCACTTTTCATGCAGTGCTCCTTCCGGTCAGACTGATATGGGCCAACAACAAGACACACACATGTCAAGCACTTGTGGACTCCGGGGCCGAGGGGAATTTTATGGACACTCACCTGGCACACAAATTACACCTCCCCATCTCATCTCTTCCTCACCAGATTTCGGTCAGTGCCCTCAACGGTCAACCTCTTCCCAACATCTCCCTTTCTACTGGTCCCATAACCCTCATCACCTCCGGCAACCATATGGAGACGATTTACTTCCTCCTCATGAACTCCCCTGTCGCACCTATTGTGTTGGGGCACCCCTGGCTGGTGAAACACAACCCTCGTGTGGACTGGGGCTCTAACTCCGTTTCCATGTGGAGCGAGCTCTGCCACAGTTCCTGTCTTGTCTCTGCTTGTCCGTCTGTATCTGTTTCTGTGTTACAGGGGAAGGCAACAGATCTGTCAAACGTGCCCGTGAAGTATCTGGACCTGAAGGAAGTGTTCAGGAAGTCTCGGGTTGCTTCTCTTCCTCCGCATCGTCCCTGTGACTGTGCTATTAGATCTAGTGGCAGGTAAATCTCCACCTAAGGGCAAACTTTACTCTCTTTCAGTTCTCGAGAGGGAGGCCATGGAGAAATACATTTCTGATTCTTTAGCGGCTGGGTTCATCCAACCTTACTCTTCTCCTGCAGGGGCGGGGTTCTTTTTTGTGGGTAAGACGGATGGTTCGCTGCGACCTTGTATTGATTACAGAGAGCTGAACAACATCACGGTAAAGAATACGTATCCTTTGCCGTTGATGTCTTCAGCTTTCGAGAGGTTGCAGGGAGCATCCATCTTCACAAAATTGGATTTACTTAACGCATATCATTTGGTTCGCATTAGGAAGGGGGGTGAATGGGAAACCGCGTTCAACACCCCCAGGGGTCACTTTGAATACTTGGTTTTGAATACTTGGTTATGACCTTCGGCCTGTCCAACTCCCCAGCGGTTTTCCAGGCACTCGTCAATGACGTTTTGAGAGACATGGCTGATCAGTTCATATATGTTTACCTGGATGACATATTGATTTTTTCTTCGTCTCTCCAGGAACACATTCAACACGTCAGGCGAGTGCTTCAGAAGTTGCTACAGAATGGGCTTTTTGTCGCTAGTGTTGAAGGAGTGGCGTCATTGGTTAGAGGGGTCGGGGGTACCTTTTATCGTCTGGACCAATCATAAGAACCTAGAATATATTAGATCTGCCAAAAGACTCAACTCCAGGCAGGCTCGGTGGGCACTTTTTTTCGGACGTTTTGACTTTACTCTATCGTACCGCCCGGGTTCCAAGAACGTCAACCCCCGATTCCTTATCTCGTATTTTTGAACCATCCGAACGCCCGGTTACACCCAAATATATTTTACCAGAGAGGGTAGTTATCTCCACACTCGTATGGGAGGTCGAATCGAGGGTCAAGACGGCCCTAGAAGGGGTAACGCCTCCGCCCGGTTGCCCACCGAATCGGTTGTTTGTTCCGGAGGGGTTACGGTCCGACGTTATTCGATGGGGTCATTGCTCCAACGTGGCTTGTCATCCAGGTATAAGTCGCACTAGGCACTTAGTAAAGCAACGGTTTTGGTGGCCATTAATGGCTCGCGATATTCATGATTTTGTTTTGGCTTGCTCGGTGTGTGCCATTGGTAAGACGTCTAACCGACCTCCTGATGGGTTACTCCAACCGCTGTCTGTCCCTTCAAGACCCTGGTCCCACATTGCGCTAGATTTTGTCACCGCCCTCCCGCCCTCTAAGGGGATGACGGTTGTTTGAACCGTAGTGGACCGGTTCTCGAAGGCGGCACATTTAATTCCCTTGCCCAAATAACCCTCAGCCAAGGAGTCACGTCTTTCGGTTACATGGCTTCCCGATGGACGTGGTCTCTGACATAGGTTCTCAGTTTGTGTCCAAATTCTGGAAAGAGTTTTGTAGTTTATTAGGAGCTACAGTCAGTCTGTCTTCGGTTTATCTTCCCCAGAGCAATGGTCAGTCCGAGCCAACCAGGATTTAGAGAGAATTTTGCGATGTTTGTTTCCAAGAATCCTTCTTCCTGGAGCCAACAACTTTCTATGGTGGAGTATGCCCATAACTCGTTACTAGTGTCATCCACGGGCCTCTCTCTGTTTAAGAGCAGTTTAGGGTACCAGCCACCTATTTTTCCGAGCCTGGAATCCGAAGTCACAGTCTCCTCCGTTCACACATTCGTCCAGAGATGTCACCGCACTTGGACTAGAGCCCGCGAGACTCTACTCCAAGTGGGGGCGCGCACCAAGGCTAAAGCCGATCGCCACCGGTCTAAGCCACCCATATACGTTGTTGGTCAAAAGGTGTGGCTTCTTCTAAGAACATTCCTCTCCGCTCCATTTCTAATAAACTTGCTCCCAAATTTATTGGCCCATTTACTATCATCAAGATCATTAGTCCGGTGACAGTCCGCCTCAACCTTCCTCCAGCATACAGGAGAATTCATTCCACCTTTCATGTTTCTAAAATAAAAGTGCCTATATAATGCCTTCTCTCCCATTTCGTGCTGTCAGATCGTTGTTTGAGTTCCCGTCCTCGGGCCTGTCCTGTTCTCTCGTGTTTCCTGTGTACTGGACCTTTGGATGACTTCACTACCGATCTCACCACGGATTCACCTTCACTCTCACTCTGCACCCCGGGATTCCCATCTCAGTCCCTGCGTCACGCTCTCCTGCCAGCTGTGTTCCTGGTCGTCTGCCATCTCCGCTGGGATTGTTCTTTGCATCGATCTATCTTTTCCCTTGAGTATTGGTTCAAATAAAGACTTATTTGATTTGCATTTGCTTCCGTCCTGTTTATCATTACAGAACGATCTGACCAACTACGGAAGCAACAAGCACGACGTCGTTTAAAGAGTTTGTGGATCATAGAATCACCAGGATGGATCAGCAGCAGGAGAGCATTTCTGCCACCGGATGCGCTGTCCAAGTGCTCGTGACGCAGGTATCTGGGCTCACCCAGCAAATCCAACTACTCAGCGCTCCCACTGTGCCACCCACACCGATCATTCCCCCCGTCATGCCTGAGAGGGGACATCGTCCTGAGCCATGCCTACCTATTCCTGAGAGTTATGCTGGTGAGCCTAATTTTTGTAGAGCGTTTCTTACTAAATGTTCTATGAATTTTTTGCTTCAGCCTATGACGTTCGAGACTGAGGGGTCTAAGGTGGCATTCTTTCTGACTTTACTGAGGGGTAAAGCGGCCCTCTGGGGAATGGCGGTGTGAGAAAACCAAGAACCATACTGCGCCTCGTTCCACGCACTAGCCGCCGAGATGAAGAGAGTGTTTGACCGGAAGGTAACGGGCAAGGAGGCTGCCAGAAGACTCGCCGACCTTAAACAAGGAAGCTCCTCGGTGGCTGACTATTCGATCGAGTTTCACACTCTGGCGGCTGAGTGTAGGTGGAACAAGGAGGCATAGTGCAATATGTTCCTGCATGGGCTGGCCGACCGTGTTCTGACAGAGATTTATATGTTGGATTTGCCTCCTCGACTCAACAAGCTCATCGATCTGGCGCTGCGGGTGGACGCTCGCATTAACCAGCTGGACCAACACGTTCATTCAGTTCACAACCACGGCAGATCTCGTGGCGGCGTGGAGGAGAGCACGGTCGGTCCTAGCGATCACGAGCCCATGCCCTATTGGAATTGCTCAGCTGATTCTTCTTCTTCTCCCAAATGAATCGCATTTTTGAGGGCCTATACATGCTCGAAAACTCATGAAACTTTGCACACGTGTCAGAAGTGGTGAAAATTTACGTCTGATATGGCTATCAATGGCTCGATAGCGCCACCTACAAAATTTCAATTAAGCGCCATTCGAGCTACATTTCACGTACGAGTATGAAATTTGGTAGACACATGTAACTTCTCATTGAGATTTAACCAGAACAACATCATATTTGGTCAGTCTAATTGAAAGGCCTTGGTGATGTTATATTGTGAAGATCTTGAGTTTTCCCTGAAGGGCGTGTCTGTGGCGACCTGACAAAGTCTGATGTTTTGCCATGAAACAGAAAGCTGTTGTAAGTCAGGAATACAATGTCCGATCTGCCCCAAACTTCATATGTTTGATAAGAGTCCTGACCTAAACACATCTACATGCCAATATTCAGTTAGTCATAGCGCCACCTGCTGGCAACAGGAAATGGCATGCTTTATAGTATAATTCACTCCCAGAAACACTTTTAAATATTGCATGAAATCCCAAACATGCTAGAAACACATTAAATCTTGGAAGACGTGGCTACGTGCTAATGTATGTGATTTACGCCATTAAACAGGAAGTTTTTTGTAACTCAGGCATACAATGCCTGATCTGCCTCAAACTTCACAACTCACAAAACTTTGCACACGCATCAGAAGTGGTGAAAATGTACGTCTGTTATGGGATTCAGAATTAGGTGTGGCAAAATTGCTTGACAGCGGCACCTAAAAAATTTCAAAGAAGTGCCCCTCCCGCTACGTTTCACGTACAGCTATGAAATTCGGTAGACACATGTAACAGCCCAATACCTACAAAAAAGTCTCCTGGTACACAATTTGAAAACCAACAGGAAGTGTGATATTTAGATTTTTCTTTGCTAAATTGTTGCAAATTTTGCCATTTCCAGACGTTGTACTTTAATAAACTCCGCCTAGAGATTTAATCAGATCAACATAATATTTGGTCAGTCTAATCTAAAGGCCTTTTGTGACGTTAAATCGCGAAGATCTTGAGTTTTCACTGAAGGGCCTGTCCGTGGCAGCCTCACAAATTCGACTTCAGGCATACAATGTCCGATCTGCCTCAAACGTCGAATGTTTGCTAATAGTCCTAACCTGAAGACATCTTCATGGCAATATTCAGTTATAGTCAAAGCGCCTGCTGGCAGAAGGAAGTGTGACACATTGAAGTGAGTTTGCCATATTTCTCCTATATTTACCCGCTTAAATGCATGTCACCCACTATTCACTGTTTTCCTGAGGCCACCGGGTGGCGGTGCATGTGCAAGGGCCCATTCATCGCTGCCAGTTTGATTTGCATTTGCTTCTGTCCTGTTTATCATTACAGTAACCCCCTTTGTAATCGTTAACATTTTCATAAGTAACTGTAATTTTATGGCACATTTTTTTTCTCAGTAACTGTAACGGTTTACAGTTCCGTTTATTTTGTAATTAAATTACATAACGCCGTTACATTTAACTAGTTACTCCCCAACACTGTATGTTTATATAAATATATAAATACAGTTAACAATAACACAAGTCAAACACACCGGCATGTTCCTAAATATTTAGCAAAGAGACTATTACTGTACAGAAAAGTGCCCAGCCATTACTTTTTAATAAAAGTAACATATAGTTTTATTAGTGTTTGGCCAAAGGTCAACCTCACACAGGCTCCATTTCCCCCAATATTAAATTGAGCAAAAACACATGAAATAACATTTAATTTTAACATTTAACATCACCGAAGCAAAGTGTGATGGGAAGTAGAAATTTGTTGTAACTCATTCTTTAAAAGTATGTATATATGTGTGTAAATACATTCACATTAATATGGGAACATGCAATAAACAGTAAGGCTACACAATAAAGGATAAAACTTAATGAATATTACATGTAATGCTATTTATATCTTAATTTTTAAATATTGTATGTGTTAATATATAGCCATACAAGGTCAATGCATACATTGCAGTATATTAAAAAAGGCATTAGTTTCCTTTATGGAAATGTATTATGTAATTGCATTATATTTTGCATATAATTGCAGTATATTCCCATATATTTTTGTTTTGTAAAGGCATTCTACCTACACAACCTATTTGTTAACAGTAATATATCAGCAACATTTAAAAAAAATAATTAAACACCCACAAATAGCCTAGTCATCGCAAACTGCGCATGCGTCAACGCGCCCAGGCGGAAATCAATCGCAGGGTTCCTTTCCTTCCAGCAGGACCGCGAAGTGTCGAGCTCCAGGTAAGATTTGTGTTTGTCATGTCATTCTCAATGCAAATTTTAACTTATTTAATGGGAAGATTTGTAATTTGCTCGTTTCTGTTATCATGTCCGTGCCACAGCCTAAGTGTTAGGTACAGGTAACGTTAAGCCTAATAAAGCTGGGCACGCGCGAAATTTTAACAATTACAATTATTTAACGTGCAAAAACAACAAGTTGTTAACAACAAGTTAAAAACTATTATATTTGTATTAAAGTGATTAAACTATACGATTGCTCTCCTCATTTGTTAGTCCCTTTGGATAAAAGCGTCTGCAAAATGATCAAATGTAAAAAACAAGACTATTCTATTTGGTATTAAGTAAGCCCTCAAGCACATGGTTAGCATACAACGATTTGCTCTGTGAAACTGACAAAAAGAAAAAGATAGAATATATGTAATGGGATTTATGTTTATGTTCCTTTTGTGATCATTAGTTGACTATTTTATGCCAGTTCACTTTAAATAAGCTATGTTTTAGTGAACTTGAGTTTGCAGATTGCTCAAGTGTAGTTTTTTTCCCCAAAATACATGTTGAACTTTAAGGAAAATATAAACTTCTATAATTTGCATTCATGTAAATGCAATATATATGAATCTAAATTATGTACAATATTAAAATCAGAATTTAGTAATAGAAAGTACTGTGTAAGAATAGATTGTTGTGTTTTTAGTTTGAGTGTACACAAATAAAGACACTTAGTAGACACTTTGACAGTTTCAAATGATGTATAACATGATGATAATCTCTATGGCGAATATTTTGAGTCTCTTTCGCAGTTATCAGGAAAAAAATGTAATGGTGCATTAAAAAACCTTTTGGAGATTTACACGCAGTGAAAAATTTGTGCTGAAAAGGCGAGGACAAGGCGAGGAGTTATTTTTGTGGCTGACCTTATTAGCATATACATTTGTAGGCGTGTCCCTTTCAGACTTTGAATCATGCAAGGTGATTTACTATGGTTTGCACTCCTCAATTTACTGTTACTTGTGCCATTATTTACCACACAAAAAAGCATGCCTTAAACCAGGCGCTAATTTGCTCTGCTCCTGGTGTCAGTACACAGACGGAAGCAGAGGATTAGGTGAACTTAGATGTGTTTATTTAAACAGAGACACGTCCATTTCAATTCACACAAGACATTTTGGGTAATGGATTGCATTGGTCATTATGCAAAAGATCCAGCTGCGTCTGTGTTCTTTAATTTGCGCTTTGTCAGTAGATCACACGCAGAACTTTCCATTCCCAGCGGCGCTTTTTTGGAGTCTCGCTCTTACGCTAATTTGCCCTAAAGCAGGGGTTCCCAATTCTTTGGTTTTATTCGATCATATGTGTGCTGCGAAGTGGACTTAAAAGGGTATTTCACTATCTTAAGGGAGATTCCAATCCAAAGCAGGTGTGTTTGTATGCAATTGTCCACGCATGTAAAGTTCATGAGACACGACAGTTACAAGTCAACTATAAGGATTACGGGTTAAAGATAAGACATGTTACAAAATTATGTTTATTTTCATATTAAACATTGTAACATTCATTTATCATTCAGTTTATTGCTTTTGAATTTGACAGACAAGATTAAGTGAAATGTAATGAATATGTATATGGATACTATATAAATAAAATAAATATTTATAGGGATTTATATGGATTTTATACACATGTATATTAAATGAAAGTATGGTAATTCATATTATATTTATTTATAAAATTATATTGTCATCAAGCTTAACTTAAACTCCTGAACTTCTTAAAAATATGCGCAACTTGAGTTTCGTCTGTGTTTGATGACATTGCAGGGTTTTGCGAATGAATGCCTTTTGTTAAGTGAACTTCAACAGATATCCCGTGCTTAAGGAGTAGAGAGCAGGAGAAGGCTCTCTTCGAATGGGCTGATCTTAATTATTTGTGCAGATAAGAGCGACATACACACTGTGCAGAGCAGGGAGGCGCGAAGACTAGAATTTGGAACCCTTGCACTAAAGCCAAGATTTCTGAAATAGGTTTGGTTGAGAGATATTTATATTCTGCATAGTCAAGTGATGAGTCCGATAACGGCAACATCTTACACTTGTTGTCCTGTGGATTCCATCTCCACAGCCTTAAACACTAAGTGCTGGGGAATGCTGAACTCCTGGATAACTTGTTGTCTGGAAGGTCCTTGTAGTCTGAAACTCAGAACTCACAGAACCTCTCTTCATTTAGAATCATCTTTTTATCCCTTACAGGGTCTGCACTTTGGCACCTTTCTGCCAATGCGCTTATGTGGTGTAGAGCAAAGACTGAGTGTCAGTTTCACATAGATTTTTATATGGTATCTGGAGCAATGACTTGGCTGATTTACAATTTACTCTAATTTGGAAGTTGGGAGTTTAATTACAATAGCCATCATATTGGTCATTCCAATTTCATTATAATACAAGTTGCTCATCTCTGTTGCATGCTTTCTCTTTTTGCCACATTAGATCACCAGCTTGCAGAGTAGACAAGGTGTCAGTGTTCATATTGCCAATTCATTTCTCTTTAGACTCATGGCATTTTCTTGTTCATCATATTTGTGTGTGGTGAGTTAAAGGAGAGCTCTTGTTGGTAGAGGTGAATTTGCACACCACTCTTCAGAAACAAATGTCATGGTGTGTCACCAGCTGTCACCTAATAGTCCCTGTCATCATTGATTTATTCCACTGCACCAGCTGAGATGACAGTTTCATTTTTATTGAACTGTCTCTCAAAAAGAATCTGCAGAGAGAAGGAAATGTAGACATTTCCTTAGCCTATTCTCCTTCCCCATTTAAATCTCATTTCCAATTGTATTTTTATTCATTTAAAATGTCCTGCTGCTTGCAGTTTACTTAAAGGCAAGGCAAGGCAAATTTACTTGTATAGCACATTTCATACACAATGTTAATTCAAACTTTTTATTTACATAAAAAGGATTTAAATTATCATCAAATAATCACAATAAATGCATTAGAAATAAAAAATAATAAATGCAAAGAATAAAAAATGTGGTTCCCACTTTATATTAGGTGGCTTTAACTACTATATACTTACATCAAAAAATAAGTACAATTTACTTATTGTGTTCATATTGCATTGCAAAACACTTTTGCTGATATTGAGGTGGGATACAGGTAAAGTTAGGGACATATGTTGTGGTATGGGTATGTTTAAGGGTAGGGTTAGGTGTCAACAGTGTCAACACACACCAAATCACAATGACAAAGGAAGAACACACCAGTGGCTGATCCACTATATGCGTTGAAAGGATTGTTTGTTTAAAATCTGTATGACTGTAGGGACGGAGCTCTTACTATAACTGGCCTTTCTACCAGTGTTGGGTACGTTACTTTAAAAAAGTAATTAGTTATAGTTACTAGTTACTTCTTACAAATAGTAACTTAGTTAGTAACTGAGTTACATCATTATAAAAGTAACTAATTACCAGGGAAAGTAACTACTGTGTTACTTTTTTTTTTTTTTCAAATGTTCAAATATGTCAAATAACTTGGATGCCCCAAATATTAAATATGTTAAATGAATTAATTGGACACCAAATAGAATACATTATTATTATAAAACATTGTACATTAATGTACACTATTGTAATGTTGCTGTGGGACAATGTGAGAGACACCTATCAAATTCAATACATTATTGTAAATATTATCAGTAGGCCTACTATAATGTAAATATTGTGTAAATATTATCAGTACTACTTCTTTGGTAGCGGAGCTCGCGTTATCACCTGGGTTTTTAGCCACTAATTTTGTGGCGGCATGTGATGATGTGAGGTGCTTCATTAGATTAGAATTACTTGCCAATGACATGGAGAGACTCTTTCTTCCTGGGGATAAGTTGCACGTTACATAAACATTCTTACCTTTCACCTCAATGAGGGAAAAGAAGCGCTTATACTTCCAGACTTGCCATCGCTGACTGAACGCCGCATTTTTTTTCTCAGTAACGCTAACGGCGTTGTAACGGAAGAAACAGTAATTCGTTTGATTACTCGTTACTGAAAAAAATTATTCCGTTAGTAACGCCGTTTATCTATAACGCCGTTATTCCCAACACTGCTTTCTACTCATGGGTACTCTGTACCTATGCCCAGAAGGGAGGGGTGGGGTAAAACATTGATGAAGAGGATGATCAGAATCATGTATAAATGTCAACACTTCATGGATCATGAATGGCTTAACACAGTCAGATAAGCATGTAGTTGAAACCCTGTTTCCCTGAGAAAGTGGGAACAAGATGCTGCACCGAGCGCTATGGGAATACTTCTTTGTATGACTAGCTGTGAATAAAGTATGTAACACGTCAATGAAATTGACATTGAACTAGAAGCTACTCTCAATGCTGCGATGAGCACTATGTGAATGGAGAGACCCACGCCGCCGCACTGGAGGTGCCTGGACCCCTCACAGTTGTGTAGTGTGTGTTCACAAGCAAGTGAAATGCCTCAGACATGAGCTTGATGTTGACTCCAGGACATGTGAGACTGGGCTAGCATGAACAAACTATAAAATCTTATGAATAAATGCAGAGAGGACCACATACTTTTTGCAAGGGGGCACCCCTTGCCAAAATTTGGGAGGAAGCAACCCCCCTGTTAGAATGAACCCTAAACCGCTGTGCAAGGGCAATAGCATCCCTCACCCAATGTGAAATTGTTATTCTTTTTTAGTGAGGCGATAATAAGAAAAAAACTTTTTAGGGTCAGAAACTTGTCAGGCACTGACTCTAGAGATTCAAAGGGGTCTCTACCAGCCCCTCAAAGACTTATGTCCCATGAAGGAAAATTGGTTCTAGCGGGAGGCCTCAACCATATGGCACCATGGATGAAGCGAGCAAGCAGAGGATGCTTCCTGAGTGGTACCCCGTCAGTCAAGGTGTGGCAAGCCGATATAGCGGCCACATAAACCCTAAGAGTGGCGGGATATGTGCCTGCTGGTAACTTTTCCTGCCGGAAGTCCAGAACTGAAATAATCTAGCAGTTAACTGGATCGCCATGATGTGCAGTGCACCATCTTTCAAAGACACCCCGTTTACTGGCATAAATTAATTTAGTGGAGGGAGCCCTAGCACTGAGAATGGTCTCTATGACTTTGGGTGAAAATCCAATGTCCCTCAGTTGGTACCCTTCAGGGGCCAAACATGAAGGTTCCATAACTTGGACTAGTATGAAATATTGTCCCCTGCGCCAAGGTTATTATAGTTTTGCATTTTTTAAATTAGTTTTTATTTTAATATCGTTTTCAATTTTCGGGGTAAAATATTTCAATTTCAGTTTAGTTTTAGTTAGCTTCATTAATGGTTTTGTTAGTTTAAGTTTAGCTTTTATTTTGTGAACACATTTCGATTGAGCTTTTATATGTTTAGTGTCAGTTTTAGTTTTAATAATTATAGTTTAGCAGAGTTAACAGAACACTTCCAGTGTAGAACAAAGCAATACATTTAATTTCAGTTTAATGTTTACACAGTTTACAGTTAATTCTTGTGCATCTTAATAATACAAATAAAATAATGGTTTGAGATTGAACAAAAAAACGAAATAAATGCAACTTAAAGGTGACCTAGAATGAAAAATAGAATTAACTTTGTCATATTTGAATAACAAGAGTTCAGTACGTGGACATCACATACAGTGAGTCTCAAACACCAGTGCTTCCTCCTTCATATGTAAATCTCGTGCATGAAAAACACCACAGAAAAATAGGCGAATCTCAACATAACACCGACTGTTACGCAACAGTTGGGATCATTAATATGTACGGCCCCAACATTTGCATATGCCAGCACATGTTCAAGGCCAGGCGGAACTGCACAGCCGAATCATCGGAAGTTCTGCAGGTACTGTGAATAAACAAATGTCAAGCGAGGATAGCGAAAAAATGGCAGATCATGGAAATAAATGTTATGTTCCAGGCTGTGCAGGGGACATGAGGACTTTTCATACCCTTCCCACAGAACAAAACTGTCAACAGGCATGGTTGATGTTTATCTATAACCGGATACCGCAACAATTTAATTCAAAGTTGTCCATTTGCTCGGCCCATTTCACCATGGACAGTTTTTCTAACCTGACTGGGACAGTATCAAACAGGCTTCGCTCAGCGTCTGATACTGGAGAAGCGGCAATTCAAACTATATTCCCGCAAGCAGTTAGTAGTGATTTTTTTCCACTTATTGACTGTCTAAAAAATTTCTGATTAAATTGAAAGTTTCTTAGTGAGACAACTTTAACGATAATATCCCGTGTTGTCTAGATTCAAACGCAATATGCTAGTACAGTACCAATAGGACACTCCAAGTAGCATACATAACAGTATGACAAATGTCAAATGACAAAGGTTAATAAATTCCTGCCAGTGTTGTCATATAAACCTACAAAATACAACCGTAGATACATATGGCAATCACTTTTGTTGGATATAATTATAATTTAAATTAAATTAATTAATTTAGCCTATATTTCATCAACAACACATAACTCAGGAGCTAACTACGTTAGTTTAGAAGCTTATAGCTCACTCAATCCTTCTAGCTAACGTCACCTTCTCCACCACTTAAGTTGAAACAATAGTCATTTGATAAAACATCTAGTCAATTTGTAAAAAAAAAATTATACTGTACTGTACAAACAACATATTTATGCGCTACCCATTTCGCTGTTTAGAGTTTGTGATTCAAACACTGTAAAAAAAAATTGGGGGGAAAAATTTTGTAAATTGATCATTACATATTGGCCCAATTAATGACTTCCGAATAATTATCGCCATGCAAAAAGATGCATTGTACTAATCATAGCTTAAGGTCTTCACTCAAAATTAAAATTGTATATTCCCCGAACATTTAATTGTGCTCAGTCAATCTATGAAGTCGAAGTGAAAAATCCATGTTGGCTGAACAAGTCCTCCGTCCGAAAAACGGTATACGCATGCGCAAAATGCGCTTGAAAAAAAACATTTGTGTGGAGATTTCAAATGTGGAGACGCGGGAGCGGCAGCGCGAGCGGAGCCGAACCAGCAGGTGCTGAAGACCGAAACAGACATACCCAAGAGAATATAGAGATATTCATCTCACAAAGACGTTGGTGAGTATTGAGCACTGACATTATTCTCCAGAGTTTTGCTTTATGACCGGGTATGAAGTTTAAAAGACATTTTGTAGAATCACGAGTTCATGCATTCATTGTTTTCATGAGTGTGTTCTCGTTTACCACATAATTATCTAATGGTAGCCTGTAGCCAATAGTTTTATTTTCCTCATGTCTTATATGTCTAAAACAATAGATAATAAGGAAATTAAGTCATTTGTGTGATATGTGCGGCATGCGACTGTTGAACACGGTGCGTTTGGCGACGGCCTCTTTCAGGGCTTGAGTTATTGCCTTTTAATATCAAACAAGTCAAGCTCGTGATTTTCTGATGTCCATTCATTCGTCTCATCCTCATTATATAATGAAGAAACTTCTGTTCTGTCTCTTGCCAGATGTGATGCAGGGGAGCTTTGTCATTAATGTTAGTTTTTATTTTTATTTGCAGGTTTTTAGCTTGCAGTGCCCTTCACCACTTTAAGACATCCTGTTATGCAGAAGACTTCTTGAATGCATTCAGAGTTTTTCCTTATTGAAAATAAGGTATTTTCACCCAAATATCCTGTGTTGGAATTTACTTGTTAATAAAGTAATGTGATAAAATGTCAACCCTGTTGTCTGTTTCTGTATTTTGCTTAATATATTTATGTTTTTAGTCATTTTTGTCTTTTGGGACAGTGAGAAATAAACAATTGTTACTAAAATTTAAAATATTTAATTGGACCAACCACACAGTTTCACTGTAAAACATTTCTCCAATTCAAAATTTTCTAGTGACTAACCACATCTAAATTTTAGTTGGCCAAATTGAAAAATTTAGATGTGATCGGTCACTAGAAAATCTTTAATTGGAGAGGTCTGACATTTTTTACAGTGTTGGTAAATTACATTTTTCCATTGGCTCAACATATTATTTCTAATTGAGCCCATGTTAACAGACTGTTGCCACAATGGATAAAATTCAATTCACAGAAATTCAATTTGGCCAATTGAAAATTTTAGATGTGACCAGTCACTAGAAAATTTTGAGTTGGGAAGATTATAAATTTTTTCCATTGGCTCAACATATTATTTCTAATTGAGCCCATGTTAACAGGCTGTTGCCACAATTGATAAAATTACATTTACAGAATTTCACTTGGGCCAATTGAAAACTTTAGATGTGACCAGTCACTAGAAAATTTTGAGTTGGGAAGATTATACATTTTTTACAGTGAAGAAGCTAAAATCATTGTAAAATCATACGGTGACACATTACAATAATTAAAATATTTTTACAATGCTAAAAACAAAGTTGTGACTGCTGACGTTATGAGTTAACGTGTAAACTTAATGTTATATGCTAGTTCACATGTAGGCTGAAGTTATAGTACTGACGTTACGTTTTGCAAGTTCTTACTGAAAATAAAGACTAAACTTACCACTCAGAAGCGTCCATTTCCAGTCTCAAAACAATTGGTTGTTCCTCAAAATCTGCATCTTCGTCAGGAACAGGATCAAACATATAAGGTTGGATGCATAATCTCTCCATTGTCATTATGTGTTTGTTGGCACTGAATCTACTGAGATTAGCTGCGTAGTGAAACAGCCAATCAGAGCAGAACTCTACAAATAAGGCAACAGACCATTTCATTCTAGTGACAATTTCTAGGGTTGTAAATGTACTTGTAAAACCATATCTGGACAATTTTTGCCCTTAAATAAGTCACATACCCTCTATGTAGATATCAGAGAACAATTTAAAATATTGTTTCAATTCATTCTAGGGCACCTTTAAAATTATAAAAGTAAAATTTTAAGATTAAGTATTAAGTCTTGTAAAACATGCATACCGTATTTCCTCAAATAAAAGCCTGTAGTCAATTAAACGCTGGGCCTCTGATAGTTGCCAGGGGCGTGGCCAGCACAAACAAATAAAGGCCGGTCTTAAATTAAGGCTGGGGAAAAATTAGTGTGGATAATCTCCTAAGTGCCTTTCATTTCATGTGCATTCAAGTTCATCGTAATGTACAGTAGGGTTGCGCCGAAGGAGCGAAACCATCGTGACCATCGTCCCCCACTGTGACTCTTGCGAGTGCGACGCACACTAATCCTGGTCTCTTCTATACTTAACCTAAACACTTTGCAGGGATTGCACTGTAAATTAAATTGAGAATATAACTGATGCATATATGCTATTTTAAATACTGTAGTCTATGAGAGATGTGACGTCTGTTAAGTATGTGAAAATACCGTGTCAGGCAGGCTACACAAATGATCTTGACAATCTCTTTTTTACACATCTTACTCTGCATTTAACTTAAAATATTTTATTTTGTACAAGAAAACAGCATAGGCTTCAAAATAAATTATGTTATTAAAATATTGTAAAGTTCGTTTTGTATAAATTGTATCTTAATTTTAATCTATGTTTTATCAACCAAATTGCCCGGATTTTATAAATAATAAGCAAATAGCCTATAACAGACAATGACATGGAGGCGGAGGCGCCGCGTGAACAACGGCTTAAATGAACAGGCTAGCCTACTAGAAAATAAAAAAAAATTTTGTCAGGGGCAGCCCTTTCGATTTATTTCAGATAGACCTATATCCAGCATGTCACAAAGGGAGTTCTGGGTTGAGCGCACGGTGCTGAGCGGAATGAGCTTCAGAAATTAACGGAATCTTCAGAAAGGAGCTCTCACTCTGGAGGAAATATTACCACTCTTTCTACGCACACACCGCAACAGTCACAATATGACCTCATGTATGTTTTAAAAACATAATTCAACTTAAAATAATAATTTTTAATGGGCCACTTAAAATGTTTATTACAAATAAATTATTAAATTATAAAAATGAATAAAATGAATACAAATTTGCATTGCATTTGCAATCCTTTGAAACCACCCCACTTCCCGCGCCCCTGATGATATATGGTTTATTTAAAACAATTATTTTTTTCAAATAGATGGAATTCGAAATACAGGCCTGCCCCTTATAAAAGCCTGCTTCAAATAAAAGCCTGTGACCTTCTGCAGTTCAGGTAAATAAAGGCCCTGGCTTTAATTTGAGGAAATACAGTAGTTTACTTTTTTTCACCTGTAGGCCTACAATGTAACAGTGTGACGACTGGTACATCAAAACAGTTCCAAACAAAAAACAGTTCCAAGTCATATAAAGCCATATAGGTAACACTTTACAATAAGGTTCATTAGTTAACATTAGTTAACTACATTAGTTAACATGAACTAATAATGAACTGCACTTACAAAGCATTTATTTATCTTTGTTAATGTTAATTTCAACATTTACTAATGCATTATTAAAATCGTCTCCGGTTACGTATGTAACCTAGGTTCCATGAGAACAGGGAACGAGACGCTGCGTCAGCTTGACGCTACGGGGAACGCCCTTGGCGTGACAGGTGTCTGAATTACAATTGAATCACATAAGTCCTACTGACCGGCGACAGCCGATGATGTCATCAAGGTGCGACCAGGAAGTATAAAAGGGCGCCTTTGCCAACATGACACCGCCCTTCGTCTTCAGGGACTGTTTGGCAGGCAAGCCCTGAGGCATGGCAGAGCGATGCAGTGTCTCGTTCCCTGTTCTCAGGGAACCTAGGTTACATCCGTAACCGGAGACGTTCCCTTTCGAAAGGGAACTCGCGCTGCGTCAGCTTGACGCTACGGGGAACGAAATACCAACGCCGCCATGCCGAGGGGAGTGCATGGCCACTGGCAGTGACAACTGTCAGAACAAGCAAATTCAACTGAAATGCCTGATCCACCCCCCCTCTGGTCACAGAGGCTGTCAGTGACAGCAATCCCTTCGGTCATAGCCCAAGCTATAAGCCTGAGTAGGAAGCTTCGAACACTTAGAGAAGTTCTACCCAGGCCGCTCAAAGGCCTGGATCCAACCCATTCGAAGGAAGGGGGCTCCTTTAAGGGAATGTGGCTAGGGGGCCCTATGGCGCCCCAGAAAGCCACTACCGCCACCAAGGAGGCCTAGCTTGGTGCCCCTTTTTCTAATGGGCGCTTCAGCCGGGCCATCCCTGTCTGTTCGATAACTGAGCCTCTGGGTACTCGCCTCTTGGAGAGGCATCCAGTCCAAGGGACTGCAGAATGGCAATGTCCTCCTCAGACCGGATCTCAGAGACGGGAATCCCGGAGTGCAGTACTCAGCATAGCGCTTTCTACCCTCGCCAGCGGGGGGAGTTTGTCTGCTCGATCCTAGGATCTACTGAGCTATTATCAGATAGAAACACTCAGGAGGCCAGACTGGCCTAAAAACTGATCTAATTGGGAGGCAACCCTAGGGGCCTACGACCACCCGATCAGGCCCAGGCAGCTTCGGGCTCACATACGACCCTCCGAAAGGAGGGGAGCTTAAAGGGGGCTGCCCGGTAGGTAAACCAGGTTGTAGGCTGAAATCCCCTCCTTGGGGACCAAGCAGCAGAAGCGACACTAGTCGCGCCAGGGTAACCCTTACTAGATGCTGCCGGCTAAGGGCCGGATCACTGATAGCAAGTCACCACTGGCTGTCAGCGTAACGCCAGTTAACAGTCCTCGCACTGAGAACAAAAGACCCGTTAGGGAGGCCTAGTGAGGCCCATTATATAATAGGAATATATGCCAGAGAAGCCTGAGAAATCATGCTCAGGAACTCGCTTAGAGGGAGGCCTGGTGAGGCCTACTACCTGATCGCAGTTGAAGCCGACTGTCAAAGTAGCTGCAAAATGGAAACTCGTTTTCTCAGGGAGGCCTAATGGAGGCCTACTACCTGATAGTCAAGCTACATCAGTTAACCGAGCATCCTGACTCGGGAAGTCACCCTCAGGGAGGCCTTGTGAGGCCCACTACCTGATAGCAAGCTTTGCTAACTGCCTGAGCATCCTGACTCAGGAACTCACCCTCAGGGAGGCCTTGTGAGGCCTACTACCTGGTAGCGAGACTTCAGGGAAGCTTAGTGAGGCCTACCGTCTGGTAGCAAATTAAGCTAGCTGCCCGAGCATCCTGACTCTGGAACTCACCCTCGGGGAGGCCTAGTGAGGCCTACCACCCGATAACAGGCTTCTTAGGGAGGCCTGGAGAGGCCTACTACCTGACAGCAAGTATTGCTAGTTACCATAGCATCCTAACTCAGGAACTCGCCCTCAAGGGAGGCCTAGTGAGGCCTACTATCTGATAGCGGGCCTGCCGGGAGGCCCAGCCTGCTACCTGCAGGCGACTCGTGCTAACTGTTTCTCATTTTGATGATCCAGGAGCCCAGAAACATGCCCTCAGGGAGGCCTGGTGAGGCCTACTACCTTATGCCAAGAGTTGGATAGGCCTAGTAAGGCCTACAACTTGATAACGGGCCCTCAGAGAGGCCCAGCGAAGCCTTACAACCAGTCTTCAGGGAGGCCTAGTGCGGCCTACTACCCAGCAGCAGCCTAGCAGTTAGTGTGCTAGCTGGCACGGCGACTGGCAAACAGGAGCCCTCCTTCAGGGAGGCCCGGCGAGGCCTACTACCTTGCGACCAGTCTTCAGGGAGGCCTAGTGCGGCCTACTACCCAGCAGCAGCCTAGCAGTTCGTGTGCTAGCTGGCACGGCGACTGGCAAAAACAGGAGCCCTCCTTCAGGGAGGCCTGGTGAGGCCTACTACCTGCCAACGGTTCATCACAACCCACCAAGTGACTGAGCCCAAGCCTGCGCCCTCAAGGGAGGCCTGGTGAGGCCTGTTACCTCATGCCGAGTCTTCAGGGAGGCCTGGTGCGGCCTACCACCCATCAACAGCTTAGCAACCCATGCTAGCTGACACAGCGACTGGCGATTGGGAGCCTGCTTCCAGGGAGGCCTAATGGGGCCTACCACCTCACAGCAGGCCTGCAGGGATGGCTTCCTGGTGGCAGGAGTGAAAAACTGTGCTGTTATAACCTTGGGCTGACAGTAGCTTCTCTGCTGGCTTCTAAAAACTAGCTCTGGAGGGCCGGGCTGAGCTATGCATAAGGAATTTTCATATTTGCATGAAAAACGCCTTAACCCTGCCCCACGACTACTGGCTAAGTCGCTATCAATTCTTCACAGCACCAACCTGCATTACTAGAAAAAGCCCCAGAACGCAGGTAAGGGGGCGGTCCTTGGCCGGACTACTCTACATAAGAGGAGGCTACATTAGGGACAATAATAAAGCTAGATTCAAAAAAGGAACAGCTACCCGGAGTGCAAACGCTTCTTGGCGTACATCTCCGTAATCCCTAGAAAGCCTAGGCCAATCTAAATCTCTACCCGAGGTCCAAAAAGGGCCACTACTATTGCACCATGGAGAGAAGATTCAGACCGCCTTACCCTGAGGCGGCTACCAGTTAGCAGCTTAATACTAGGAGAAAAAATGCCTAGCCTTCCCTCAACACAAAAAACCCCCCTTTTTTTATTTTTTTATATATAACCGCTACACACCCGCAGGAAATGAGCGGCATTCCCAGCGTTAATTCTAATGCATCTTAGCCTTTTAGGTCTGGGAATAAAAAGGGCTGTACAGCTCTCACCGCATGTACCATATATAGTGTTTGCTGGCTTCCACTAGCAATACTAGCTCACTTGTACAGAGCTTAAGCAACTGGTAAATAATATCTTATCGTTCTAGCCAACCCAACAGGGGAACTACAGGCCCTTGTAAAACTTGTATCCAGCGATCCCCGAAGCCCTCAACAGGGAGCGTAAGACAGAAAATATATAATAATTTCCCTTATATAAGGGACTTACCCGCTCGCCTGCGGCACACCATGATATCCACCCACAAGCTTTATTTCCACATGAATGCTTAGGTGTACTACTACCACTGGGCTGAGGGGACACACTCACCAGCCAAGCCAGGCAGGCCGTCAGAGTCTGACGTAGCTCTTTCTCCGCTCATCATGGGCCCACCCGGCCTGGTGTAAAAGCGCCTGGGGAGAAAAAACTAGGAGAAGGACGCCTTCTCTACTCAACGCGCCCTTGGGGGAGGAGACTTGTCCCAGCGTGGTCTTCGCTGGAACCGGCCTTGCGCCCCGGCGTCCTTCCGATTCCTAGTGCGGGAGTCCCGCCTCTTCTGCGCCCTACTCCGCCACTGAGGGGACGCACAAGAGGCGACACTGGCTCGCTGGTCCTGTCGCTGGCCCTCGGGCCGCTATGGACCAGGGCCTCCCGCCTGCCTGGGCGCGGCCCCGGATCTCCGCGGAATGCATTATCTGAATGCCGCTGAGCGCGCCCTCGCCTCTCTGAACCTTCCCACCACCGCCTCAACCGAGGTGCCGAAGAGCTCAAAGGGCGAAACCGGGGCATCGAGGAGAAAGGCTTTCTCTTTCACCCCGATGTCCGCAAGGTTCAGCCACAGATGTCTCTCCGTAGCTACCATAGCCGCCATCGCACGCCGGCCGATGGCGACTGCTGTCTGTTTGGAAGCACGGAGAGTCAAGTCTGTGGTGAGGCGGAGCTCAGCCATCGCGTCAGGGGGTAGGCGCTCCCCCAGATCGAGATCCTTCAGCAAGTCGGCCTGGTATGTGTGAACAGATTCGTGTGGGTGTGGGTGTGGGTGTGGGTGTGGGAAGGAAGAAGACGGGGTCGGCGTAACTGGGACTGTGTCTTTTATTAATACTCAATTTGTAAACACAAAACACGCACGGTGGCGTCTCTGTCTCAAACACTCAGAACTCTTGTCTTTAACTGCCTCTCAGGCTTCGTTTCCAGTTTCTCGTTTTCTCTCAGGCTCTTTGCACTCAGGCGTTGTACACAGTCCCAGTCCGGTCTCTCTCTCTCTCCCTCTCTCTCATCCCGCAGCGGCTTTTATGCGGTCTCTCCATGCCAATTACTGCAATGAGACACAGGTGTTTGTGATCTGCACTTGACCTACTTACTCACCGCTCGGCTCCGCCCTCTCTCTCCCGCTGCAGACCTCGCGAAACCACGCCCCCTCCGCCACACCCCCACCGCCCGACTCAGGATGGGGAGCCATCCGGCCTGCAGCCCCCCCCCCCCCTCCTGGAGAGGAAGTCAGCCACAGCCATCTGTGCACCCGGCCTGTGGATCACCTTGAACTTAAAAGGCTGTAAAGCTAGATACCAACGGGTGATCCGCGGGTTGGTATCCTTCATGCGGTGGAGCCACTGCAAGGGGGCGTGGTCCGAACAGAGGGTGAACTCCCGCCCCAGGAGGTAATAGCAAAGGGTGAGAACGGCCCACCTGATGGCCAAACACTCCTTCTCTATGGTGCTGTACATAGTCTCTCTCTTAGAGAGCTTACGACTAATGTACAGCACCGGCCGCTCTTCACCCTCCACCTCCTGGGACAGGACTGCGCCCGACCCCCTGTCCGAGGCGTCAGTCTGCAGAGAAAAAGGGAGAGAAAAGTTAGGAGCCTGAAGGAGCAGCCCACCACACAGAGCAGCCTTTATCTGGGTGAAGGCCTGCTGGCACCGCTCCGTCCACTGAACCGTATCTGGTAGCTCCTTTTTAGTCAGATCAGTCAGCGGGCTAGCGAGGTCCGAATAATTAGGCACAAACCTTCTGTAATATCCCGCTAGCCCCAGGAACTGTCTGACCTCCTTTTTGGTCTTAGGTCTTGGACAGGTCGCAACTGCTGCGGTCTTATCAATTTGGGGACGCACCTGACCATGACCCAAGTGGAAGCCCAGATACCTTACCTCCACCCGCCCAACCGCACACTTCTTCGGGTTGGCTGTGAGCCCCCCCCTTCTCAGCGACTTCAGGACAGCACGCAGGTGCTGCATATGCCGCTGCCAGTCTGCGCTGTAGATGATATCATCGAGATAGGCATCGGCATACGCAGCATGCGGCCGGAGAATTCTGTCCATCAGACGCTGGAAGGTGGCGGGAGCTCCGAACAAGCCGAAAGGAAGGGTGACAAATTGGTGCAACCCGAACGGCGTGGTGAAGGCGGTTTTTTCTTTGGTCATTGGAGACAAGGGGATCTGCCAATAACCCTTAGTTAAGTCCAGTGTTGAATAAAATCGAGCGGTCCCTAGCCGATCAAGCAGTTCGTCAACCCTTGGCATTGGGTACGCATCAAATTTCGACACCGGGTTTACCTTACGGTAGTCCACACAGAACCGGACCGAGCCGTCAGGTTTTGGAACCAAAACTATCGGGCTGGCCCAGTCGCTGCTGGACTCTTCTATTACCCCCATCTCTAGCATGGTGTCTAATTCAGTCTGAACTACTTTTTTTTGTGTTCAGGTAAATGGTATGGCCGACTGCGAACCACCACGCCCTGGTGTTGAATGAGGTAGGTGCGGCCAGGTAGGAGTGAAAACACGTCGGCAAACTCGGCCTGTAATGTTTTTACGTCAGTTAGTTGGAACGGCGAGAGGTGGTCCCCCCCCTGGGGCCAGAGCGAGAGATTGGGATTTTTGAACCGCCTCTGGCCCGAGATCCTCCTCTCCGCTCACCACCGTCGCCAACATCACTGACTCCACCTCTGACCATTTTTTTAACAGGTTGAGGTGGTAAATTTGACGTGCCCCATCCCTATCTGAACGCACAACCTCATAATTGAGGTCCCCAATTCGCCGTGTGACCACGAAGGGCCCTTGCCACTTTGCGAGCAATTTAGAGCTAGAGGTAGGGAGTAACACGAGCACTTTATCTCCCTGTGCAAATTGACGTAACTTAGCCCCTCTGTTGTATAGCTGTTTTTGTCTGTCCTGGACCTGTAACAAATTCTCCATTGATAGCCGTCCCAAAGTGTGGAGTTTTGTTCTCAGGTCCAGGACATATTGAATTTCGTTTTTACTCGCGGATGGTCCGTCCTCCCAAGTCTCTCTAAGGACATCAAGCACCCTCCGAGGCTGGCGCCCATAGAGAAGCTCGAAGGGGGAAAACCCCGTGGAGGCTTGCGGGACCTCGCGCACAGCAAACAAGAGAGGTTCTAGCCATTTATCCCAATTTTTGGCGTCCTCGTGAACGAACTTCCGAATCATGGTTTTCAACGTGCGATTAAAACGATCCACCAGACCGTCTGTTTGTGGGTGATAGACGCTGGTGCGAACGGATTTAACGCCCAATAACTCGTATAGTTCACGGATTGTCCGTGACATGAACGCCGTGCCTTGATTGGTGAGAATCTCTTTCGGGATTCCCACCCGGGAGATTAATGAAAACAGCGCACTCGCAACACTTTTCGCCGAAATAGTGCGGAGTGGAACTGCTTCCGGGTATCGCGTTGCATAATCCACCAGGACTAATGCAAAGCGATGCCCCCGTGCTGACCGTTCTAATGGCCAGATGAGGTCCATACCAATTCGTTCGAAGGGGACCTGCATCAGCGGAAGTGGGCACAATGGTGCTTTTGGGGTGGCCGGTGGATTTACCAACTGACATTCACGACACGACGCACACCACTTGCGTACATTCTCGTGAATGCCCGGCCAGAAGAACCGGGCCATGAGACGGTTCAACGTAGCTGTGTGACCTAAATGCATAAAAAGCATTTCCCGGCGGCTTTTAGGAATTAACAACTGGGTTGTATCCTGCTTTGACTGGGCGTCTTGGGTCACCTAATCTCAAAATAGGGAAAGGAGAGTGGTTGATCAGGGTGGAGGAGGTGGCCGTCGATGGAACGGACCTGATTAAACGCATTTTTAAGCGTGTCATCCTGGGACTGTTCCAGGGGAAAGTCATCGCGCTCTGTGAGCACCGGTGTCTCCAGCTCGCTCGTTTCCCCTGAAACCGCTGCCAGAGGTCCCGGTTCCACCTCCCCCAACTGAGCAACCGCCATCTTCACTTCCGAGCGCTTTCCCCAAGAAGCATCCGCGCACAAATGCCCCAATAACTTGTTAAAAGCTGGCCAATTGGTTCCCAGAATTAGCGGATGCCGGAGGTGCGGGTTAACTGCAACCTCGACACTATGCGTTTGTCCCCTAAATTGAATAGTGACGGGCACTAACGGATAGTTCACCACTTCCCCGTGCACACACCTCACCATAACCACACGGCTGTTACCCAACGCCTTAGGCTGAATCAGGCTTTGATGTATAGAGGTCTGGTTGCAACCGGAATCCACCAAAGCCTGATAAGTACCCCCCTTGATACTCACAGGTATAAGGTACAGTCCAGCTTGATCAGGGGCGGCTTGTGGAGCGTTGGGAACCCGGACCAGCGTCCCGACCTCCATGACCGGACAGCAATCAATGAAATGGCCCGGATCCCCGCAGCGCCAACAAGCCGGCCCAGACCTTCCCGCTGCCCTAGTGGCCGGAAGTAGGTCGGCAGAATGGCGTGGAGACAGCGCGGGGACGAAGGAAGAGGGGTATGGATCCGGCGGTGTAGCTCCTCCCCTCGGCGCCGGCTGGTCACTGGCTCCGCCCATCCTCCATCGCGGGGCCGGCCTGGGTGCTGCGCCGCCACGGGTCCTGGGAAAAGGGACAGGTCTGGAGACAGAGGGGGTGGGGAGAGAAGAGGGGAGAGAGAGAGAGAGAGAGGCAGAAGGAAGGGGTTCGCCGACCCCGTGGCACGCCACCATTTGATCCTCCGCCAACTGGATGGCCTTGCTCAGCGACGTCTGCTCCAGTACCACACGATCGATGATGTCCTCGACGTCGCTTCTTTCGGCCATCAGCCACTTGCAGCAGGAGTCCCGGAGCTGGTGCGCAAAGGCGAAGGGCCGGCCGGACTCATCCAGGGCCAGGGTACGGAACCGCTGGCGATGCTGTTCGGGGCTCCGGCAGACCCGCTGTAAAATCGTGCGCTTGAGGTCGTCGTAAGCCAGGAGATTCTGGACTGGCAGCTGATGGGCGGCTACCTGCGCTTCCCCAGACAGTAGTGGCAGGAGCCGCATCGGCCAGTCCGCCTTGGGCCATCCCCGGGACCTCTCGAAGAGGTCGATGAACGCCTCCGGATCGTCCTCCTGGCCCATCTTCGAGAGGTGCAGGGCGGCGGCCGAGTCGCTGGTGGGTTGGGGGATGACCGGAATCCCCTGGCTAAACCAGCTCCGGAACAGCTCCCGGTCTTAATGCTGGGCCCGAAGGAGGGCTTCAAAGTGCTTTTGTTGCTCCTCCCTCACGGCCAGCAGATCTTGGTGTTGCTCTTGGTGAAGACCGGCGAGCGAGCTGACGAGGTCCGCAAGTGGCGTCCTTGGCGGGGGCTGCATGGCGGCGGCGATCTTCTACCTTCCCGGGTTTTGGGACCAGTGTGAACAGGTTCGTGTGGGTGTGGGAAGGAAGAAGACGGGGTCGGCGTGACTGAGACTGTGTCTTTTATTAATACTCAATTTGTAAACACAAAACACGCACGGTGGCGTCTCTGTCTCAAACACTCAGAACTCTTGTCTTTAACTGCCTTTCAGGCTTCGTTTCCAGTTTCTCGTTTTCTCTCAGGCTCTTTGCACTCAGGCGTTGTACACAGTCCCAGTCCGGTCTCTCTCCCTCTCTCTCGTCCCGCAGCGGCTTTTATGCGGTCTCTCCACACCAATTACTGCAATGAGACACAGGTGTTTGTGATCTGCACTTGACCTACTTACTCACCACTCGACTCCGCCCTCTCTCTCCCGCTGCAGACCTCGCGAAACCACGCCCCCTCCGCCACAGTATGTCTGCAGCACCGCGGTGGTATGCAGTGCTGCAGCGGCCTGACCTGCTGACGTGTCCGCCCTTGCCGTTTAAGCGCGAGGTGTTTTTCAGCGCTTTAGACGGCAGGGTGGGAGCTCTAAGTGTCGATGGCCTCCCTGACGCGAGATAGTTCGCAAACGTCTCATCAATCGGAGGCATCGACACATACCCAGACTCGGCCAATCCTTCGACATCAGCGTTTCCACGCTGATGCCGAATTATCCGGGCCGAGTATGGGTTCCTCCATGCCCCCGAGATCTGGTCGTGCAGATCGGGGAGGAATGGAAGGCTCCCCAGAGGTGAGCGGTTATGGCCGGAGAGAAAGCGATCATCCAGGCGACCGGGACGCTCGGGTTCTCTCCTAGCACGCTGCCATTGTAACTCCAGCCTGTTGGTGTCGCGCTCCATAACCCCCATCAACTCTGCATACACGGGGCAAGATGGCTGAGAGGGTTCAGCCTCAACCGATTCATCACCACCCTGCCCGGCCATCCTCTGCTCAAATGGAAGAGCATTGGCTGACAAGGAGGAGAAATCCGACTCCTCCCCCGTCAGCCGCCCCTCGCGACCTGGCTGGTCGTCTGTGAGGACTACACCCTCCTCCAGACGACGAGCAAAGTCCAAGACCTTCGTCGCCGCTCAGCCTCGGCATGAGCGGGACCGCCCCCAGAAGCTGGCCCCTCTTCCCTCGAGAAGAGGGCCAGGCGAGAGCGGAGCGTTCGGATGGGAAAACGCTCGCAGTTCGCGCAAGAGGCTCCCTCGAGAACCTCCCGCGCGTGCTCTTCCCCCAGGCAGTACACACAGAGATTGTGCGTGTCCTCAGGCGTCAGATACCTGGGGCACGGATCCGCGCACTTCCTAAAGTGCTGCGTCTTCTGTGAGCACTTCATCCTACTAACGTGATTCACTCTTTGCAACACCAGACAGAACAGTCACTGAAGACGAAGAAGCGGTGTCATGTTGGCAAAGGCGCCCTTTTATACTTCCTGGTCGCACCTTGATGACATCATCGGCTGTTGCCGGTCAGTAGGACTGATGTGATTCAATTGTAATTCAGACACCTGTCACGCCGAGGGCGTTCCCCGTAGCGTCAAGCTGACGCAGCGTGAGTTCCCTTTCGAAAGGGAACTTGTTAACATTAGTCAATGCACTGTGAACTAAAATGAACAAACCATGAACAGCTGTATTTTTATGAACTTATGTTAACAAAGATTAACTAATGCTGAACAGAGGTGTTGTTCATGGTTAGTCCATGATCACTAATGCATTAACTTATGTTAAGGTAATACAACCTTTTTGTAAAGTGTTACCGTAATATATATACATATACATGTGGGTAAAACTTTTCAGTTATAAGTGACTTATAAGTTATTAGTTATTGAAGAACTAATAATTTACAAAACATGACTATACATTCATAAATGATTAATAAGTCATATGCTAACATTTTATGAATGTTTTGTTAATTCAGTTATAAGTAATTTATAAATTAGTTAATACATTCATAAATTATTAATAAGTGGGATGCAATGCTGCCTATATCCGTACATGTAAGTGATGAATAGTTAACACTTTAAATTACGGGATGCAGAAAATGTTGTAAATGACTTGAATACACATACATGCAATGTAAAAAAGATCTACAAATGATATGTAACACATTTACAAGTGATGAATAGTTTACACTTTAGATTAGAGGATATTAAATATTAAAACCAAATTTAAAATCATTGCATAATGTCCATTGGGGGAAGCGTACACCCCTAGCAGCAGCAAAATATGATACAAGCATGTTTTTGATTTTCCCGATCTTATGGGGGAAGCATCACCCCAAGCCACAGCAAGCAAGGACATATTAGCAAAAAGCATGTTGCAGCAACCAAATTTACATTAATTTAATAATATCTATTGGGGGAAGCGTACACCCCTAGCGGCAGCAAAATTAGCAAAAAGCATGTTGCTGTAACCAAATTTAAATTAATTTAATATGGTACACCCCAGCGGCAGCAAATTTGCAAAAAGCATGTTGCTGTAACCAATTTTAAATTCATTGAAAATATCTATTCAGGGAAGCGTACACCCCTAGTGGCAGCAAAATAGGACACAAGCATGTTTTTTGGTTTTCCCAATCTTATGAAGGAAGCATCACCCCAAGCAGAAGCAAGCAAGGACATATTTGCAACATCCTGTTGCTGTAACCAATTTTAAATTCATTGAATATTATCTATTGGGGGAAGCATACACCCCTACCAGCAGCAAAATCTGATACAACAAGGATGTTGTAATCACAGAATTAACTAGTAGTCTGTCTGGGAAACATACACCCTGAAGCAAATCTCTAAATAGCTGCAACGTGCTGGAAGCAATGAAATACAGTGCTTCCTCATTCATGATCATGATTCTGCTCCTGTCGGGGTGATTCCATCGGCTGGAGGAGAAGGCGACGACCCCCACGACTCCATACTGCCTCATGGGATCACCAAGCCACGATGTTGTTAGTGTTGAATAAAAGACCTCTGCAGTCAAGTCAACTTTATTTATATAGCGCTTTTTACAATGCAGATTGTTTCAAAGCAGCTTCACAGTGTTAAACAGAAAAATAATGCAACAGAATTTTATTCTGCCGTACAGCCGCTCTGGAGAAAACGATGATGTCATCAAGCTCATTTCAATTATCATACAGTGACAATGTGGGCAGATCAGTAATTTAGTTTATATAGTTAAATTAGTTTACTTTTTAGATTTATTTGGATATTTAGTTGAAAATTTAGTGTCCCCAACTGAGCAAGCCAAGCCAAAGGCGACGGTGGCAAGGAACCAAAACTCCATCAAGTGACATAATGGAGGAAAATAAACCTTGAGAGAAACCAGGCTCAGTCGGGTGCCAGTTCTCCTCTGGCCAATTAACAAACAGCGTATGATTATTATTCTGGCAACTTTACAGGTCAGGGGTAATATTAGTTCAGAATATTCAAAAGATCGGAGTCAACACGCCGGAGACGGGTTTATTGAGGATGACGTATCTATTAAACAATTATTAAATTGCAATATTCGAAAGATCGGAGTCATCACGCCGGAGACGGGTTTATTGAGGATGACATCGATTAAACAATTATAAAAAAGGAATATTTGATTGAGGATGCCGTGACGATGAGGCATTTTCAGATGGAGTCTAATTGACACAGTCTTTGCAGACACTTCAGGGATGAGTTGGTCATGTCTGGGCGCAGGTCCACCATCTGATTTGGATACGGCCCGGATCCGGCTGACTGCAGTAAACCTCCGGATAAAACAGAGAGACTAATATTAGCGTAGATGCCATTCTTTTTATGATGTAACGGGTACATCAGGTGTTATGGGAAGTGTTCCCGGTTCCGATTGACCTAGTTAATGCAGCCTAACAATCATTTAATTGAAAGAGTGTTTTATGTATATGCCATAGTAAAGAGATGTGTTTTTAGTCTAGATTTAAATTGACAGAGTTTGTCTGCTTCCCGAACAATGCTAGGAAGACTGTTCCAGAGTTTAGGTGCTAAATAGGAAAAGGATCGACAGCCTGCAGTTGATTTTGATATTCTAGGTATTATCAACTGGCCAGAGTTTTGAGACCGCAAAAGACGTGATGGAGTAACTAACGCCATGCTTTCTAATGATATCTCCCAGTGGTAGCATGTACAGGGTGAAAATCAATGGTCCTAGCACTGAGCCTTACGGTACACCATAATGAAACTTGTGATCGTTGTGACATCTCTTCATTTACTGCTACAAACTGATAACGGTCAGATAAGTATGATTTAAACCATGCCAATGCAATTCCACTAAATCCAACATAATTTTCGAGTCTATCAAAAGAATGTTGTGGTCGATAGTATCAAATGCAGCGCTAAGATCGAGTAACACTAGTAGAGAGATCGGATGATAAGAGTAAATCATTTGTAACTCTGAGAGCAATCTCTGTGCTATGATACGGTCTAAATCCTGACTGGAAATCCCCACAGATACCATTTCTTTCTAAAAAGGAGCATAATTGCGAGGACACTGCCTTTTCAAGTATTTTTTACTGAAAGGGTAGATTTGAGATTGGCCTGTAATGAACTAATTCTGTAGGATCAAATTGCGTGATTTAACCCCTAGGAGTCTGGGCTGTTTTGGGGCCCTTTAGAAATTTTGACATGCTCTGACATTTGTGCTTTTTTTCAGTTGCTTATAAACACATTAATGGCAAAAGTGTAATTACACTGTATTCAGCACAAACTGGGCTACCATAATAAGTGAACAACATGTATGTACATGCTTGTATTTTTGAGAGAAAAATGTTTATGCATGGTTTTTGAGAAAACAAAAAAAATTGTTTTAAAATGAAGGCCTCAAAACACACAATAGATCTGTGTCCACAAGACTTTTGACTAATGGGTGTTGTTGCCTAGACTTTAAAATAATGTGAGAATCATTGAGCCTACTCATTCACATGAAACAATACACTGATTTAAAATTTGTAAGACAGTTTTTTTTTCACAAAGCCCATATGCGAGGAGGTGTGATATCTAATGAAAAATTATGAGTATCACCTGAGAGGAAAAATAACATAATAGCCCGCATAATGACATGCATAATGAGCTGTATAATGAATGAGCTTCAGGAATGTGACAGAGAGCAACAGGACAAAGGACATATATTATATATTGTACTTATCTAGTAAATGCATCTTGATTTAAGAATGTTTAAATATTTAGATTAGAAACAAGACACAAATTACAAAGAGCATTTTTTCTACTTTTTTGGTAAAAATCACTTTATACAAAACAAAACTCCAGAATCATTTATTTTGAATGTAATCAACAAAGGCCTGTTATATTTTAAATGATCAAAAGATTTCACTACACTGAAAGAAATACTCTTCTTATTTAGTTGAAAATTGTACTTATCTAGTAAATGCATCTTGATTTAAGAATGTTTAAATATTTAGACTAGAAACAAGACAAAAATGACTAAAAAGAGCATTTTTTATAAATGTTTTGTATTTCTTTTGTTTTTGAAAGTAGTCTCATGCAAAAAATTTAATAATAATTAATTATTAAAATAAGATACAATTTATACGAAGCAAAATTCACTGTAAAGAAAGCAATTCACTTTCTACAAAACAAAAAAAATTCACTTTCTACAAAACAAAAATCACTTTCTACAAAACAAAACTCCAGAATCATTTCTGACAAACTTTGATATTAAATGAAAAAAAAAATTCATTTCATTTCAACGTTTCTTTAGACATATGTCTCATGTTTGTGAGACAAGTATTCACTAAGCTAGAGGTCATTTTCTGAAGACTATCTGAATGAACGTCTTTGAGAGAGAGGCTGCAGATCGCGCATCATGTTTGTTTTCTTTATTTTGCAAAAAGCAAAATATTTTGTTTTTATTGTGACTGTACACACACACAAAAAAACTTAACAGATTATAATGATGTATAACATTTGCCTGAATGATAAAAAACGACAGAGTTATTTGAGTCTCTTTGGCACTGATAAGAAAAAAAGCAAGCCGATCACGCCGGTGCGACGGCCGACTCGAGAGGGTTAATAATAGCCAACTTAAAAGTTTTCGGTACATATCCTAATGACAAAGATGAATTAATGATATTAAGAAGAGGATCTATGACCTCTGGTAGCATCTCTTTTAATAGCCTAGTTGGTATAGGGTCGAGCATACATGTTGTTGATTTTGATGATTTAACAAGTTTAGCCAATTCTTCTTCTCCTATAGCAGTGAATGAGTGTAATTTTTCCTCAGTGACACTACAATGCTCTGTCTGATGTGAGACTGTAGTAGACGGCTGCATGGTTATAATTTTCTTCCAAATATTATAAATCTTACATGTAAAGAAGTTCATAAAGTCATTACTGCTGTGCTGTTTACAACCATCAGAAGTTGAAGCTTTATTTTTGGTTAATTTAGCTACTGTATTGAATACGTACCTAGGGTTGTGTACTTTATAATAAATAGTCTTTGAGATTTTTTAAAAATATATTCAAATCCATCAAAAAAATCATTAAATGTGTTCAAAACAGAACTAGGGAATTCTCAAGCCTCTCCATAGAGACTTCTAGTGATTATACCCATGGTGCATGATTTCTTAAATAATTCCAAAAGAGGGTGCTAATCTGCCTACAAAAAAAATTGTATTTTGAAGGCCTAGTCTCTATTTTAACCTGAAATACTGCAATGATAAAAAAATAAAAAAAAGTATAATTTTCAATGGCAAAAATAGACCATAATTATTGCATAAATATTCAAAAATACCAACAAATCATCTCAAAATACGAAATTAAAAAGAAAACATATTATTGAAGAAAAATAAATTGCATTGGTTTTACTGGGGTGGCGTAAGCTTAATTTTTAGGTGTCCGGTCACTTATGACCGGGAAGACCACCAATGCAACCCCTAAACGAAGAGCACCAGAGGGTTAAGGGCCCGAGTGTGCTCGTTGTACCACAGCGTTGGACTATTTTCTTTAATCTTCTGGAAAAGAGAGAGTCAATAGTTTCTGTTGCAACATCGAGTTCTTCTAGGCTATCTGGGATGCTGAGGAGATGAAACTGATGAGGAAGTTTATTTAGAAAGCAATCTTTAGTGGCGGCAGTGATAGTCCTGCCATATTTGAAGTGAGGGGACGGCTTTGCAGCCTTAGCTAAATTAAGTATACATGATACTAGTGTCACATGCCTGTCCTGTCTTGTGGAGCACTTGGTGTTTTGTTGTTTTGGGCTATGTGCTCGTGTCTCTGTCTGATCCCTCCCCCTTGTTATCTGATTAGTGTTAATTTCTTCCACCTGTTCCCTCCTGATTTCTTCCCCTTTATATAGCTCCCTTGTGTTCACTGTCTTTGTCGGTACGTTGTTTAACGTCTCCCTTCCCCGTGTTCCGCTCCCTCTCCTTGACCTGTTTTGGAATGTTGTTTGTTTTGAAATGTTATTTTCTTGTTTCTAGTTTGGTTATGTTTTTCCCCCTTGTGGGTTTTTGTTTTTGATTATGTTTATTTTGTAAATAAATCATCCCTTCCTGCAATTGAGTTCTTCACCCTAGTTTGTTTTAAGTGTAAACGTGACATAACGTACCGACCATGTTGAAGACTCAGCGGAGGAGGGTTTCAGCCCATCTACCTGCTCCCACTGCCTCATGCCCAATACGAGCGTATCTTGAGGTTTCAGACTTTAGCATCCCTCCGCCAACAAGGGACCGATCTGAGGGAGCTTGCGGTCGAGTTCCTTACAGCGGCGGAGGGATTGAAGCTAAATGAAGGCCCTCTTAAAGACCTTTTCTTTCATGCACTCGACGGACCCATGGACTGGCTGTTTAGGAGGATGTTTGATGGGAAGACGTTTGAGGCAATGGTGGAGGGTCTCGCTCGTGTGCAGGAGCGAGTGGCCAAGGTGTCGATGACATCTCCGGTGGTCCCAGTTCCGGTGGATACCGTTCCGCGGGACCCAGTTCCGGTGGTCCCAGTTCCGGCGGTCCTGAGTTTGGGGGGTTCGAAACGGAGGAAGAGGAGAAGGACCGCTTCCGCGCCTGTTCCGGTGGACCCGGTTCCGGTGGACGCTGTTCCGGTGGACCCTGTTCCGGTGGATGCTGTTCCGGTGGACGCTGTTCCGGTAGACGCTGTTCCGGTGGACCCTGTTCCGGTGGTCCGTGTTCCGGTGGTCCGTGTTCCGGTGGTCGCTGTTCCTGTGGTCGCTGTTCCGGTGGTCGCTGTTCCGGTGGACTCTGTTCCGGTGGACTCTGTTCCGGTGGTCCGTGTTCCGGTGGACCCTGTTCCGATGGACCCTGTTCCGGTGGTCCGTGTTCCGGTGGTCCCTGTTCCGGTGGACCCTGTTCCGGTGGTCCGTGTTCCGGTGGTCCGTGTTCCGGTGGTCGCTGTTCCGGTGGTCGCTGTTCCGATGGACCCTGTTCCGGTGGTCCGTGTTCCGGTGGTCCCTGTTCCGGTGGACCGTGTTCCGGTGGTCCGTGTTCCGGTGGTCCGTGTTTCGGTGGACCGTGTTCCGGTGGACCGTGTTCCGTTGGTCCGTGTTCCGGTGGTCCCGTGTTCCGGTGGTCCGTGTTCCGGTGGACCGTGTTCCGGTGGACCGTGTTCCGGTGGACCGTGTTCCGGTGGACCGTGTTCCGGTGGACCGTGTTCCGGTGGACGTGTTCTGTTCCGGTGGACCGTGTTCTGTTCCGCCCGCACCGACCCGGCGTCCTGCTCTGACTGCGCCGTCCAGACGGCCTGCTCTGACTGCGCCGCCCAGACGGCCTGCTCTGACTGCGCCGCCCAGACGCCCTGCTCTGACTGCGCCGCCCAGACGGCCTGCTCTGCCTGCTCTTCCCGCGCCGCCCTGGCATCCTGCTCTTTCCGCGCCGCCCTGGCATCCTGCTCTTCCCGCGCCGCCCTGGCATCCTGCTCTTCCCGCGCCGCCCTGGCCGCCTGAACTCTGCGTGCCGCCCTGGCCGCCTAAACTTTTTGTTTCCCCCGTTCCTTCCTGGTCTGTTTTCCCCGTTCCTCTGTGGTTTGTCCCTCCCGTCCCGTCCTGGTCAGAACCCTCCCATCCCGCCCTGGTCAGTCCCTCCCGTCCCGCCCTGGTCAGTCCCTCCCGTCCTGCCCTGGTCAGTCCCTCCCGTCTCGCCCTGGTCAGTCCCTCCAGTCCAGCTCAGGTCTGTTTCGCCCTGGTCTGTCCCTCTAGTTTCGCCCCGGTCTGTCCCTCCCGCCCCGCCCCGGTCTGTCCCTCCCGCCCCACCCTGGTCAGTACCTCCCGTCCCGCCCTGGTCAGTCCCTCCAGTCCAGCTCGGGTCTGTTTCGCCCTGGTCTGTCCCTCCCGCCCCACCCTGGTCTGTTTCGCCCTGGTCTGTCCCTCCCGCCCTGGTCTGTCCCTCCCGCCCCGCCCTGGGCTGTCTGATCCCTCCCCCTTGTTATCTGATTAGTGTTAATTTCTTCCACCTGTTCCCTCCTGATTTCTTCCCCTTTATATAGCTCCCTTGTGTTCACTGTCTTTGTCGGTACGTTGTTTAACGTCTCCCTTCCCTGTGTTCCGCTCCCTCTCCTTGACCTGTTTTGGTATGTTGTTTGTTTTGAAATGTTATTTTTTTTGTTTCTAGTTTGGTTATGTTTTTCCCCCTTGTGGGTTTTTGTTTTTGATTATGTTTATTTTGTAAATAAATCATCCCTTTCTTCAATTGAGTCTTCACCCTAGTTTGTTTTAAGTGTAAACGTAACAACTAGGTAATAATCTGAGATGTCATCGCTCTGCTGCAGAATTTCAACGGTATAAACTTTTATTCCATGTGACAATATTAGATCTAAAGTATGATTATGGCGATGAGTGGGTCCTGACACGTGTTGCCTAACTCCAATAGAGTTAAGAATTTCTCTAAATGCTAATCCCAATGCGTCTTTTTCATTGTCTACATGGACATTAAAATCACCAAGAATTAGGACTTTATCTGCAGCCAGTATTAACTCTGATAGAAAATCAGCAAATTCTTTGGTAAAGTGTGTATTGTGCCCTGGTGGCCTGTATACAGTAGCTAACACAAATGTCAAACGGGATTTATCAATTACTCTACATAACGTTACATAAAGCACCAAAGCTTCAAAGGAATTATATTTGAAACTAGACTTCTGAGTAATACTGAAGATATTATTATAAATTACAGCAACCCCTCCCCCTTTACCTTCCAGACGCGGCTCGTGTTTATAACTATAATCTTGGGGGGTGGACTCATTTAAAGTAATGTAGTCATCAGGTTTTAGCCAGGTTTCTGTCAAACACAACACATCTAGATTATTATCTGTAACCGTATCATTAACAATAAGCGCTTTTGGGGAAAGGGATCGAATATTCAGCAACCAGAGCTTTATAATTTGTTCATCTGTATTATATCTATTGTTTATTTGTTGGACATCAATTACATTTTTACTGTTGAATGGTTTTGATGTTTTTTTTGTATTTGTTAATTAGGGGAACAGACACCGTCTCTATGTGATAATATCTAGGTGAAAGAGTCTCTATGTGCTGGGATTTATCTGACTTCAGTGACATGAGACAGCTAGCAGACGGTCGGTTTAGCCAGTTTGTCTGCTACCTGACCTGGGCCCTAGTTAGTCAAGGTTTAGCTCTAAGACTGTGCCAAATTACTAGAGAGAGGAGCGGCACCACCCCAAGAAGGATGAATACCATCCATCTTCAACAGGTCAGGTCTGCCCCAAAAGCTTTTCCAATTGTCTATGAACCCTATGTTATTTTGCTGACACAACTTAGACAACCAGCCATTGAGTGATGATAGTCTGCTATAAGTATCTCATCACTCCGCCTAACAAGGAGCGGACCAGAGCAAAAAACTGCATTTGACATCGTACTTGCGACTTCACACACCTCTTTAATGTTAATTTTAGTTATCTCCGACTGGGGAAGTCGAACATCATTAGTGCCGACGTGAATAATAATCTTAGAGAATTTACGATTAGCTTTAGCCATCACTTTTAAATTGGCCTTGATGTCAGGCACTCTGGCTCCCGGTAATCATGTGACTATGGTGGCTGGTGTCTCTATTTTCACGTTCCGTGTAATAGAATCGTCAATAACTAGGGCACTTTCAACAGGATACTCAGTGGTTGCGTCACTGAGTGGGGAGAACCTGTTTGATGTTCTAATCAGAATGGAAGAGTGTTTTTTTGATCCGCGACTATGCTGTCTCACAGTCACCCAGTTGCCCTGCTGCACAGGCTCTACAGCCGGAACCGAACAATGTACAGAGTTCTCTAGGCTTGGGCAGTATCCAAATTTTGATACCATCAAAACTCATCCCTATTTTACCTCGGTATACGGTATTACCATGAATAATTAAAAAATGATGACATAAGGCTCAGACAGCGTCACCAAACTGTTGGCTTGTGCCTAAACCATTCAGAAACTGAATTCCAAACACTAATACCGAAACAATAACAAAATAACATGCACAACAATATTAACAACTTTTTATTAGCAACAAATAGCAGTTTATAAAAAAGTGCAAATACAACAGTCAAACAGAATTAAATTAACATAGACATCCAGAACAGTTTTTGCCTAGAGACGCACACACAAATCAATTAAATTAAATCACACCGCCCGACCAACTTTTAATAACAAAGAGCAGCTTATAAAAAAGTGCAAATAGACCCACAACAGTCAGCCAGAGTTGAATTAACATAAACATCCATGTTATAAAAATTATTGCAAAGCAATAGGCCTAAATAAAACCTTTTTCTTTCCAGTCTTCTTTCCCATATTGTTTTTACCGAAAACCAAATAAAAATATCTGAATCAATTAAATAAATAAAAATAAACACAGTGCGAATAGGAACGAATGGCAAGTGGCATCAAATCTTGTCAAGATTTTTCGTTAGAAAAACCAGCATGTTTACTTTGTACGGATTTAACAGGGCACGTTGTGGTCCGACAACTTTACCTGCGGTGCTGAAAACCCGCTCTGATGGTGTGCTTGTGGCACAGATGCACAGGTACTTTCGTGCCACTCTCGACATCTGGGGAAAACGCCCGGCAGCATTTCTCCACCAGAGAAGTGGGTTCTCTTCTCCTTGTGAAGGGTTCGGGTTGCGCCTCTCCCTCTTCCACTCTAAGCTCACAATCTCAGCCTGTAATTCAGCCTTGGTCTCAGCCAATGCGTTGTCATCCATCTCATATCCTCCACGAGGGTCAAGGAAAGTGCATTTTCGCATTATTTTACGCACTGAATCGGATTCATACTTGGCCTCCAGCTTTGTTCGAATTCCATTGACTTTGTTAGCTGGAGGTCATTTTCTGACGCAGCCAACACATTGTCCCTGCAGAGCTGTAGTATGGGGAGGATACAGGAACTGGTCACACAATTTTCTCCTGACAAAATATCAGTGAAGTCACCGACTGGTTTCAGTGCTTCGTGAACATCTTTCAAGACATCCATGTCCTGCCAGGTCAGGGACAGGCTGCTCCTTCTGTCATCAGACAGGACATGTCTGATTGCTTGGGCCTGCTCGAGGATGCGCTCTACCATTGCCAGTTTGGAGCCCCAGCGAGTTGCGCAGTCCTGCCGATGGTTGGATGGATGGATGGATGGATGAATTAAAGGGTTAGTTCACCCAAAAATGAAAATTCTGTCATTAATTACTCACCCTCACGTTGTTCGAGACCCGTAAGACCTCCGTTCATATTCGGAACACAAATGAAGATATTTTTGTTGAAAGCTGATGGCTGAGAAAGGCTTCAGATAGGCCTCCATTGGCATTCAGTACACTTATACTCCCAAGACGGATAAAAGGCACTCAAAACATCGTTACAAAGTCCATCTCACCACAGTGACTCTACAATAATCTTACGATGCGACGACAATAGTTTTTGTGCGCAAAAAAAATCAAAATAACACCTTTTTCCAACTTGTTACTGCCTTCCGTGTGTGCCTCCACGACGCATGCGCGAGAATATGACGCAGATCCGGCGTTCGGACACATGACCCAGAAGTGATTTGTTTACAATCAGAGGAAGACGCGCGTATCTCAGCTGTACTAACCCTTTAATAAATGAATGATGAATAAACGATTAAATGAATGAATAGGCCTAAATAAACAAATGAATGAATAAATAGGCATAAATAAACGGATGACTGAATGAATAGGCATAAATAAACGAATGAATGAATAGGCCTAAATAAACGAACCAATGAATGCATAAATAAGTCCATTAATGTATATTATTCCATTTGGTCAAATTTGCATGCAATTTTTTTTAAGTAAGTCCCTTATGTGCATCAAGCCTGCATTTATTTGATAAAAAATACAGAAAAAATTACAATTTAAAAAATGGTTTTCTATTTAAATATAGCCTACTTTTAAATATTATTTATTTATGTGATGCAAAGCAAATATATATATGCCCCTTTTTTATATTTGAGCCCCTGCCCCTGAGGAACTATGAGACTGTGTTTTGGGAGTCCCAAGTCCACTTGCTTCTTGTGGAGTTCATGCTTACGTTGCCAGCTTTGTGAAAAGGCCCCGACAATATTACGGCATAGTCCGAGGGCGCGCTCTGTTTTTTGCCTCTGGTCATGCAATGCATTTGTGACAGCCAAGTTTAGATTGTGACCGAAGCAGTTAAGCCATGGCCAATGCTGGGACCTGATTGCGGCACAAATGTTGGCAGCGTTGTCAGTGGTTATGGCTGAAAGTTTTTTCTCGTCAAGTTGCCATTCCTGAAGTGCAGCTCTGAGTGCAGCAGCAAGATTGTCCGCCGTATGACTCTCAGGAAAATGTGTAGTTTGGACGCATTTGGATTCAAGTTTCCAGTCAGGTGTAATAGTGTGGACAGTCAGTCACCACATATATGGTGTCATGTTAACTGACGACCACATGTCAGTTGTTAAGGAATAACGTCTCGGTTACGTATGGTAACCCTCGTTCCCTGAAGGAGGGAACGGAGACGTACTTCGGACGTACAGACGAATTGGGATCACTTCTGGGAGCCCCTATCAGCTTCAAGCTATCTAGAACCGCTAGAATTTGCATCTCTTGCGCCCCGCCCCGCGCCGCGGGTATAAACAGGAAGCGAGAGCGAATGCACGCTGTTTTTCACTGAGGAATCCAAACGTAGTGGCTGAACCTGCAGTGATGGTACAGCAACTGTGGCGACGGGACGTACGTCTCCGTTCCCTCCTTCAGGGAACGAGGGTTACCATACGTAACCGAGACGTTCCCATTCAGTCGGTCACGTTTGACGTACGTCGGACGTACCGACGAATTGGGATCCCCTATGGAAAACGCCATAGTTACTACCACTTCCAGCGCCCAGCGATGAGCCCCACAGACCCCGATCTGATGCGGGTGGGAAAGTTCACGCAGGGAGAGTCAAAGCTGCTGTTCCGCAAGACCCACTCAGCTGACTGTATTGGATAACGCTGGGAAAGCGTGCCTGTGAAGGCAGCTGCGGAAGCCACATCATGCCCAGAGGGAGTTACCATGTGGAGAATACGCGTATGGGCTGGCCGTGGGCAGCACAACATACGGAAGTCCCAGGGGTGGCCCCGGCCAATTAGGAGGGACACAACACGTACCTGGGACGGCAGAGGTAACTCTGCCGAGGGAAAGACACGGGCTCGCTGTAGGGAGCCGTACCGTGGAAGAATACACATATGGGACCGCCGTGGGGGTCACTACATATGGAACCCAGCCTAACACAAGTTCCACCAACGCATACGAGTGTTAGACCTGGCATCGAACGCTCCGCCACGTCCGACTGCCGCGGGTTGCGGAGGACTCAACAGGGTTCGCCGTTCCGAGGAACTCGACTGGAGCAGAAAAAGCGCACGCATCCGTCTACCATAGGGGAGGGAATGGCGCAGCAAGCCGACACTAGAACGGGCACTTCGGTGTTACTGACTATGGGAAGTGAGCACACAGGAAGAGACCGGCTCTACACGGAGGCTATAGAATCTAGCGAACGTGTTAGGTGTCGCCCAGCCCGCAGCTCTACAAATATCTGTCAGCGAGGCGCCACGAGCCAGCGCCCAGGAAGAGGCAACACCCCTAGTGGAGTGGGCTCTTAACCCGAGCGGGCACGGCACGTCTTGGGACTGATAAGCCAAGACGATGGCATCCACTATCCAGTGGGCCATCCTCTGCTTGGAGACAGCCTTTCCCTTCTGCTGTCCTCCGTAACAGACGAAGAGCTGCTCTGAGGTCCTGAAGCTTTGCGTTCTGTCCACGTAAGTCCGGAGAGCACGGACGGGACAGAGAAAAGCTAGGGCTGGGTCTGCCTCCTCCGAAGGCAGCGCTTGCAGGCTCACCACTTGGTCCCGGAAGGGAGTATATCCAGGCCGGGGTCTCATGATCACATGAGAGTTACCGGGCCCAAATTCCAGGCACGATTCGTCGACCGAAAATGTCTGCAGGTCCCCTACCCTCTTGATGGAGGCCAACGCAGTCAGGAATATTGTCTTTAACGACAGAACTTTCAACTCAGCTGCCTGCAGAGGCTCAAAAGGTTCTCTCTGTAGTGCAGTTAGCACCAGAGTTAAGTCCCAAGAGGGTATGGAGGGAGGACGAGGCAGATTTAATCTCCTCGCTCCCCTAAGGAACCTGACGATCAGATCGTGCTTACCTAGAGATTTTGCATCTACGATGATTAGCGGCGATAGCGGCGACATAGACTTTGAGGGTGGAGGGAGACAGCCTTCGCTCCAACCCATCCTGTAGAAAGATAAGCACAGATGCCACCGAACATCTTCGGGGGTCTTCTCGGCGAGAAGAGCACCAATCGACTAACAGGTTCCACTTCAACGCATAGAGGCGCCTCGTAGAGGGGGCTCTAGCGGAAGTGATGGTGTCAACTACCGCTTGCGGTAGGTCACCTAGAACCTCCGCGTCCCGTCCAGGGACCAAACATGGAGTTTCCAGAGGTCCGGAAGCGGGTGCCATAGGGTGCCCCGTCTCTGAGTCAGGAGGTCCTGCCTCAGAGCAATGGGCCAGGGAGGTGCTGTCGCAAGGAGCACTAGTTCCGGGAACCAAGTCCGGTTGGGCCAATACGGAGCGACCAACAGGACCTGCTCCTCGTCCTCCCTGACTTTGCACAGTGTCTGCGCAAGAAGGCTCACTGGGGGAAACGCATACTTGCGTTCTTCCCGGGGCCAGCTGTGGGCCAGGGCATCAGACCCGAGGGTCCCCTCGGTCAAGGAATAAAACCACTGACAGTGGGTCGTCTCTGGGGAGGCAAACAGGTCTACCTGTGCGGCCCCGAAACGACTCCAGATCAGCTGGACCGCCTGGGGATGGAGTCGCCATTCTCCCGGAAGTACATACCTGCTGACGTGACAGCTCGTCGGCCGCACGATTGAGCAGGCCCGGAATGTGAACGGCACGAAGCGACCTCAGATGCTTCTGACTCCATAAGAGGAGATGGCGGGCGAGTTGCGACATGCGACGGGAGCGTAGACCACCCTGTTTGTTGATGTACGCTACGGCCGCAGTGTTGTCCGTCCGGACCAGAACGTGCTTGCCTCTGAGCGGCACCTTGAAGCGGCTGAGAGCAAGACGAACTGCTAACAACTCGAGGCAATTGATATGCCATTGCAGTTGAGGCCCCGTCCACAGACCCGAAACTGCAAGCCCGTTGTACGTGGCACCCCAGCCCGTGGATGAGGCATACGTGGAGACAACGGAGTGCCTGGACACTTGTTCTAGGGGGACTCCCGCCCGGAGAAACAGAAGGTCCGACCACGGGCCGAAGGTTTGGCGGCACTGTAGATCTGAAAATTCAGCTTTTGTCCCCGTTATGATCGAATCACAGGACCGGATACCAGTAATTTGCCAAGAGATCTCTTATTTATTATTTTATATATCAGACATAGTTGAGACATTGAAAAGTTATTGTCTCATGCCAGCTGTATGTTTCTCCATTCCTCCATTTCTCTCCCCTCTCCCTTCTTCATCCTCTCTCCATCCCTCGTCCATCTCTCATCTCGTCTTGTCCCGTCTCGTCTCGTCCCGTCTGAGCCCGAACACTCAATTTGGATATTATATATACTACTAACAGAGGATCTCACTTGGAAGAGACTTCCATAGAAGGAAGAGAAACATGTGTCCTATGTTTAAAATAGAGCGTATACATCATGCTTACATCAGTTGCACAATCCACTTTCCTTATAAAGAATCAGTTTACAATACATCAGGAACAGATGCATGCTACTGTGTGCATCAGTGGAAACATGTTCTATAAGAGTGCACATTCCTGTAACAAATATAGCTCATCCAAGTCTCTCCTTGGGACACAATGTTCAACACAGTCTGACTTACATTGTACATTATACAAATAATTATGAAAAATAATAAAACATAATAATACTAAATAAAAATAACATTAAACAATAAAATTTCGATCTTCAGGCACCTCGGAGTCACTTGGACGCGGAGGGAACCGCTGTGCCACGCCCATCTCGGGACTCGATCGTGTAGCCAGCGTTGAAGCGGTCTCATATGAAGCAATCCGAGCGGCGTTACTGCGGCTGCGGATGCCATATGCCCCAGGACCCTCTGAAAATGTTTCAGTGGTACCGCTGTCCTGCCTTTGAACGAATTCAAGCAGTTCAACACCGACTGGACGCGCTCCTCGGTGAGGCGCGCTGTCATGGCGACCGAGTCTATCTCCATACCGAGAAAAGAGATCCTCTACGTGGGGCAGAGTTTGCTCTTCTCCCAGTTGACCCGAAGTCCCAGCTGGCTGAGGTGACTGAGCACCTTGTCCCTGTGTTCGCACAACTGCTCTCGCGACTGGGCAAGAATCAGCCAGTCGTCGAGGTAGTTGAGGATGCGAACACCATGCTCTCTCATGGGAGCAATGGCCGCTTCCGCAACCTTCGTAAAGACGCGGGGCGACAGGGACAGGCCGAAGGGTAAGACGCAGTACTGATATGCCCGTCCCTCGAACGCGAAGCGCAGAAAGGGCCAGTGTCGAGGGAGAATCGAGACATGAAAGTACGCGTCCTTCAGGTCGATCGCTGCAAACCAATCTCAGGGACGGATGCACCTGAAGATGCGCTTCTGCGTTAACATCGTGAACGGCAGCCTGTGAAGGGACCGGTTCAGGAATCGCAGGTCCAAGATCGGTCGTAACCCGCCGCCTTTCTTGGGTACAATGAAGTACGGGCTGTTGAACCCGGACCTCATATCGGCTTGAGGGACCGGCTCTATCACGTCCTTCGCCAGTAGGACAGCGATCTCCGCCCTGAGCACGGGGGCGTTCGCCTCCACTACAGTCGTGAAGTGAACGCCCCTGAACTTGGGGGGACGCCGGGCGAACTGAATCGCATAGCCGAGTCTGATGGTACGGATGAGCCACCGAGACGGGCTGGGAAGCGCTAGCCAGGCTCCCAGACTCCGAGCAAGGGGGACCATCGGCACCACAGACGTACCCGCAGCGGGGCAGCGAGGCGGAACGCAGGGATCTGGCTCGGACGGCATGGGAGCGGCCCGAAGTGGGATCTGAGTGTGCTGTGCAACACTTACCTGCATCCGCGGAGGGGACGTGCGAGTGTGGGGAGGCCGCTTGTGTGCGTCCCGACAGCCGGCGTCCCCTGCTGGCGAAGGGAGAGGTACTTGAGGGTGGCGAGGCATGGGAGCGTCGACCACCGCCAAGCGCGCTCTCTTGGCACCCAGAGATATTGGAAACTGCTCTTTTATTGATGTTTTGGGCGGAACAGAAAAACAAAAGATTTTCCCACGGCCCTCCTCCGGGGGAAGGAGTGGTGCTGCAGCCATCTCCCTCAGAGCAGTCTCCTCCATCTCTGGGCGGCCCGTCTCAGGGTCGCTTGCGACGACGCTTGCCACCTGGCTTGGCAGGCTTGGACATCCTTCCCACGGCCGGCCCCACGCCGTCGGCTGTTGGAAGGCTGCTGCAGTGCCTTGGCGGGGGCGGAGGCGGCGGCGGGTGGACGTCCTCGGTGACGAGTAGTCGGAGGCGCTGCCGCCGGCGGCAGGGTGGAGGCAGCAGCGGGCCGCCGGGGCACGATGTGTTTGATCGCCTCCGTCTGCTTCTGGGCGGCTGAGAACTGCTGGGCAAAGCTCTCGACCGCGTCGCCAAATAACCCAGCTGACGAGATGGGGGAGTCCAGGAACCGATATTTATCGGTCTCCCTCATGTCAGCCAGGTTTAGCCAGAGATGACGCTCCTGGACCACAAGCGTGGACATCGCCTGACCGATGGCACGGGCGGTGACTTTCGTCGCCCAGAGGGCGAGGTCCGTCGCCGTCCGGAGCTCCCGGAGGAGCTCTGGGTCAGGCCTACCCTCGTGCATGTCAAGGAGTGCTTGGGCCTGGTGGTCCTGAAGCAACGCCATGCCATGCAAGGGGGACGCAGCCTGTCCGCAGGCCTTGTAAGCCTTCCCGGTCAGACCGGAAGAGAACTTACAGGCCCGGGACGGGAGACGCGGGTCACCGCGCCAGTTAGAGGCGGTCGCCGGACACAGTTGCATCGCGACGGCGCGCTCCACTGGCGGGATCCCCACGTAACCCTTGGCTGGCCCGCCGTCAAGGGTAGTGAGGGGGGAGGAGTCACTCGGCCGGTTTCTGGCAGAAAAAGGTGCCGTCCACGACCTCGTGAGCTCCTCATGCACCTCCGGGAAGAAAGGTGTCGGGGCGGGACGCTGAGAACCAGCGCGACCCACCCCGAGGAACCAATCGTCCAACCTAGAGGGTTCGGGACACGGTGGAGGGTTCCACTCGAGCCCAACCCTTTCGGCGGCCCGGGCAAGCATAGCAGCCATCTCAGGGTCCGGGGCAGCCGTTGCCACTCTCCCAGAGGGAGGCAGTACGACTGACCCTTCATCCCCCGAGGACTGAAACTCCCCCTCCGATGCAGCGATCGACATCTGTTCGTCCGCTGGAGCTCCAAAAGTCACCACTGGTCTCCCGTGGGAGGGTCCAGCGGTTTCTCTCGGAGGCTCTACCGGCTGCGGAGCTGAGGGATTAGGGGCCTGCGGAGGATCGCTCGGCGGGTTTGCCCTAAACGTAATCCTCAGATCACCCTGGCCATCCAAAGAAGCAGGTCCACCCGGGTTAGGGGCAGACCTAGTTCGTGGGATGGGTAAGGGGACTCCCCCAGCCCGAAGGTAGGAGAGTCTCGATCTTAGCTCCGAGATAGTCATGTTCCCGCAGTGGGAACATGAACTATCCACAAACGCCGCCTCAGCGTGCTGTGTGCCCAAACACGTGAGACAGCAATTGTGACCGTCAGCAGGGGACAGGGAACGACCGCATCCAGAAACGCACGGGTGGTAAGACATCTTGAAAAAGACGTGAAGCTCTTTTGTGAGGAAACGCTCTGTGCTGAAGCACTCAGGGGGAAACGCGACAGCGCACGGGATTGTGTGCAGCCCGTGCCTGTACTCAGCAGGAAAACGCCCAACCAGACCAACAAATTTGCTGTTGCTGTGATAACAGCAGTTTTTCTCTGCTTGCAGAGGCAGCCGATGAGTCAGCGCGGATCCCGCTGAAATGTGCCGTCTCTCCAACACGCGTCTCCTCTGGATTCTCCGGTACTCTAGTTGTCTTGCTGATAGCAGCGAAATACTCAAAACAATGTTTTGGAGTCGTCTTCATATGCCGTTTGGCTCCGAAGTGAATGACAGCGTGCATTCGCTCTCGCTTCCTGTTTATACCCGCGGCGCGGGGCGGGGCGCGAGATGCAAATCTCGCACGCCAATTGTTCATTGGCCGGTTCTAGATAGCTCGAAGCTGATAGGGGCTCCCAGAAGTGATCCCAATTCGTCGGTACGTCCGATGTACGTCGAACGTGACCGACTGAATGGGAACTGTCTGCCGCTGACAGCAGCACTTGAACATTGTCTCTAACTTTACTATATAAATGTGGGACGGCTGTTAGTGAGAAATGTTTCCGTCCAGGCAGCTTGTATTGGGTATCTAGGACCTTTATCATGTCCTTAAAGAACTTTTTTTCCACTATGTGGAAAAAGACCATTTCCTTCACCAAGTATTTTGTCACTGCCTCAGTACAAGTTTTCCAACGGACACTGTCCCTTTTGTACTTTGTTGTTTTCCCGAAGGCCCCCATTACCGTCGGCTGCGTACTGGCGGTGGACCTAGATGTTGTTGGTCCTGCATCGGGAGGCATTGAAACTGTTGCACTGAGTGAACTCGGGTCCATCCTCTCAGCAGTGAGTGGATGGTGGTTTCGTATATGTGACCTTAGGTTCAAAGAATTTCCATCTCTCGTGGTCACCTTTTTGTTGCACAATTTGCATATTGCCTCGTCCGTATTTACCGCCTCTCCCTTCTCGTTCGGTCAAAACCCGAAATACTGCCAAACTGCAGAAGTTGTGTTCTTTTTCGAGACCAGGTCACTCGTGCGTGACTCGCCATCTTTCCCCCTCTGTCTCTTTCTCCTCCACGCTGTCACGTGATTACAACCATGCATACGCATTTTTAGGCATTAAATAAATTATATTTAATATTTAATCCTTGTCTCCTATATAAGTGCATTGGGGTTTTTTTTATGACGGTATGATGGTATTGAAACTGATACCGGTGCTATTTTTAGATCCCGCGGTATACCATATTACTGTATTACCACCCAAGCCTAGAGTTCACTAAGCTATTCGCATCCAAATCAGTCTAAAGCTATTTCATTCTCACTACTCTCAGATAAAGCCTGGATGCGCATCTCTAATTCTGAAATCTTTTCCGTCAGCCTCACATCTCCTTACATTTATCACATGTGAAGCCCTGTTCGCCAACAGAGAATAATATACTAAACATGTAGTATGCAGTGCAAGTGACAATGACAGGAGGTGACATGGCTTACCGTGTTTGTTGATTAATCCAATTAACCACAGTTGTTTGATGGACTCTATTTACTAATCCGACTCACCACAGTTGGTTGATGGACACTAATTACTAATCCAACTCACCACAGTTGTTTAATGAACTCAGAAAACAGGAGACCCAGGTGCAGAGATGACAAGCTAACAGGCTAGCAAAATGCTAACATGTGATAGTGATTTAGATTAAAAGCTAGCGATGTAAAATTTAACGTTATAGGCAATATTAAACAATATATGGTGATGAGTAAGTTATATTTAGCAGTAAAACAAAGATATATCAAAAAATGAAAATGAAATATATCAAATAGAGATTCAAAAGCAAAGCTGTACAGAGCTACAAACACTGACTGCAGCTGCAGCAACGGAGACAGGAGGCAGACAGGAGCAATCGAGCAGTGAAACGTACTGCTTTGTGTATTTAAGCACAGCATGTTATTGATACTCTAGATAAGCTAAAGCCACAATCATGTTGCTAAAAAATGACTAGGTGTGGCAATCAGAGGTACTACAAGAGCAAACAGCAGCAATAGGCACTCGAATTTCTAAATTATATTACTAGTTCCAAAAGATAACGACTACGCCACCCAGAACTATACTCTGGGAAAAGCCCAAAGGGGCACAGGTCCGTTTTCTCAGCAAATGACCAAGAGGAATGGGTACCTTGTATAAAACTTGTACATCTTTATTAAACAATAATTAATTAAAATTTGCCTCGTTCAATGAATCACACATAACAGGGGACATTCCACGCAGCAAGCAACACCACCTGCTGTAAAACAATTATCAAACAAAAAAAAAGAAACAAGAAAAGACACCACAACAAAAGAGCTGGGGCTTACCACTAGGGCGGCAGGCTTGACTCCGGGCTTCAAGAATGCCCACAGTAATAATAATAACCACACGTGCCACAAACCACACTCACACACTCCAAAGTATTCACAGCAACTCCACGACACTCTGGTGAACAGTGAGATAACCAGACAGGAATGGTCAGTCTGCCCTCTACAGGCCCCAGCTCCAGCACAGAAAATAAGACAAGAAAAAAATAACATCAACCAATAAACAAACAGTTAAATAAAAAAAATAAAAAACAAAAGTAAACTGGTTACAATTTCCACAAATAATAAGTTACAGCAAAACAAACAGAAATAAAGCGAAACCAAATCAGTGAAAGCAACACTGAACAATTGCAAAGAAGCTCTACTGTTTGCAACAAATTAAGGAAGACAGAACCAAACCAATATTACTGATTACAATAAATGAATAAGCAAAACAATAACAGGACAAGTTAATAAATGCAAAGCAAATTAATACATTCAAAGCAAATTAATAAATGCAAAGCCAGCGTTACCATATATAAAGCAACATAAATGAAACCAAAACAAAAAGAAAAAACAATAAATGCAAAACAAATTAATGTAAAACAACAAATTAAAAGGCAAAACAAGCGTTACCAAATGCAACGCAAACTTAACGGATGCAAAACATGCATTTAACAAATGCAAAGCAAATGTTAAAGACAAAAGTAAGAAAGAAAGAAAGAAAGAAAGAAAGAAAGAAAGAAAGAAAGAAAGAAAGAAAGAAAGAAAGAAAGAAAGAAAGAAAGAAAGGAGCACAAATAAGGGCACCACAAAATAAAGACAAAACAAATGAATGGATGCAACTCAAATTATTAAACAAAATGAAATAAAGCAAAACAGCAGTGTTGAAGGTGCAAGCCACGCTGAAGAAGTTGTTGCAGGATGCAAACTGGAAGCAAAACAGGCATGCTCACAGAAGGGTTTAAACTCCGAATCGTGCAAAACACATCATCTATCCGGCAGCCAAAACTTTATTTGATCACATGCGGACGGCAGAAATCACCCACAAAGGCATAACATGCAGTTTGCCGGTACAGCGGGGCGCAATGGCAAAGCAACGGTTGTTGTGTAGCGTGGCCACATAAGGGGAAGCATATTTATAGTAGATCAACTAATAAGAGTGCTTTATCTCCCGTCTCGCGAGATTCGTTCCGGGCGAGACGGAGTGTCACGTGAAGACACGTCACCCAAACAGGAACTGAGGTTTTTTTTTTAAATATATAGTACCGGCAAACCGGCGATCGGGAGCGCGCTCATTCATTCACACTACGGACCCGATCGGTTTTTTGCTGGCTGATTTTTGGAGCATTGACTGCCGATCTTCTGTGGAGTATATCCGTTTCCTTGGACTGTGGATTACTCATTCCGGAGGACTTTAAACAGCTGGACAACACACAGATACCGCTCCCGGAGTTGTCAACATTGCCGGTGAGACAGATCTGACTTTGTAAATAGTACACGCTGGACATAAAGACTTATGCACCGCGCTCACAAACACACACACACACACACACACACACACGATTGAGCAAATGTTATTTTGGGTATAATATGTGTCTTGTTAATACACTGGTGATTTTGGCTATACGATCGGATTTGTCTTGTGTTTTATACTCCTCCATTATTTTGACTTAGCTAATAGGAACGAATGGTCCCATTAAATAGTGTAAACTCCACAAAGCTGTTTAGTGGAGTGTTACATATTGGTGGCCCGTACGGAGACCGTTCTGTTTCTTTTTGATTTTTTTATTATTGTAGAAGTTTGTAAATATGGAGGAAGAGACAAATGTAAATGCAGAAAATGTTACACCAGCTGTTGTTGACAATGATAACGTACCTGGAACTAGTAAATCTGGAGAGACATGCAGTGCAGATTTTACTGCAGGCCCGTTTGTCACTAGACGCAATCCCACTGGGGAAATAACATCTATGCTTAGCTCATTGTATATTTCTGATGATGAGGATGATGATGATTATGATGATGAGGATGATAGCTGTGTAGTGAATGTAAACATGGTACAAAGAATGCAAGCAGAGATTGATGGGCTCAAAGTTGATTTATTGGCTTTTAGTTCAAAAGTTACATCCGTTGAACAGGATTATAAGCACTCAGCTGACAGTTCACTTAATAGGGAAACTAGTTTCCGGGAGGCAGTGGACAATGGCTTAGCAGAGTTAGAGGAGTATTTCCGTCACTAACTGGAAAAGTTGGAGACTACTGTGGCTGATTGTTTCCTGAGAAGAGATGAAAAATGGGAAAATAAATTGAAAAAATTACGTTTCACCAGTACCCCTTCTCCCTCTAGATTACAGCCATGTCAACTATTCACGATCATAGAACTCCGATACCAGCTACTAGAGTTAAATTCCCTCCATCTAAGACTGTTAATGCTACGTATGATATCTCCCATGCATCTCCTCTACTTACTGATGTGCTTATCCCTCCGGTGGTTCCAAGTTCGTCGTCCTTCTGCGGGCGGCCCCCGATTCGGCTGGAGCTTCCCACCTTTGGTGACTCTTGCGAGACGTCGGATGTGCTCAACTTCATCGAACAGTGTGAAAACTTTCTGGATATCAGGCCACTTCCCGGTGTGGAGCTTGTGGGCACCCTGAGTACGGTTCTGAGAGGACCTGCTCTGAGCTTGTGGAAGGCAGAGAAGAGCAAGGTAACAGATTGGCAATCTTTCAAAGAGGCTTTTATGTGTGCGTTTCTTCCAGATGATTACCTCATGGAAGTGGAAGATAAGCTGAGATCTCTGGTTCAGCAGCCACGTCAATGTCTGAGAGATTTTGCCTATGATTACCGAGCACTTTGCCTGAAGTGGAAGCCCGATATCACAGAGGAAGAAATTGTGAGCCGCATCCTTAACAACATTAATCCAAGAGTTGCGGGCTGTCTAAGAGAGACTGTGAGGATGGTGGAACAGCTGGTTAAGGTGGGCTCTATGGTGGAGAAGGACTGTATGGGGGCGAAGGATTACTGGCAGAAAGTGGACAGTCAGAATGGTAAAGAAAAGACCATTAAAAAAACCACCTGAACGTCAGTTTTCCAAAAACTTGGCAGGACTCTCTATAGCTCAACCCCATTCACTAAATGCTCTTCTCTTGGTGCCTGTAATAGTAAAAGGTAAAGAGGTGAAGGCAGTGGTGGATACAGGGAGTACTTACACACTGATGCAAGAAAACCTTTGGAGACAGCTAGGAGGTGAGGCTTCATCTGACACTACAGGTTCCCCTCAGTGCTTCATCATGGCCGATGGAAAGGTGCACCAAGCTATGAACCAGAAAACCATCTGCTATAAGTGGCATGATAAAGTGTGCAGAGTGGAGACGTATATAATGAAGGATGATCACCTGGCGCTTTCCATTATAGCTGGCTTGGATTTCCTGAGGGCGGCTGAAGCCATCGTGGATGTCAGCCAAGGTAGATATGGCCTGAAAATGGGAAAAGGATATATGTACTATCCCTTCTTATCCGCCCTGATTAATCCGGAGCTGTCCGTAATGCCGGTGGGTGAAAGAGGATCCCATACTGCCACGGTTAGTCTTTACTACGCCTTACCTCACACCTGGGAACCAACACTCACAGCCCTGGACACTGAGGGTGCATCGAGATGGGACTCCGACAATCCCGAGGAGTTGTTGAAGCTGATGAATACCAGGCCTCGCTCCACGTCGAATGTCCTGGGCAAAACGTCAGTGGAACATCACAAAATTACCCTATCGGATGAAATACCAATGAAATCTAGAGCATACAGGGTCTCACCATTCAAGAAAAAGATCATTGATGACCATGTGGACCAAATGCTAAAAGACCACATAATTGAACCTTCCTGCTCTCCATGGTCTTCACCTGTAGTCCTGGTCCCTAAACCTGATGGATCCTACAGGTTCTGTGTGGACTATAGGAGGCTCAACAGCAAGACCATTCCTGATGCTTATCCAGTGCCGCTTATTCATGACATCTTGGAATCACTAGACGGCGCCACCTGGTTCAGTACACTGGATTTGCAGTCAGGATATTGGCAGGTGGATATGGAGGAAGGGTGCAAAGAAAAAACACCCTTCATCACCAACCAGGGATTATTCCAATTCCGATCCATGCCATATGGGCTACGGAATGCTGCTGCCACATTCCAGAGGCTTATGGAGAAGGTTCTGGCAGAATTGAGAGGAAAATTCTGTTTTGTGTACATAGATGATATTATCATCTATTCCCGATCATTAGAGGAACACATAAAACACCTGACCTCCATAATGCAAAGACTGGAAAAGGCATCTCTTACCCTAAACATGAAGAAGTGTCACTTTTTTAAAAGACAGTTGAAGTTCCTGGGCCACATAGTCTCAGTGAAAGGAGTAGAGGTTGACTCTGAAAAGACACTGGCTGTTGCCCAGTATCCTCCTCCCAAAGACCTCAAAGCTCTCCAACGCTTCTTGGGATTAGCAGGCTGGTACCACAAATTCATTCCCCATTTTGCTGACATCACTGCACCTTTGAATCACCTGAAAAAGAAGGGAGTTAAATGGGACTGGACTTCTGAGTGTCAAGCCAGCATGGATACCATCAAACAACTGCTACAAGACCCACCGGTATTGATGCAGCCAGACCTTAACCAATCTTTCCAGGTGCATACGGACGCCAGTGATGTAGGTCTAGGAGCCATTATCACCCAGCAAACACCTGAAGGGGAAAGAGTAATAGCTTATGCTTCTAGGACATTACGAGGAGCAGAACTAAATTACTCCACCTCTGAAAAAGAGTGTCTGGCCGTTTGGGCAGTGGAAAAATGGAGGCATTACCTTGAAGGGAGTCAGTTTGACATTTACAGCGATCATGCTGCTTTAACATGGGCCTTCAATAGTCCCAAGACCTCCTCTCGACTGACCCGATGGACTCTTAGGTTGCAGCAGTTCAATTTCCAAGTACATCATAGGAAGGGATGTCTTAACCTGGGGCCAGATGCCTTGTCCAGAGTCGGTGAAGCTGAGGAGAGGGAAGATGCGCACTGTATGACCATAACAACGACATGGTGCTCATCAGACATACCTCACACACTAGCGGAAATTTCGTTAGCACAAAGTACTGACAGCACTTTGGCTCTCCTGAAGTCAGACCCCAAAGTCAGATAGGTACAAGACCAAAAGATTACCTTCGAGGTCCAACAGGGGGTGTTGTATCGTCGGGTACCTGTAAAACACAACGCAGACAAATTCCAATTGGTTGTTCCTCAGGCATTAATTCCTGGCTTTTTACATTACTTTCATGACAACCCACTAGGACAGGGGTCTCCACACTCGGTCCTGGAGGGCCGCTGTCCTGCAGAGTTTAGCTCCAACCCCAATTAAACACACCTGAACCAGCTTATCAATGTCTAACTAGGGCCTTATAAGACACTGATTAGCAGGTTCAGGTGTGTTTATTTGAGGTTGGAGCTAAACTCTGCAGGACAGCGGCCCTCCAGGACATAGTGTGGAGACCCCTGCACTAGGAGGACATCTGGGTCGACTAAAAACTCTGCTGAGGCTTTTGGAGGTGGCTTGGTGGCCTACGGTCCGCAAAGACGTCTGGCAGTACGTCCAGGGTTGCGATATCTGTCAAAAATATAAACATGACAACACAAAACCCAGCGGTGTTCTACAGCATACTCAAGTGACAGAACCAGGTCATACACTGGGTATGGATTTAATGGGACCCTTTCCCCTCAGCAAGAAGCAAAACACTTACCTCTTAGTGGTAGTGGATTACTACACTAAATGGGTAGAGATGTTCCCCCTTAGGGATAGTAAGACACAAAAGATTGTCAAAATTCTAAGGGAAGAAGTTTTTACTCGTTGGGGGGTTCCCAAGTACTTAATATCAGACAGAGGAGCACAATTCACCTCTAACATACTGGCTGAGTTACACAAGACCTGGGGAAGTATCCAAAAACTCACCACCAGTTATCACCTCAGACAAACCTGACAGAAAGGGTAAACCGGACATTAAAAACAATGATTGCATCATATGTGGGACAATACCATCAAGCCTGGGACCAGTGGTTACCGGAGTTAAGATTAACTTAGTTAAGCTTAAGCGGATCAGCTTAAAAGAACGAGCGTGTTTCTAATAACACTACATGTTTAGAATAGCGTGTTCTCTAAAGCCCTGCAGCTTTAAGAATGAGTGTGTTTCCAATTGCACTGCAGCTTTAAGAATGAGCGTGTTTCCAATAGAACTGCACCTTTAGGACGAGCGTGTTTCTATTCTAATAGCACTGCAGCTTTAAGAACGGGAAGTCGTCATAGTTGGGTTACCTTTTATAGTGGTGAATGAGAGAATACACATATATAATTATTATTATTTTTTTCACACTTTCAAAAAGAGGGAAAAATAGAGTGCGATTGATAACGGCAGTGAAAAGAGAGAAATATGTTCAGTTTTATATATGTTCAGACGCTGTATTAGAAACACACTCACAGCAGCAGTAACTTGTTTTTTGTAATTTGATGCAAAAGTAATAGAATATAAATATTAGTTATAAATGTACATACATTTTTGTAAAAATGAAAATACAAAAACTTTGCAGGACTCACGATATTGATGACCGTTAAAACGTGTCATCACAGTCTGTGGAAAGGGTCCATAGTACTGCTGCTTTAAGAACAGCGTGTTTCCAATAGCACTAGCTTTGAAGAACACACGTTCCCAATATCACTATACTTTAGGAACGAACATACAGATAAAAGAATAAATGCTGAGCTGACTCACTGAACAATGACTGATTACTATTGTCTTTTAAGAGATGCACCACAGCAGAAATGATTCCGTTTGCACCATGAATTATTTTTCCTGTGTATCACCACAAGCTGCTTGAATATGTACAGTAAAGCGAAGAAAACAAACCAAAGCAACTTAGCGACTTAGGTTTAATTAAGTCATAGCATGTTGCAGCAACAGCAAGTTGCCAATGGCAATGATTTACGCACATTTTCAAATATGATCGCATAGCCTAGCTGCACAAGCCACTGCATGAAAAAAGGTGTATCCGGACCAGGATACTCCTGTATACACTGCTGAAATTCGGAAGAATCCAGGAGTATACTGGCCGGATAGGTCAAATTCCATGGATCCGTATATGTCCGTATTCATCCGAAATGGTACCAAATCGGATGTATGTTGTGGCCGTATACTCCCATGCTACAGCCATTTGTTGCCATGGCAAATAATCCCATCAAGTTTTTCCCAGGAGACATTTTCACACCTCTAAACAGCTTTGCCTTCCATCCCCTATTGGTCCTTCATCTCAAACTGGATTGGTTGTTTTTTTTTAAACCACTCCCAAAACCCAGACTGCTATTGGAGGACAGGGCGCATTGAAAACCCAGTCAAGTGACTTTATTGGTTACTTCTAAGGCTAAGGGTGGGCTAGGTTTTGTAGAGTAGGGACTTGATTGGTTATAGGCCAGCTATGCAGATTTTGCTCATTAATATATATATATATATATATATATATATATATATATATATATATATATTAATCCCCTCTCCCTCCCAAAAGAAAAATACACACAAAACAATTTGAGAAAGTCTGAAATATTTATTAAAAAGGTATAAAAAACAACAACATTCTTAACAGCATTATAAATGAACATTAAAACAATGGTGAAACAAAAACAAGTGAACTAAATGTATTTAAAAGGGATGAAAATGTAAAGGAACAAATGTAAAAATATAAACAGTCCAAAGAACATAAATATACGTTAAAATGAATTGGTAAAGAAACAAAAAGGGAAAAAAAATGAACAAAATGCATTTAAAAGATAGATGTAAAGGAATAAAATACACAGTGAACATAAAAAGGAAAAGAATAAATATACAACTTAAACAATATAAAATGAGAACAATAAATTTATAAGACAAAAAAAGTGTATATAAAATATATTAAAATACATATAAATATTCCAAGTAAACAATATAACCAAATAAAAAGAACAAAGAGCATTATAAACATACATTAAAATTAATGGGGGAAAAGATAAGTGAACAAAATGTTTCTAAAGGAAGGCGACGTAAGAGGAACAACAATACAAAACGTGGAGATCAAAAGCAACATGGACATCTAAAAAGGAACAAACATACAAAGTATACAATATAAAACGAGACAAAGAAATCTATAAATTAAAAAGTGTATATAAAATATATGTAAATACTCTATATATGGGAACCAATAAAAGTATAAGTATATAAACATAGGAATAAAGAAAATATAAAATGGAACAATTGAATATTAAAATTATAATTATAAAAGAATTGTGACCAACTCTAACACAATGTTGTTTGAGTTTTGAACATTTTTTCAAACTGCCGTGATGGGCTGGTGATGTGATGCGTAGCGTGGGTCAGCCTAGTCTGGTTTGTAGTAGCTAGCCTAACCATCCACACTGGCCTTCCATCAACAACAGCAGCATCTTCATCAGACATCAGGTCTATAGTTGCGGTCTTCCACAGGTTCTGTGTTGGTTTGTGCAACCCTGGACCTGGTCTCCAGCAACTGCAAAACATGACAGTAAATGAACCACTAAAACTCAGAGAGAAGTATAATAACATTCTGGAGGGAAAAAGCTTAACCGGTTTCTTAACTTACCCGTCTCTTTCTCTGACGGTTCTGTGTGATGTTCTTCATAGTGTTTCTTTTCTGGGCCTTTTCAGACTGAGCCAAAGAATACTTCCTCAGCAAAGTCTCACAAAATAAAATACATCTTGCGACCTGCCAAATAATACATTAATAATATATAGTTAATGCCAATAAAAGTAAGTAAAACAATTCAATTAAAATGTATTTGTATAGTGCTTTTCACAATACATATTCAGGGTTTTTCCTGGGTCAAAAATGGTCTTCGGTGGTGGTTGACAGACATGGTCATCCATACACACACATACGCACGGTAAAAAAAAATACCCTACCCACTTGATCTGCAAGCGCAATACTGACAATACATTTTAAATAAATTCAAAAAAAGTTTGTAACTTTTGCTTATTTTGATACCTTGATGTTTGTTTTTGTTCCTCATTTTTACACTATTTACTGATAATTGTTTTGGTATATAATCATATCAATATTAAAAAAATAGTATTAAAAAAATGAACAAATAGCCTAATTTTCTGCCATATACAATTTTCTGCCATATACAATCAGCTAGCTAACAACAAATTTGTTCTGGGTTCACCTCACTCCAGTCTAAACTAAATGATTTTAGGCTATTTTATTTTACTACACATTGTCCACATAAATAAGCTGAAAGACTGTTGATAATTAAAAATAATTCTTACTATCCACTCTTGCTAAAGTGGGTAAGCACACTTGTGTTCTCATTTCAGGTGTTGTTCTGAGTAAATTATTAAACTAATTCGTGAGTTCAGTGTTGGACAGATCAGTTCTAACCAGTCGTTAAAATGATTCGGTTCAAAGGAGTCATTAGGTGGCGAATCGGACATTAGCAGACGCGTTGTGTGTGAATCCCGTCTGTTAGAACATCGCGAAAGATTTGTCAACACACAGAAAACACTTCATAACCGGATAGGATTTGTTTCCTGTTTATTTAAAGTATGCTTTATGCAGCTGGTCAGAGAATCAGTCAATGTTTTTTGAGCGCATTTCACACCCAGCGGTAATTAAAGGAAGACATCGTCTGATAGCGCCACGCCTGATAGCGCCACGTGCAACATGGATTCGGCCTTCCGACCTTTTGATTTTGATTAACGTAAAATGTGAAACATTAGAAAGCTAAGAATGCTTATTTTGAAGACAGAGAGAGTGCGAGCGAGGGATGAGCTCACTGGTCGTTCTCTCTGTCACTCAGTTAACGCAAGCGCAGCAGTTATCTGTTCTACATCACTCATAAATCACAATAACTCAACAAATAAGGCTTTGGCGGGACAAAAATTTGTTTTGGCGGCCGGCAAAAAATTTCAATGTAGAAAAAACCCTGATATTGTTTCAAAGCAACTTCACAGAAAACGCATGCGTCTACATTACAGAAAAAAACAGAGAATATTAAAATAATGACAACATTTTTAAGATTACCTTTTACACATTCAGGGTCAACATCTGTAAAAGTTCTTCAGGATCATGGATCCAAAACTTCTGGATCATGAGGGGGGAAGAAACATGCACACACACAAATGAATATTAATTTGTTTGATAAAACATTAATATTAATTATCAACTTACGGACATGGACTTGCAAAACATACTCACCAGGCCCATACAAAAACTTTACAGTAGATCCAAAATCCTGGTTTGCCTATAATTCTTCAGAGTCCAAGTATGGTGTTTTCCTGTCCTCTCTGCTGAATGAGTGAACATGAGTGATCTCAGATTACTCATTCCAAAGCTCCTTTACATTTATGACAAGCTTGATCTTAAAACTAGCTGACAGTAGGGATGGGCATTATGACCATATAATTAAACATACATGAGAAATTTTATTTTACAATAACGATATCACAATATATATATATATTTTGATGGATATTTTATTAAAATGCTACAGAATAATACTGCTTTAAAAGTCTTCACTGTATGATATTCAATTAATTAATATCACTTGATTCTAAAAGAAGCAGAAGGTCTTCTCTATTCTTTTGTTTTATTAAAATTATGACAAAGCTGCAGCCCCTTTAAGAATGGATGCACAGAATGACACGCATCCGGGTTTCCCCACGTTAACTTGAACTGTTTAACTTACTTAAGACATAACTGACTGTTTAAATCAAGTAAATACCTCACATGACAAGGTTTCTGAGATAATTGTGCGCATTTTACAGAAAGATAATTGATTTCGGGATCGCCTGCTGTCTGAGAGAGGCTTATTTTAACACATGCATGTCCCGTTCATTATTCTACATTCATGCAGGTTTCCTTGTCAAAATGTCAAAAAGTTTTAGTACAGTCAGTGCTGCGTTATATACGCTATATTCCCATTCCGCAATATAAAACGGTAATGTTAACGTTTACAGCAAAATCACTAACAATAGTCAGTATCATCAGATCGCCATAACACCCAGCCCTATCTTAACAATATTACAACAAAACACAGAAACAGAATATGTAAGTTAATCACGATTAGCATATGACTTTAATGCACTAACGTTATATCTTGATGAGCAGTAGAAAAAATATAAAGGGGTTTACGTTACCTTCTGCCGTCTGCTGTCCGCCATTGAAACCTTAGTCTGTTCGTATTCATGTTTTTTCGTTCTCAGTCGACATCCCACAATCAAAATTCGTCCAAAATAAGATTTTAACAGGTTTAAAATGATCCATGCAATGCCATTAATGGACAGAAGAAGCCGTCCTGTTGAAGATTAGACGCCGCGATCGCGTCGCGTCCCCGCGAGCCACGAGCAACGACAACGGGTGTATAATTCAAACGGAAAGCGCGCACTGTCATTGGCCAGATTTCTGGATGACGTTCAGATTGACCAATCACGCTCAAAAGAACACGGAAAGACAGCAAATAGCCTGGCAAATATAGAAAAAAAACTTGTTTTAAACAACAGTTAGAAAATGTGTATATTTATTTTTATTTGCTGTTATATTTAATTAATTGGTCAAATGGTGTTTTGTGGTGTGGGCAGAGGCTTGAAAGTTTCAACCTGGAGAGCAGTGCAGATTTGTACTCTTTAAAAACAATTATTGTTTGATATTTAGTTTGCTATATATTTTGTTATATTTGTATCCAGAATTGAATGTAAAACCAGTTTGAATGTAAAAATACACCTTCACTGTAAAACAGAAAATTAAAGTAAAATATCTTAATTTAAATAAGGAAAAATCTGTAAACTAATAGTGTTTTCTCTAAAACGTTTAATGTAAATTTCTGTGAAGTTTTTTAACTTTATTTGACTTAAGATATTTGACTTATTTTACGGTTTTTGTTTTGCAGCTGTAGCTGCTGTTTTTTTAAAGGTTTTTATTCTTACAGTGTAAATATAAAACTAATAAGATTTACTTTAAAAAGACAAAGAATAATGTTAAATTGTTAGTATGGACATAAACATAAACCTTTTATATAATGAGCTAAATATTGTATTACAGTTGTTAATTTACAGATATTGTTTGTAATTTTGCATGAATTTGTTATTTATGAAAACAGAAAAATAATACAGTGATGTTCCTGTATAAAAAAATGAGAATTACTGTAATTTGTCATTAATGATATAATCCTTAAAATAACAGTCAAGTTGTTTATTTAGATATTGTTTGTAATTTTACATTGTTTTAAACATAATTCAAAATTACAAGAAAATACTGTAAAAAACTGACGTTTTTTTCTGTAAAATTAGGATTATTTTATTGGTTGCCTTATTTTTATTGGTAACCTTATTGGTTGCACCTACATCTATTGTGAGTGGTGGATTTCAAACCTCAAAATGCCCCTCTTTTGCAGCGTGTTAAAGTTAAGAATCTTGGAGTGACACTTTTTGTTAATAGTTGCAGAGCTGAAAGATCTGCTTGTGTTTCTGTGTTTCTTGAGCAAGTGAATCCCTGCTCTTTTTTATTCCATATTTTTATTTTGAGCATATCAGTTTTTGGTGTTTTTAAAACAAACTTTTTCATTTTCCACATTTCATCTCCTTTTTATTTAATTCTATTATTGCCTACAATTTGTAAAACTTTGCAAAAATTGTTTGGGGATAGTCTAAAATGTTTGGTTAATTATCCTTTGTTAATTCCATTACATTTCTTTGTTTATTTCATTACATATTCAGATTTTTTTGTGAACGTATTTGTTCAGACAGGGTTTTTATTTTGTACTGTTTTTATAAAAAATATTTGATTTAGAGACTCTTTTCATGCAGTGGTTTTAAGGCCCTGACACACCATTCTGATGGTTTGGCCCAGACCCAGGCAACGTGAACCAACCCCACAGTCGGCTTTAGTCATTGCTAGTTCAGTTTAGTGTTTCAGGGCCTTAAGAATTCTTTTTTCTGTGTAAAAAGCTTGTTTGCTGTAGCCTACAGTAGACCAGAGATAATTCTCAATCCTGAAGTGCTCCCCTGCCCCCCCTCCCTCTGAGAACAGCCAGCACAAGTGTCAGTCATTAACATATGAAAGGTCTTCTTCACACCTAACAGTCTTCAGTCCTAGCACACCCAGCAGTGTTTCAGCTGTATATGTCCGTGAAATTTCACGGATTCCTGTATACGTCCGCATACGTGAGGTTTCCGGGTTTTTCTGGAAATATACTGTTCCGTGTTACTCTGATCCGCTTTTTCCCACATACATCCGGTAAACATCAAATTACACAGGAGTATACCATGCCCGGATAGTGCCGGATTTCAGTGTTTTCATGCAGTGAGCATTTACTCAAAATGGCTAGAAACCTAAGCAAAAGGGATGGCCTCAGCAACGAGCCTGTTGCCAATAGCCTAACTTGATAGCTTTTAGCAAAGCATTAAAAACTAACTTAGCTTAAATTCGTGAAGACATTCAGAGATGATTACGTGGGTGTTACGTGGATGTTTGATCTTCTCTTGATATCCTTCATGCAAGTGAGTGCAGATCTCATTTGAATTGTTCTTGGTTCAGTTAGCTTCATTAGTAAACTTCAACAAGTCCATGTCAACAAAGGAGAAATGAAAGAAGCAATGCCAGCTCAGTCACTTCTAGATTAGGCAGTTTACAATCACTGCAGCGAATCGCGTGTTCAAGTTCGCAAACTTGAATTAAACTGTGGTGAAATCCATGTTGGAAACGAATTCCTAGTGAGATGATGCGATGTTACCCTCCAAATTCTCCATTAATTGAGCTCTGGAGAAATGCGATAGCTGCTGATAGTACTGATGGAGCTTATGTATGCTGTGATAGACGTCGTATTCCTATTGTAACGAATCCACTGTAGGCAAGTTGAAGGACTCAAGTGCAGTTCTTTATTTACAAGATCCAAACATAAAACAAAGATGTTGCAAACTGACTTGACTTGACTTGACTTGACTTGACTTGACTTGACTTGACTTGACTTGACTTGACTTGACTTGACTTGACTTGACTTGACTTGACTTGACTTGACAAAGAAACACTCACCTACAGCGGGTTACAACAACAATAACAGACGAAGACACATGGCAACAATGAGGGCTAAATACACACAGACTAATGACAAGACAAGTGACACCTGTGAACCGTGATTAAACAATGAACCAATGACAGGACAAGACACAAGATCACATGAGGGCATGGGAATCACATGACAATGAAACATGACAAAACCAGGAAGTGCATGACAAGACTGTGAACATGATACTCAAACATAACAAACATTATAAACTAAAAACATAACCAAGAACAATGAACATGAACCAACACCAAAACACCCTGTGACACACCCCCCTCCCCCCCTCTATGGGCGGCCCCTGACGCCCAAACAACACCAAAACATCAATAGCCTAACAACAAAGAGTCTAATCAAAAAAGTCTTGGGGGGGCGGTCTTGGGGGAGGGATGGTGTTCCAGGCCCGTGCAGGGGCACCGGACCCAGACGTGCACTTTCATTAAAAAAATATCACAGTCCATACAATTAAAAGTGCCATTAAACTTGGCTAGCATTCTGGGCCATGTATGCATTGCGTCCAAACCCAGGGGGAGAGAGAAGTAGAGGGGACATTGTGCTGTCTGTTGGGAGGTGAAGAGGTACACCTCTGCTTCATAAAATCTTTCCCCGATTTGTTTCACTACCTCGGGGTGGAGTTTCCATTCCCCCGTCGGTATGCTCTGTCTGAGATATTGACATTGAGATATTGAGATATAAATCGCCCTGAGAAACAAGTTCAAGGGAACTCTTGCTGCGTCGATTTGATGCTATGGGAACGTCTATACCCATGCCGCCATAATGACCAGTGCCTGTCTAGTGCACTACACCAAACGTGCAGTTAACTGGATTGAGCTGATGATTTCCGCCGGTTTCCTCATGCAGAGAGCTCTGAAGTGAAGGATGGCCTTAACAACCTCAGTTGAGAGACCTGAGTCTATGAAAAAAAGTCAGCCTTTTTGTAGATAATGACAATCCTCAGTTCCGTCTTACCCACGAAAATACTTTGTACTAAGAGAACCAGCCTCTCGAGACTGGACTCTAGCCTCACTCGAGTAGCCAATTCATTGTCCTGAAGCGGATAACCAGCAGGGAGCAACCAAACTAGAACTCGCTGGGGACCTCTGCGCCCCGTAGAACACGAGGTGGCATGGTTGGCAGAACTGCCCCCTGAGGGCACCAAAGAGAGATGTGACAAACATGTAAACAAAAAAGGTAAAATGTGAGACTAGAGACAATTTCATCTTTGCACAGTAATAACTGGATAGGAATACTATGTAATACAAACTTTAATTTCATTCAAGTCAAGTCAAGTCAACTTTATTTATATAGCGCTTTTAACAATGTAGATTGTTTCAAAGCAGCTTTACAGTGTTAAACAGGAAAATAATGCAGCATAATTTTATTCAGCTGTATAGCCATTCTGGAAAAATTTCAAGTATCATACAGTGACAGTGTGGGCTTTAGATCAATAATTTGATCAGTAATTTAGTTTAAATGGTTAATTTAGTTTATTATTTCGATGTATTTCGATGTTTAGTTGAAAAATTTAGTGTCCCCAACTGAGCACGCCAAGCCAGAGGCAACAGTGGCAAGGAAACCAAAACCCCATTAGGTGACCTAATGGAGAAAAATAAACCTTGGGAGAAACCAGGCTCAGTCGGGGTGCCAGTTCTCCTCTGGCCAATTAACAAACAGCGTATTATTATTATTATTCTGGCAGTTTTACAGCTCGGAGGTCATAATAGATCAGAATATTCGAGGGACCGGGGGCAACATGCTGGAGACGGGTTTATTGAGGATGATGTTGATTAAATAATTATTAAAGTGCAATATTCGAATGATCGGAGGCAACATGCTGGAGACGGGTTTATTGAGATGCCGTGTCGATGAGGCAGTTTCAGGGGGAGTCTAATCACGGTCTCCCAGACACTTCGGGGTCCTGTGTTGGTCTTCTCTGGGCGCAGGTCCACCATCTGATCTGGATACGGCCCGGATCCGGCTGACTGCAGTAAACCTCGGGATAAAACAGAGAGACTAACATTAGCGTAGATGCCATTCTTCTGATGATGTAACGAGTACATCAGGTGTTATGGGAAGTGTTCCCGGTTCCGGCTGACCTAGTTAATGCAGCCTAACAATCATTTCATTGAAAAAGTGTTTTATGTGTATGCCACAGTAAAGAGATGTGTTTTTAGTCTAGATTTAAACTGACAGAGTGTGTCTGCTTCCCGAACAATGTTAGGAAGACTGTTCCAGAGTTTAGGTGCTAAATAGGAAAACGATCGACCGCCTGCAGTTGATTTGGATATTCTCGGTATGATCAACTGGCCAGAATTTTGAGACCGCAGTAGACGTGATGGAGTATAATATGTTAAGAGCTCGCTCAAGTATTGGGGAGCTAAACCATTTAGTGCTTTGTAAGTAATAAGTAAGATTTTAAAATTTATGCGATGTTTAATAGGCAGCCAGTGCAGTGTTGACAGAACTGGGCTAATATGGTCATACTTCCTGGTTCTAGTAAGAACTCGAGCTGCTGCGTTTTGGACCAGCTGGAGTTTATTTATTAAGCGAGCAGGGCAACCACCCAGTAGAGCATTACAATAATCTAACCTTGAGGTCATGAACGCATGAACTAACTGTTCAGCATTTTGCATTGAGAGCATGTGCCGTAATTTAGATATATTTTTAAGATGGTAGAAAGCAGTTTTACAGATGCTAGAAACGTGGCTTTCAAACGAAAGATTGGTATCAAAGAGCACACCCAGGTTCCTCACTGACGACGAGGACTTGACAGAACAGCCATCAAGTGTTAGACAGTATTCTAGGTTACTACTTGTGGAGCTTTTTTGTCCAATAATTAAAAATTCAGTTTTTTCTGAATTGAGTTGCAGGAAATTACCAGTCATCCAATGTTTTATATCAGCTATGCATTCCGTTAATCTTGTGAATTGGTAAGTTTCTTTAGGGCGTGAAGAAATATAGAGCTGAGTATCGTCAGCATAACAATGAAAACTAACGCCATGCTTCCTAATGATATCTCCCAGTGGTAGCATGTACAGGGTGAAGAGTAGCGGTCCTAGCACTGAGCCTTGTGGTACTCCATACTGAACTTGCGATCGGTGTGACATATCTTCATTTACTACTACAAACTGATAACGGTCGCATAGGTATGATTTAAACCATGATAATGCAATTCCACTAATACCTACATAATTTTCGAGTCTATTCAAAAGAATGTTGTGGTCGATAGTATCAAATGCAGCGCTAAGATCGAGTAACACTAATAGAGAGATACAGCCACGATCGGATGATAAGAGCAAATCATTTGTAACTCTGACGAGAGCAGTCTCAGTGCTATGATACGGTCTAAATCCTGACTGGAAATCCTCACAGATACCATTTCTTTCTAAAAAGGAACATAATTGTGAAGACACTGCCTTTTCAAGTATTTTTGACAGAAAGGGTAGATTTGAGATTGGTCTATAATTGACTAAATCTGTAGGATCAAGTTGCGGTTTTTTAATAAGTGGTTTAATAATAGCCAACTTAAAAGTTTTCGGTACATATCCTAATGACAAAGATGAATTAATGATATTAAGAAGAGGATCTATGACCTCTGGTAGCATCTCTTTTAATAGCCTAGTTGGTATAGGGTCGAGCATACATGTTGTCGGTTTTGATGATTTAACGAGTTTAGCCAATTCTTCTTCTCCTATAGCAGTGAATGAGTGTAATTTTTCCTCAGTGACACTACAATGCTCTGTCTGATGTGATGCTGTATTAGACGGCTGCATGGTTAAAAAAATTTTCCTAATATTATCAATCTTACATGTGAAGAAGTTCATAAAGTCATTACTGCTGTGCTGTTTACAATCATCAGAAGTTGAAGCTTTATTTTTGGTTAATTTAGCCACTGTATCGAATAAATACCTTGGGTTGTGTTTGTTTTCTTCCAAGAGAGTTGAGAAATAAGCAGATCTAGCAGTTTTTACAGCCTTTCTGTATGTGATCATGTGCTCTTTCCACGAATTACGAAATACCTCTAATTTTGTTTTCTTCCAGCTGCGCTCCATTTTTCTGGCTGCTGTTTTAAGGGCCCGGGTGTGCTCGTTGTACCACGGCGTTGGACTATTTTCTTTAATCTTCTTTAAGCGCAGAGGAGGAACTGTGTCTAAAGTACTGCAAAAGAGAGAGTCAATAGTTTCTGTTGCAACATCGAGTTCTTCTATACTATCTGGGATGCTGAGCAGATGATACTGATGAGGGAGATTATTTAAAAAGCAATCTTTAGTAGCGGCAGTGATTGTCCTGCCATTTTTAAAGCGAGGGGGCGGCTTTGCAACCTTAGCTAAATTAAGTATACATGATACTAAGTAATGATCTGAGATGTCATCGCTCTGCTGCAGAATTTCAACGGTATCAACATTTATTCCATGTGACAATATTAGGTCTAAAGTATGATTATGGCGATGAGTGGCTCCTGACACGTGTTGCCTAACTCCAATAGAGTTTAACTTTTTTGGAGTTAAACTCCAAAAAATAGTCATATTCAGGAAGTTTCCCCTCAGGACATTTTCTCTCAGAACAAAACACAAAATGACGGTTGACAAATGTATCCAGTTTTAACCGGTTTGGCACAGACTACCCAACATTGGGTTAGATTGACTGAGTTACAGAAAACTACCCAACAATGGGTAAAATTGGCAATGGCAATTGGGTTAAAAAAATAACCCAGCATTTTTTAGAGTGTAGCGAAAGATCATGGCAATCCAAGTGAAGGCCCGTGAAGCTCAAAAAGGTGATACTTGAAGGATGACTTAGGGAGAGGAGACAATGTCCTGCAGACATCATTGATTTCTGGAATTTCCAAAATGAACTGTCATTGACTAATGGAATCATTTTCAAAGGTGAAAAAATAGTCATACCCACCTCACTCAGAGAAGATAAGCTCAAATGCATTCATATTGGTCACATGGACATAGAGAAGTCTAAGCAAATAGCACAAGATGTGTTATTCTGGCCAGGCATTTGAAAAAAGATTGAACACATGAAAGACGCTATACTTGCCTGAAAAGACGTTTGGAATGGTCTTTGGAAACCAGCCATTGTTGTTCACCCTGCTAATATACAAAGATCCTATCATGTTTGCGCTTCAGAGGATCAATTTCAGTACAAAAGTGGAGCATGTGAAAAGTACACACACTTCTGCAAGCATCAAGGATGTCAAGCAAAACAGCAATACTTAATCAATGTCTCAGGTGCATGCGGAAGTACCAGCACAGCATCCAAAAGACAGAGCGATTCAGCCTACCATATCCCATACCAGATAAGGTTGAGTAGTGAGACTAACAGTAAAGGCCAAAGTATACTTGTTTTTATGCGTATGCGGTGAAATGCAGATTATTGCTGTGGTCCCTTTTGACCATGCCCCCTAGGTAACATTTGCGAAGGATTGTGTATATAAGGCGTGAGGTACGGTAAACGGGTGTTGCGTCATACTCAGCTGATCGCACTTCCGGCGTCTCGTTGTGTTGCACGAGGGGTATGTATGGGTGTTTTCTTCGTGGTTTTCCGTAGGGTAGATGCTAAAAGTACTTTTAAATGTTTGTTGTCTGCTAATAGTAATTTTGGTTGGGCTGGCGTTCGGTTGAGTGCTTTTGCACCCCTGGATGGACAACAACCATTGCTTTGCAATTGCGCCCCGCTGTACCAGCGAACTGCATGTGATGCCTTTGTGGGTGATTTCTGCTGTCTGCATGTCATCGATTAAAGTGGTGGCTGCCGGATAGATGATGTGTTTTGCACGATTCGGTACGTACAAACTACTCCTACTTCCCTTTGGTCCCCATAAAGGTAACGTGGTTATAATTATTTTGTGTGTTTTAGGAGTTTAAACCATTCTGTGAGCGTGCCTGTTTTGCTTCCAGTTTGCATCTTACAACATCTTGACTTCAGCGTGGCTTGCACCCTCAACACTGCTGTTTTGCTTTATTTCATTTTGTTTAATAATTTGAGTTGCATTCATTAATTTGTTTTGTCTTTATATTGTGGTGCCCTTATTTGTGTTCCTTTCTTTCTTTATTACTTTTGTCTTTAACATTTGCTTTGCATTTATTAAATGCATGTTTTTCATCCGTTAAGTTTGTGTTGCATTTAATAACCTTTTATTTAGTTTTTTTTTACATTAATTTGTTTTGCATTTATTGTGTTTTCTTTTTGTTTTGGTTTCATTTATGTTGCTTTATTTTTGGTAACGCTGGCTTTGCATTTATTAATTTGCTTTGAATGTATTATTTTGCTCTGCATTTAATAATTTGCTTTGCATTTATTAAGTTGTCCTGTTATTGTTTTGCTTATTAATTTATTGCAATCAGTAATATTGGTTTGGTTCTGTCTTCCTTAATTTGTTGCAAACAGTAGAGCTTGTTTGCAATTGTTCAGTGTTGCTTTCACTGATTTGGTTTCCCTTTATTTCTGTTTGTTTTGCTGTAACTTATTATTTGTGGAAATTGTAACCAGTTTACTTTTGTTTTTGTTTTTTTGTATTTAACACTAGAAGTCCCAGGGAGCAGCCATTTGGCTTTTCTACCTATAAAACCCGCAGGACAGCCGATGGGCTGGAAGGCTTTAAGCTAATAGCCTTAATCAGCTGTGAACAGTTGCTTTTGTTATGTAAACAAGGTGGGGCCATGCTGAGCCACTTCAAGGAAACTTGTGTTTCACTTTGCCATCTTAGGGAGAAATCAACACACATGTTTTTTTTTTCCTTTGTTGCTGAGATTTATTGATAAAAAAAGTACAAAATAAAATTAATAAAAAAAAACAACCATTTGTACACATATTTACAAATAATATTAAAAAGTGAGTGAGTACATTCCAGCAATCACTCACAATCCTGGCACTGCCATGGTATCTCCCGTCTGCATTTACCACATGTGTATCTGTAGCAGTGAACACATCGCACAGTGGCATGATTGTTCTTGCATTGGTGTTTGGTGTTCCGGCTAAGAAGTTTATGCGCAAGTGACAGCGATGTGAAGAAATTGTCCGTGGTAACATTTCTGCCCTTGTCTAGGAATGGTTCCATCAGCCTCATCACTACATTTTCAGACAGTCTCTCTCCACTGGGACGACTAGGGTGCTTGCCAAGATATGGGAGGACATTACAAATGTACTTGGATTTTAGGTCGCAAGCCACCCAAAACTTGATACCAAACTTGTCAGGTTTAGTTGCAATATACTGCAGGAAACAGCAGCGAGTCTTTGACGGGAAAAGCTGTTCATCAAAGCTGATATGTAGACCAGGGTTGTAGGACGTGATGCAATTGGTGACAAATGATCCCCACACACTGGAAATTGCAGCAAACTTATCAGTCTTCGCTCGATCACTCCGGGTGGACCGGTCATCAAAGCGTAGGTGTCGCATGATGTCTTGGAAGCGGTTTCGCGGCATTGTTCCAATGATATGTGGGTTTCCCAGGTTTGCTGACCAGCAGTCACGTAGTGATGGAACCTTGGTAAGCCCCCGGAAGATGACAATTGCAATAAATGCCATTAGTTCAGGGAGGGCCATGAACCAATGAACATGCTCCGTTTCCTGTGCATGTTGACTAGTCCATTCTTGAATGCTATGAAGCATATCAAGAGTGATGAAACACAGGAAGCTCTGAAGGCGACTCGAGATACTTTTCCTGGCCTTAGCCGTTGGCTCTCCATCTGCAGCGTACGCTTTGATTGGGGTGAAAGGGAGACGCGTCCCCACCTGTTCTTCACGCCACACTGTGCCATCTTTCGCTGTCTCTGTCAGGTCAGTCCCCAAACTGGCTCTCTTTTTTTGGTTGCTGTCTCCTCATCTGCAGTGTGAACAAATTCAAATTGTGAGCAATGGAAAAGTCAAATTATATCACAAATGCATGCATAGATACTAATAATAATTACAGTGTCTCCTTCTCTGTATCGGAATAATGTCTGAAATATCTTCCTAAATAAAAAGATACAACTAAGGCAAAGAAACAACTAATAATGTTTTGCACTTCAGATGGCAGTGAATGTCTGCTAAGTAGTACAAACAAAAAAGTGGACAATACAAAAAAGGCAGAGTAAATATTTATGTCACTCCACTCTGCTTTTTTTGTGTTTTTCTCTTACTGGTTTGAAATGAAATAGGAAATAATATGAAATGAAACTTAACCTGAAGACAGATCAGACAGCTCTGAGTCCAAATCCGGCTGAAGTTCTATGTCTTCTCCATCTGAGTCACAAGGGTTTACTTCACTCAGGATAATTTCCAAGGCCTGCCGAGTGGTGAGTCTTGTTAGCAGCCCTCCCTCCCCCACACATACAAACAAGCCACCAGCAACCATTCACACACACACCCCCAACCCCCCTGCAGATTGCTCAGGTAATGACCACATTTACACATGAATTGATGCTAATGATAGCCAAAAGACTAGCCAGTTAGCATCCACTTGGCTAAAGGAGGGGTAAAAATCTCCGGGACTTCTAGTGTTAACTGTTCGTTGATTGGTTGATGTTCTTTTTTTCTTTTCTCCTTTTCTGTACTGGAGCTGGGGCCTGTAGAGGGCAGACTGACCATTCCCATGTGGTCTGATTTGGATGCGAATAGCTTAGTGAACTCTGTACATTCTTCGGTTCCGGCTGCATGGCACCCGCAGTAGGGAAACTGGGTAACGGTGAGACGGCATAGTCGTGGATCTAAAAACTGCTTTTCCGTTCCGGTTAGAACATCAAACAGGTTCTCCCCTCTCAGTGAAGCACCCACTGAGTATCCTGTTGAAAGTGCCCTAGTCATTGGTGATTCTATTACACGGAACGTGAAAATAGAGACACCAGCCACCATAGTCACATGTTTACCGGGAGCCAGAGCGCCTGACATCAAAGCAAATTTAAAAGTGCTGGCTAAAGCTAATCGTAAATTCTCTAAGATTATTATTCACGTCGGCACTAATGATGTTCGACTTCGCCAGTCGGAGATCACCAAAATTAACATTAAAGAGGTGTTTGAACTCGCTAGTACGATGTCAGAGGCTGTTTATTGTTCTGGACCGCTCCCTGTTAAAAGGAGTGATGAGATAGTTAGCAGACTATCATCACTCAATGGCTGGTTGTCTAAGTGGTGTCCGCAAAATAACATAGGGTTCATAGACAATTGGAAAATATTTTGGGGCAGACCTGACCTGTTGAAGAAGGATGGCATCCATCCCTCCTGGGGTGGTTCCGCTCTTCTCTCTAGTAATTTGACACATAGTCTTAGAGCTAAACCTTGACTCACTAGGCCCCAGGTCAGTAAGCAGACAAACTGGCTAAACCGACCATCTACTAGCTGTCTCACGTCACCGGAGTCAGATAAATCCCAGCACAAAGAGACTCTTTCACCTAGATATTATCATATAGAGACTGTGTCTGTTCCCCGAATTAGTAAATACAAAAAAACATCCAAACCATTCAACAGTAAACATTTAATTGATGTCCAACAAATAAACAACAGATATAATACAGATGAACAATTGATAAAGCTTGGGTTGCTGAATATTCAATCCCTTTCCCCAAAAGCGCTTATTGTTAATGATATCATTACAGATAATAATCTAGATGTGCTGTGTTTGACAGAAACCTGGCTAAAACCTGACGACTACATTACTGTAAATGAGTTCACCCCCCAAGATTATTGTTATAAACATGAGCCACGTCTGAAAGGTTAAGGGGGAGGGGTTGCTGTAATTTATAATAATATCTTCAGTATTACTCAGAAGTCTAGTTTCAAATATAATTCCTTGAAAGTTTTGGTGCTTTATGTAACGTTATGTAGTGTACATGATAAAACCCGTTTAACATTTGTGTTAGGTACTGTATACTAGGGATGCGCGGTATACCGGTACTGGAAAAATACCGGTATATATTTTATTTCAAACGGTACGATATCATGATTTTGCTCATTTCGGTATATGCTGCTGTTCCGAAGTACACCGCTAGGTGGCAGCGCGCTACCCAAACTGACGTGAAACCGGCAAATGTGGCAACAGAACAAGATGAATACAGCAGTTGAATCTCACTCAACACGCACAAAACTCATTAAAAAAAAGAGGAGTAGACGTGAAACTTGGAATTACTTTGCTTATAAAACTGCTGAAGAACCATCAAACCTTGCCAAGCATCGGTCACTTAATTCCTGACTTGTAAGACATTATGAGATCGACAGGTGAGTGCATAATTCTAACGATCTAATTTAGACATTTTTCTTTTAACACTGATTAACGCACATACATAAGATCGTATCGTTTAAATATAATGAAATCTCCAGCGTTCGTTTCAACCAGTGACGTTACTTTAGACCTAATATTTGCACGCATACTATTGCACTATTTACATCCGCGAAAGACATACCCAACTCTGTTTATGTGACTACTCACTAAAGATTGACATTTTTGACATAATTTTGTGTGTATTTGACTGAGGAAAAACAATTTAATTTGGAAGGCGCGAGCTCTTTAGGCCTGAGCTCTTTAGGCCTGTGTGTGTGTGTGTGTGTGTGTGTGTGTGTGTTTGTTGTTGGCATGAGCGCAAAGAAAGCTCTCTCTCAAAGAGCTCTCATCCCATATGTATTACGAAATGCTATAAAATCGCTTGCATGTTCAAATTGGCGAGGTTTAAAAAGACGTGCGCAGTGATTTCCGTCAGCTGTCCCGCAACGGAAGCGAAAGTGTTGAATCTGAGCGTGCAGACTGCTTTTATAGTCCATGCATGATGTCTTTTGAAGCCAGAAGCAATTTGCTCATTTTGAGAGAATGGAGACGCGCAGTAATGCTGAAATTACTTACAAAAAAGTTTCCAAATGACTGATTATTGTGATAATCTTTGTTGATTAATTTAATAATAAACATTTGCGGTAATTTCCCGCTTCATAAACCCAAAACTTGCGAGAGTGAGTAAAATTATGCGCAATACCCGCATCAAAATTCAGACCCTGTATGGTATCGATTTAATATCGGTACTTCGGTATTAGATTGTGGTACCGTACCGAAGCCAAAATTGTGGTATCGAGCCATCCCTACTGTATACAGGCCACCAGGGCACAATACAGACTTTATCAAAGAATTTGCTGATTTTCTATCAGAGTTAGTACTGGCCATAGATAAAGTACTAATTGTTGGGGATTTTAATATCCATGTAGACAAACTAAAAAGACGCATTGGGATTAGCATTTAAAGACATTCTAAACTCTATTGGAGCAAGGCAACACGTGTCAGGACCCACTCATTGTCATAATCATACTTTAGACCTAATATTGTCACATGGAATAAATGTTGATACCGTTGAAATTCTGCAGCAGAGCAATGACATCTCAGATCATTACCCAGTATCATGTATACTTAATTTAGCTAAAGTTGCAAAGCCGCCCCCTCGCTTCAAAAATGGCAGGACAATCACTGCCGCCACTAAAGATTGCTTTTTAAATAATCTTCCTCATCAGTATCATCTCCTCAGCATCCCAGGTAGCTTATAAGAACTCCATGTTGCAACAGAAACTATTGACTCTCTCTTTTGCAGTACTTTAGACACAGTTGCTCCCCTGCGCTTAAAGAAGATTAAAGAAAATAGTCCAATGCCGTGGTACAACGAGCACACTCGGGCCCTTAAAACAGCAGCCAGAAAAATGGAGCGCAGCTGGAAGAAAACAAAACTAGAGGTCTTTCGTAATTCGTGGAAAGAGCACATGATCGCATACAGAAAGGCCGTAAAAACTGCTAGATCTGCTTATTTCTTGACTCTCTTGGAAGAAAACAAACACAACCCTAGGTATTTATTTGATACAGAGGCTAAATTAAAAAATTAGGGGGGGGGGGGGGGGGCGTGGTTTAGCGAGGTCTGTGACGGGAGAGAGAGTCGGGAAACAGGTGCGCCGTAAGTGGGTCAAGTGCAAAGCATAAACACCCGTGTCTTGTTTCAGTAATGGGCGTGGAGAGACCGGACATAAGCCATCCGGAAGAGCGCTTTGAGGAGAGAGAGACTGTCTGGAGGCTTGGGAGACACATGAACAGAGAGACGAGAGAACACAGAGAAACATTGAGATTGCCCGTACCAGTTTGAGTTTATTGTGAAACGCCAGTGGGCGTGATTTATGTTGTATAACGAAAAGAGAGAAAATAAAGCATCCCGAGTCTCCAACACGCCGATCCTGCCTTCTTCCTTCCATCCAACAAACGAACATTATTACAGTGGTGCCGAAGCCCGGGAAGGAAGAAGCAGCCGCCGCCATGCAATCGCCGCCACCGTCATCGCCATTTGCAGAGGTCATTTCATCCCTCGCGGTCAGGAACAGCACCAGGCCCTGCTGGACCTGAGGGGCGACCAGGAGTGCCGCTTCCAGGTGATTGTGCAGGGCCAGCAGGAGGACCGCGAGAGGTTCCGGAGCTGGATGGACCGGGAGGCCCGGGCAGGAACCCCAGCGGTCCCGAGCGCAACCACCCACCTGCCGCTGAACAAGATGGGGCCACAGGATGATCCAGAGGTCTTCTTGGACCTCTTCGAGAAGACGGCCACAGCGGCAGGATGTGCTCAGGACTAATGGTCGGTGCGGCTGATCCCCCTGCTGTCGGGGGAATCCCAGACCGCAGCCCAGCAGCTACCTGTCCGGAACCTCCTGGTCTTCGACGACCTCAAGAGGGGCATCCTGCAGAGGGTCGGCTGAAGCCCCGAGCAACACAGCCAGCGGTTTCGGTCGCTGGAGCTGGGCGAAAGTGGCCGGCCCTTCGTAATGGCCCAGCAGCTCCGGGACTCCTGCCGCAAATGGCTGGTGGCTGAGGGGAACGATGTCGGGAGAATCATCGACATCGTGGCACTGGAGCAGTTCATCACTCGGCTCCCACAAAGAACTGCCGAGTGGGTCCAGTGCCACCGACCGACGTCGTTGGACTCGGCCATCACCCTGGCGGAGGACCACATGGTGGCGTGCCCGGGGGTCGGCAGACCCCTACCATCTCTCTCTCTCTCCTCTTCTTTTTCTTCCCCTCCCTCATCTCCCTCTCAGAAACCTGTCCCTCTCCCCAGGTCTCGTCCTCCAGGCCCGCTCAGAATTCCACCCCGAGGGAGGGGTGGATCCAGCCTGGAGTTTGCCGGGGCTCCGCGAGCTCCGCCAAGAGGGGCGGGGCTGAGCTCCGGCAGGACCAATGCTGCGCCCTCGTTCCTGCTCTCTCCACGGCCAGCGCTGGGCCCACTTACCACCACAGGGGTGGCGGGTAGGTCTGGGCCGGTCTGTTGGCATTGCGGGGACCCGGACCATTTTATGGACCGGTGTCCAATGATGGAGGTGGGGACAATGATCCGGGTCCCGGATGTCCCGCAGGCTGTCCCCGGTCAGGCTGGCTGGTACCAGATACCCGTGAGTATTAAGGGGGGCACCTATCCGGCTCTGGTGGATTCGGGTTGTAACCAAACCTCGATCCACCAAAGCCTGATTCAGCCCGAGGCATTGGATACAAACCGCATGGTTCAGGTTCGGTGTGTGCACGGGGACGTGGTGAGGTATCCTGTAGTGTCAGTGATTAAATTTCGGGGGCAAAAGCATAATGTGGAGGTGGCGGTTAGTCCGCACCTCAGACATCCGCTGATTCTGTGAACCAATTGGCCAGCTTTTAAAGATTTATTGGGGTATTTGTGTGCGGATGTCTCTTGTGATAAAAGGGAGCCGGGAACGGCAGCGACTGTGCAGGTGGGAGAGACTGAACCGGGACCACTGAGCACTGACCCGCGGGAACCGAGCGCTATTGAGAGGCTGATCCTTTCGGAGCGCGATGACTTTCCCCTGGAACAGTCTCAGGATGAGTCGTTAAAACACGCTTTCGAGCAGGTCCGTTCCATCGACGGCCAGACCCTCCAACCTGAACAGCCGCTCTCGTTTCCGTATTTTGCTATTATAAAAGACCGTTGTATAGGGTGATGCAAGACACTCAGTCAAAGGAAAATACAACCCAGTTGTTAGTGCCAAAGAGGTGCCGGGAAATGCTTTTCCAGGCGGCTCATTGTAATCCCATGGCTGGACACTTGGGACAGGGAACCACATTAAATCGTCTCATGGCCCGTTTCTTTTGGCCGGGCAGTCACGAGAATGTGCGCAGGTGGTGCGCGTCTTGTCGGGAATGTCAGCTGGTGAATCCGCCGGCCGCCCCAAAAGCGCCATTGCGCCCCCTTCCGTTAATGCAGGTCCCCTTCGAGAGAATTGGTATGGACCTCATCGGGCCATTAGAATGATTGGCACGGGAGCATCGTTTTGCATTAGTGATAGTGGACTATGCAACACGATACTCGGAGGCAGTAGCGCTCCATAACATCTCCGCGAAAGGTGTTGCGGACGCTCTGTTTCGTTTAATATCCCGCGTGGGGATCCCGAAAGAGATCCTCACGGATCAGGGCATGGCGTTTATGTCACGTACTTTACGCGAACTGTACGAATTATTGGGCATTAAATCGATTCGCACCAGCGTCTATCACCACAAACAGACGGGCTGGTGGAGCGATTTAATCGCACGTTGAAAACCATGATTCGTAAGTTCGTTCACGAGGACGCCAAAAATTGGGATAAATGGTTAGAACCCCTGTTGTTCGCTGTACACGAAGTCCCGCAAGCCTCCACGGGGTTTTCCCCCTTCGAGCTACTTTATGGCCATCAGCCCCGCGGGGTGCTAGATGTCCTAAAGGAAACTTGGGAGGAGGGACCTTCTGATGGGCGAAACGAAGTCAGTATGTCCTGGACCTGAGAACAAAACTCCACACTCTGGGGCGGCTTTCAATGGAGAATTTGTTGCAGGCTCAGGGCAAACAGTCCCGGCTATATAACAGGGGTACTAAACTGCGAGAATTTACACCGGGAGAGAAAGTCCTTGTGTTGCTCCCCACATCAAGCTCTAAATTACTAGCGAAGTGGCAAGGACCCTTTGAGGTTACACAGCGAGTTGGGGATCTCAATTATGAGGTGGTGCGCACGGACAGGGGTGGGGCACGTCAAATCTACCACCTTAATCTCCTTAAAAAATGGAGCGAGGCGGAATCAGTGATGCTGATGACGGTAATTGGGACAGAGGATGATCTCGGGCCAGAAGTGACCGCTAACACAAAATCCATCGCTCTGGCCCCAGGGGGAGATCACCTGTTGCCGTCACAGCTCACTGATCTGGCCCAGTTGCAAGCAGATTTTGCGGACGTGTTCTCACCCCTTCCCGGGCGAACTAACCTCATTCAGCACCATATTGAGACCGAGCCGGGTGTGGTAGTTCGCAGCCGGCCGTACCGTCTGCCTGAACACACAAAAAAGGTGGTTCAGAGTGAGTTAGAGGCAATGCTTGATATGGGGGTAATTGAAGAGTCCCACAGTGACTGGGCCAGCCCGATAGTTTTAGTACCTAAAACGGACGGCTCGGTGCGTTTCTGTGTGGATTACCGCAGGGTGAATGCTGTGTCGAAATTCGACGCGTATCCAATGCCGAGGATTGACGAATTGCTTGATCGGCTGGGCACCGCTCGTTTTTATTCGACACTGGATTTAACGAAAGGATACTGGCAGATCCCCTTATCACCTTTATCTAAAGAAAAAACAGCTTTCACAACGCCGTTCGGGTTGCACCAATTTGTTACGCTTCCTTTTGGGTTGTTTGGGGCTCCCGCCACGTTTCAGCGTCTCATGGACCGCATTTTACGGCCCCACGCTGCATATCTGGATGACATTGTCATTTATAGTAATGACTGGCAGTGACATATGGAGCATGTGAGGGCTGTTCTGAGAACGCTGAGGGGGGCGGGGCTAACAGTCAACCCAAAGAAGTGTGCAGTTGGGCGTGTGGAGGTCAGGTATCTGGGCTTCCACTTGGGTCACGGGCAGGTGCGTCCCCAAATTTATAAGACGGCAGCGATTGCAACCTGCCCGAGACCCAAGACCAAAAAGGAGGTGAGACAGTTCCTGGGGCTGGCGGGATATTATAGGAGGTTTGTGCCCAATTATTCGGAACTCGCTAGCCCGCTGACTGATCTCACTAAAAAGAAAGCGCCAGATCCGGTCCAGTGGACGGAGCGATGTCAGCAGGCCCTCACCCAGATAAAGGCTGCCCTATGTGGGGGGCCACTTTTACAGTCTCCTGATTTTTCTCTCCCCTTTCTGTTAGAGACTGACGCGTCGGACAGGGGGCTGGGAGCAGTCCTGTCCCAGGAGGTGGGGGGTGAGGATCGGCCGGTGCTGTACATTAGTCGGAAGCTCTCTAAGAGGGAGACTAAGTACAGCACCATTGAGAAAGAATGCCTAGCTATTAGGTGGGCGTCCTCACCCTCCGATATTACCTCCTGGGGCGGGAATTCACCTTCTGTTCGGACCACGCTCCCCTGCAGTGGCTCCACCGCATGAAGGATACCAACGCGCGGATCACCCGTTGGTATATCGCTTTACAGCCTTTTAAGTTCAAGGTGATCCCCAGGCCGGGGGGGCAGATGGTGGTAGCTGACTTCCTCTCCGGGGGGGGAGTCAGGCGGTGGGGGTATGTGCTGGGATGGGCGTGGTTTAGCGAGGTCTGTGACGGGAGAGAGAGTCAGGAAACAGGTGCGCCGTAAGTGGGTCAAGTGCAAAGCATAAACACCTGTGTCTTCTTTCAGTAATGGGCGTGGAGAGACCGGATATAAGCCATCCGGAAGAGCGCTTCGAGGAGAGAGAGACTGTCTGGAGGCTCGGGAGACACACGAACAGAGAGACGAGAGAACACAGAGAAACATTGAGATTGCCCGGACCAGTTTGACTTTATTGTAAAACGCCAGTGGGCGTGATTTATGTTGTATAACGAAAAGAGAGAAAATAAAGCACCCCGAGTCTCCAACACGCCGACCCTGCCTTCTTCCTTCCATCCAACGAACGAAGATTATTACAGTATGCTTGACTCTGTACCGACTAGGCTATTAAAAGAGATGCTACCAGAGGTCATAGATCCTCTTCTTAATATCATTAATTCATCTTTGTCATTAGAATATGTACCGAAAACTTTTAAGTTGGCTATTATTAAACCACTTATTAAAAAAACGCAACTTGGTCCTACAGAATTAGTCAATTATAGGTAAATCTCAAATCTACCCTTTCTGTCAAAAATACTTGAAAAGGCAGTGTCTTCACAATTATGTTCCTTTTTAGAAAGAAATGGTATCTGTGAGGATTTCCAGTCAGGATTTAGGAATGCATAGCTGATATAAAACATTGGATGACCAGTAATTTCCTGCAACTTTTTAATTATGGACAAAAAAGCTCCACAAGTAGTAACCTAGAATGCTGTCTAACACTTGATGGCTGCTCTGTCAAATCCTCGTCATCAGTGAGGAACCTGGGTGTGCTCTTTGATACCAATCTTTCGTTTGAAAGCCACGTTTCTAGCATCTGTAAAATTGCATTCTACCATCTTAAAAATATATCTAAATTACGGCACATGCTCTCAAAGCAAAATGCTGAACAGTTAGTTCATGCGTTCATGACCTCAAGGCTAGATTATTGTAATGCTCTACTGGGTGGTTTCCCTGCTCGCTTAGTAAACAAACTCCAGCTGGTCCAAAACGCAGCAGCTCGAGTTCTTACTAGAACCAGGAAGTATGACCATATTAAACATTGCATACATTTTAAAATCTTGCTTATTACTTACAAAGCACTAAATGGTTTAGCTCCCCATTACTTGAGCGAGCTCTTAACATATTATACTCCATCACGTCTACTGTGGTCTCAAAATTCTGGCCAGTTGATTATACCGAGAATATCGAAATCAACTGCAGGCGGTCGATCCTTTTCCTATTTAGCACCTAAACTCTGGAACAGTCTTCCTAACATTGTACGGGAAGCAGATACACTCTGTCAGTTTAAATCTAGACTAAAAACACATCTCTTTACTACGGCATACACATAAAACACTTTTTCAATGAAATGATTGTTAGGCTGCATTAACTAGGTCAGCCGGAACCGGGAACACTTCCCATAACACCTGATGTATTCGTTAAATCATCAGAAGAATGGCATCTACGCTAATGATAGTCTCTCTGTTTTATCCCAAGGTTTACTGCAGTCAGCCGGATCTGGGCCGTATCCAGATCAGATGGTGGACCTGCGCCCAGACAAGACCAATGCATGACCCTGAAGTGTCTGCAGAGACCGTGTCAATTAGACCTGAAATTGCCTCATCGACACGGCATCCTCAATAAACCCGTCTCCGGCGTGATGACTCCGATTTTTCGAATATTACAATTTAATAATTCTTAAATTGATATGTCATCCTCAATAAACCCGTCTCCGGCGTGTTGCCTCCGATCCTTCGAATATTCCAATCTATTATGACCTCTGACCTGTAAAGTTGCCAGAATAATAATCATACACTGCTTGTTAATTGGCCAAAGGAGAACTGGCACCCCTACTGAGCCTGGTTTCTCCCAAGGTTTATTTTTCTCCATTAGGTAACCGGATGGGGTTTTGGTTTCCTTGCCACTGTTGCCTCTGGCTTGGCTTGCTCAGTTGGGGACACTAAATTTTTAAATATCCAAATAAATCTAATTATTAAACTAAATTAACCATATAAACTGAATTACTGATCTAATTACTGATCTAAAGCCCACTGTCACTGTATGATAGTTGAAATGAACTGATGATCTAACCGTTTTCTCCAGAACGGCTATAGGGCTGAATAAAATTTATTTTTATTATTTTCCTGTTTAACACTGTAAAGCTGCTTTGAAACAATCTGCATTGTTAAAAGCGCTATATAAATAAAGTTGACTTGACTTGACTTGTGTGAGTGTGGTTTGTGGTTTGTGTTGTTATTATTATTACTGCGGGCATTCTTGAAGCCCGGTGTCAAGCCTGCCTCCCTAGTGGTAAGCCCCAGCTCTTTTGTTGTGGTGTCTTTTCTTGTTTCTTTCTTTTTGTTTGATAATTGTTTTACAGCAGGTGGTGTTTTTTGCTGCTTGGAATGTCCCCTGTTATGTGTGATTCATTGAACTAGACAAATTTAAATTAATTATTGTTTAATAAAGATGTACAAGTTTTATACAAGGTACCCATGCCTCTTGGTCATTTGCTGAGAAATCGGACCTGTGCCCCTTTGGACTTTTCCCAGAGCATAGTTCTGGGTGGCGTAGTCGTAATCTTTTGGAACTAGTAATATAATTTAGAAATTCGAGTGCCTATCGCTGCTGTCCGCTCTTGTAATACCCCTGATTGCCACACGTACGTGAGGGTCCTTGTACAGTGTGTATGTTGCAAATTTTGTCACCAGAATAGTATGCTCACCACTTTTTGTAACTGCGTGTACTTTGTATGCGCAGGTGGCACATGCGCATTTAATTTTTCTGCAGTAATTATTTTGAGGTGGGCGTTGATTCACAAGGTAGTGTAAGAAAAACTGCATAAACGGAAGAGACTGAAAGACGGACAAGCTACAGCAACAATGGATGCCTACATGGATGAAGCATTGCGCAAAGAGGTCAGAAAGTACCCTAATTTGTACAACTCTAGCATGATAGAGTAAAAAGACATCTACATAGGTTCTAACTCATGGCAGGAGATTGCACAAACACTGGGCAAAGACGAGACATACTGCCGAAAAAGGTGGAAATATCTATGCAACAGATATTTCAGGGCTACAAAAACTGATGGAGTGGAGATGCGGGAGGGAAAAAACAATTCCCCAGATTGTGGTATTGCTCAAATGGCTCTCAGCATTCATCAAACACAGAGAGAAAGACTCAAACATTGAAAAACCATGCTATGCTATGTCTGTTGTTTTGCTGGCAGTTTTGCATTTCTGAATTTATTTTTTATTATTTCAGAACAAGTGTAGTGATCAAGCTGACTCACTGGTCACTCTGAACCTTGAGTGCATCGCCTTGGGCCCATCTACAAGAACACTTTATTCCAGTCCTCCCTATGCACATCCCCTCTATCATCCCCATCATCTTCTGGGCCCTTTGCATGGCGTTCAACTGCCTCCCCGACACCCTCTCTTGCCTGTTTCAAAGTCAAAGAAGAGGATGAGAAGGATGAGGATGAGAGGATGAGGATGAGAGTCTGAATCAGAATCTGAAACTGTAAATCTGTCTGCAGACAACAGTTGTTTTTTTGTCAAAATCACAGAACAAAGGATTTAAAGGGGAAAAAGACTGTAATATGCATATCAATGTAAATATGCGTGTGTATGTATGGGGCGCCGTTTGTAAAGTGGCTAACGCTGAAAATAACAGCAACATTTTATCACATTTAGCTTCAAACAATGTTTAAAAAAACTGGTATGAATTTTTGACGGTCACTTTTTAGCACATTTACTACAATATTTGTCAACTTAGAGATATTTTAAATAGTTAAATCTAAATATTAAATGTTACACCTAAATGTTAAATGTTAAATCTAAATCCAAATCTAAATGTAAAATCTAAATGTTAAATCTAAATCTAAATGTTGAATCTAAATGTTTTGGGTGAAACTAAATATTTAACTAATATGCAAATTCAAAATGCAGATAACCGGAAGTGCCAAAATAAAAGCTTGAGGAGGTCAGTGTGTGTTTATAGCATCGTGTCAAATAAGTAACAAATAAAAACCATCTCATCCGAGGAAATTGACTCTTGGACATGGATTATCGTGATAATAGCTACCTAAAATAATAAACACATTTGGAGAAACTGTATTTGAAGAGTAGGATAGTGTCACTTTTATGAAAAGTGCGGGACTTATGATGACCTGTAGCCATAATAGCCAGCCACGAGGGGTCTCACTTTGACTGAATGTTATGTCCTCACTCATCATGTCATCACTCTGTATATTTCATGTGTTTTTAATGTTTATATGCCCAGCAGTCAAAAACCAGGGTTGAGATTGGCAAAGGAAACAATAAAGAGAGATACATTTTATGCTTTTTTACAGTATGCACCCTGACTCTGGTACCTTATTCACATTAAATTAAATGTCTTTATCATTGTGACTACCTCTGTCCTCCATCAGCTATAAACACACACTGACCTCCTCAAGCTTTTATTTTGGCACTTCTGGTTATGGGCATTTTGAATTTACGTATAAGTTAAATATTTAGTTTCACTCGAAACATTTAGATTCAACATTTAGATTTAGATTTCGATTTAACATTTCAATTTCGATTTAACATTTAGATTTAGATTTAACATTTAGATTTAGAATTAGATTTAACATTTAGATTTAGCATTTAACATTTAACCTTTAACATTTAGGTGTAACATTTAATATTTAGATTTAACTATTTACAATATCTCTAAGTTGACAAATATTGTTGTAAATGTGCTAAAAAGTGACCGACAAAAATTCATACCAGTTTTAAACATTGTTTGAAGCTAAATGTGACAAAATGTTGCTGTTATTTTCAGCGTGAGCCGCTTTACAAAGGGCGCCCCATATGTATATGAATAGCAATATATATCAAAATGTCTTATTTTTAATAAAATCATTTATATTCACTTTAAGTTGTGCACTTTCATATTTATATTTTGACTTTAATGCCACCTGTGTGCCTTAACTTGTACAATTGTACTTTATCCGTTTAATAGCATTTATCATGATATTTCTGTATTTTTTTTAAATAATTTACAGTATTCTGTTGTGCACTTTAATGTGGACTTCACAAAACCATGTGTGCATAAAACTTTAATTGCATTTTTACACAAAACATGCTTACAAAAGTATAAATATAAATGTATTCATTTTTATATAAAACATTTATTCAAATTATTGCTGTTATTATTATTCTTTTTTAACAGTCATATGGAGACATTATTATAACAAAACAGATGTTTGTGGCTTTGGCAGGTGAATGCTTTTGAATAGGTGTTTCGGGTCTAGAAGATTGGTGTCTCAAGCTTCCATTTGTGACCTATGTTTTATTCTCAAAGTCATATAGTGACCGTAATTTATTAATATGTGTCAGGAGTTATGAATATGAAAACCGATTATAAAACTTAGATTGTAATATGAGCATCAGCTGATCTCATTCATAAAACACTCCTCTATTCTCGTCATGAAGACTCACGACAAAACAACATCCCTCAGGGCTTTTAGTTCAAAAGTGTGTAGATGAGGAGAAATATTGATAGATTCTCATATGTCTGTGTCAAATTTCTATACAGAGAAGTGTTATTATTTCAATCTGTTGTGTTTTCAGTTCATACTGGCAGCCGGAGGGCGCTCCCTGCACTTGTAGTCCATATACGGTAGACGGAGAAGATACCCTGTGACATTCTCCCTGACATAATCAGCTTCCAGAAATCACTATAACATGCAGATAGACATGTTTGAAGTTAATAAACACACAATCGCGACACTATATGGCTTATCTGTATTATTTATACCATGTTGGGTGTTTTCATAATAGATTATATTAATAATGCAATGCTATTCAAGCTTTTATAATTATGCAGAATATTGTAAAATATTCATTAATAAAAAATATTTTCTGTCTGATTTTTTGATCCAAAGCCAAATGAGATCACATAAGGTTATTTAAAACATTTGACTTGTGATATAAAGTAAGTTTGGAGTAAAAAGATGGTTTTAATCTCATTAATTGTTGTGTTTTAATTAGTTAATAAATCATAAATTATTTGTGGCAGATAATATAGATTGTTTTAAGCAAAAACTCACTTCATTTTGATACCCCCCGCTATTATGTTCTTTTGTTATATCATGTGTTATCTCATCATTATTCATTAGATCGGGCTTTCCTGTAGCTCAAACAGTAGAGTGTGGCGCTAGCAACGCCAAGGTCATGGGTTTGATTCCCAGGGAAAGCAAGAACTGACAAAATGTAAAAAAATGTGTACCTTGAATGCAATCTAAGTCGTTCTGGATAAAAGCATCGGCTAAATGCATAAATGTAAATGTAAATGTAGATATCACGCAAATTTTAAATCAGTGTATTGTTTTATGTGAATGAGTAGGCTCAATGATTCTCACATCAGTTTGAAGCAAAAACTCAATGCAAATACACACATTATTCAAAAGTCTTGTGAACACATATCTATTGTGTGTTTTGAGGCCTTAATTAAATTTTTTTTTTTTTCAAAAATCATGCATAAACATTTTTCTCTCAAAAATACAAGCATGTACATACATGTTGCTCAGATATTATGGTAGCCCAGTTTGTGCTGAATACAGTGTAATAACACTTTTGCCATTAATATGTTTATAAGCAACTTAAAAAAAAACACAAATGTCAGAGCATGTCAAAACTTCTAAAGGGCCCCAAAACAGCTCAGATTCCTAGGGGTTAAGGTGTTTATAAGCAACTGAAAAAAACACAAATGTAAGAGCATGTCAAAACTTCTAAAGGGCCCCAAAAGAGCTCAGACTCCAGAGGGTTAAGGAAGATCCCGGAATCCATTTACTACGGCAGAAAACAGCATTGTATCTATCGCTGTGAAAACACTGATGCACCTTGTGATCTCCATGGCAATTGCCCTCGACGCCGTGAGTGGGGCTGCATATCCGCTGATCAGTGTGGTTTGGCCCATTATATTTTTACATGCAGACGGAGTTAACTGTAGCCTCTCTCTGTGGTGATTATTAGTCTTTGGAAAAGTCAAAAGGCCGTCACACCTCCGATTTGAATGAGTCAACGTAAACTACGCGCGGAGTGGATGGTTCCTCATTCTGGCCAGTGCCAGAGGGTAGATTGCCACCAGAATCGCTGCTTGACCAAAAACTTGGTTTGATTTACCCCTGGATGACAAGCAACGCTAGAACAATGACTCCATCTGATAATGTCAGATTGTAAATTCTCCGGCACAAACAGATGATATTCTTGGAACCCGTGTTGCGAATTAGCTCTGAGAGGAAATATGAATAATTATTCATAACTCATTATTATTATTTATTATGATTAATTATGAATATTTGAAGCAGTTAAATAGATTAACTTGATGTAGCTACATTAACATTACAACCAATCAATCAGTTCCAATTTTTCATGGCCACAGAAAAATAATTCTTTCCTTGAATTTACGTAAGCACTTAGAGTGCATAACAAGATCGATCATTTAAGGGACAATTTGTTTGCAGGCAGGGAGTCAGGACCAAACATATAGGGCCCTATTTTAACGATCTGAAACGCAAGTGTCAAAACGCGAAGCGCAAGTAACTTTGTGGGCGGGTCTCGGCGCTGTTGCTATTTTCCCGGCGGGATAAATGGCTCTTGCGCCCAGCGCAAATCTAAAATGGGTTGGTCTGAAGTAGCTTCATTATTCATAGGTGTGGTTTGGGCGTAACGTGAATAAACCAATCCGAGCGTCATCCAACATTCCCTGTAAAAGCAGGTGCGCAAGTTCCATTATGGATTGCTATTATTATGGCGTATTTACCAGGCGCACGCCAGGAGCGGTTCACAGCCGAGGAGACTGATGTTCTTGTTAGAGCAGTGAAAGACAGAGAAGTGAAGTTGTAATGTTGTACATTATGGTAAAGGTGATTTCACAGTCTTTTTTTTTTCAGTCTTTCAGTTTTTTCAGTTTTTCAGTCGATTTTTTTTCCTGGTTCTTGACGGACAAACCAATTTGTCAGATGTCCTTATATACATATATGTCTTGCCACTATTGGGCAAACAGGTCTTATCCTTAATTATTACAATTAGCCTGAATCATTTGTAAGCTAGATTTATGCCTATTTTTTCACATCTTCGTGGCACACCACAATGATTTCCGTCATCTCATGTGTTAATATTTTTTTTGTGTAACAATTTATGATTTGCAAAAATAACTGTTGCATCTGTGTAGATTACATGAGCAAAGTGTATGCGCGTTGTGCACGCTATACATTATGGTCAAGCATGCGCCCTTAAAATAGCATAATGAACAACGCGCCACTGACTTTAGACTAGGTTTTTTCTGGTCAGTGGCGCAATTGTTTAATGGAACAGCAAAATAGCACCAGGGATTGTTTGCGCCGGAACACGCCTCCTTTTTTGCGCTGAACCGCCCAGGTAGCGCAAGTTCATTCACTAGTTTAGCGACGTGCTTCTGTGGAGGGAAAAGCGCGCTTTGCGCGGGTGCAAAATAGGAATGACACATGCGTCGGTGTACAAAGTCAATTGCGCTGGGTGCAAGATAGGGCCCATAGTGTGCACAAACTTTATTAACTAAAGCGCGGACAAGACTAAAACTAACATGAGGGTTAGGGTTAGGGTTAGGGTTACTGTAACGCACTTCTCATCGGGATCCTTAACAAAAGCTTGCAGAGACTGCAGTATGTTCAGAAAAGTGCTGCTAGGATCCTGATGAGAGTTCGAAAATACGATCACATCACACCCATTCTCCATTCACTTCACTGGCTTCCTGTTACCGCCAGGAATGAATATAAGGTCTCCCTTCTAACCCACCAGTGCATCTATGGAAATCCCCCCCCCCCCCCCCCCCATCTGAAAGAACTACTCACACCTTCAACTACAACTCGATCACTCCGTTCAACAAACTCAAACCGCCTCCTTCTCCCCAAGACAAAGCTCAGCACTGTGGGTGATCAGGCTTTCTGTTCTGCCACTCCTCGGATTTGGAATGCCCTCCCCGACCATCTGAGGGCACCTCAAACTACTGAGACTTTTAAAAAAGGACTAAAAACATTTCTTTTTAGGAGAACTTATGACTTTTAACCATTCAATCTATTAGTATTTTATCCTTCTTAAATGATCTTGACTGTAGCACTTTGAGATTTGTTCCAAATGTAAAGTGCATTATAAATAAAATTTATTATTATTATTATCATTATGAAACATACATACACAAAACATACATGACAAGAGGTACGGTTAAAGTGGATGCAGGGAAAAGGGTCAGAACAGATGGATGAGGTTATGCAAAGAGTCTAAACCTACACAGCAATTTGTATTTTGTACTTTACTTGCATTTAGCCTGAGCTGTAGAAGACCGTCCGAGGTGAAATCGCAGGAGAACATTTCGATGGTTCCGTCCGATGGCATTGAAGTGGCGATCAAGCTCTTCTGCATCAATTGAAGAAGAACTGATGATCTTGCGTGGTTATTTCGACTCCACACATGATTTTTGTTAACCATAGTATGCAATTCTAAAAAACATAAATCCAACAGAGATTGAATTTACAGAGACCAAATCCTATAAAAACAAATCATGAGATGGATATATGGATATATGTTATATATTTATCGCGTGGTTGTTTCGACTCCATCGAGGTTGAGGAAGTTGCACAGGCCTTAAGGAGTTTGGGCCTGCTGGCCCATGTCGTGGCATCTGGTCTCCTGTCCCACACACACGTGAGGCTTTGTGTGAAGGCCTTATCTGGCCTGCTGGGCGGAAGCCCACAGACACATTGTGTCCGTTGTATGCACGAGGAAGAAGCAGAAAAAAGGGGGGGTAGAGAGTGCATCGCTCTTCGTAGACACCAAACATGCCATACACATGATTTTCGTTAACCATAGTATGCAATTCTGAAACTTAAATCCAACAGAGATTGAATTAACACAGACCAAACCCCATAAAAACAAATCACGAGATGGATATATGTTTATAAATTTCTCAAGTGGCACGCATTCCTTTCGGTCGTAAACCGTGTCTTATCTGATGGTAGCTCTGGGACCTTTCTCTGTTGTGTTGGGGGAAGGTCTGTTACTAAGCACAAAGCATTTAAACATATTTTGTTAATTGTAACAGGTGATTATGTGTCTGATTCACCTCAGTCGCTACATAATTCCCCCCTTTCGATAGTTGTTGCCCCTCTTATGGACAACAGCGAGCAATGTCGAAGGTGCAGAAAGGTCAGACACACCCCAGCAGTGTTGGGCTTCTGGTTGTTTGTGTCCCCTGGAGTGATGGTCGTTCCACAGCAGATAAGGCAGGCAGTAGCCAAGTTCAGGTCTCTGAGCTTGTGCAGCAGGTGTCGAGGCAGCAGGTGCCCTGACAGTGTGTCACCTGTCATCCTGGAGTCCGTTTGTGTGGCACAGGTGTCTGCTTATGGTTTCGGGAAATGTCTAGGTCTGTATGGCTTGAAGAAGGTTTTAGACCAACCTAGTGCTGGTGGCTGTTAGCTTCTCAGTCACGAGAAGTCTGAAGGATGGATGTTTTGCTCTGCTCTTGTGGCAGTGCTGACATGAGTTTGCCTGAGCTGTGTGGGGCAAGGAGTTGGAAGCTTGTCCTTTGCAGTACCCCTCTGATGAGTCCTGTTCAGGGAGCTATTTTGCTGGGGTCAGCAGCTCCTGTAACTCTGAGATAGTCGTGTCCAGCTGTCCTTGTGCAGCCTCCGCTTGACACCTGTGTGAAAGTTTTGGCGGAGGACGTTGTCGTTGTCGTGCAGGTTGGGCATGCTGTCTTCCATGGCTTCGCCCCGTGGCTTGTCTGGTGCCTGGGCGGTTGCCCTAGTGACAGTTCTGCACAGGTCCTGTGCTTGCTCTGTCCAGCTGCTCTCATGGTTCAACAGCTGTCCCAGCCATTTCAAGTCTTTTGTTTCTGGTTTGAGCCTCAGTCTCTAGCTGGTTGGTGAGGCTTTGAGCATGTGTCTGCTCTTTGTTGGTCTCTGTGATCTGCTGTGTGAGGTTGTTTTTACCTTCTGTTTCAGATCCATGAGGTGGAAGCAAAGGAGGTGATACCCTTGGTCACCTGTGTGGCTGCAACTCTGGTTCAGATCATGTATTGTTAGTCCTCTTCTCTCATTGTCCAGTTGCGTTGGCTCTGGTGATGTAGCCTTTCCGCAACCCTGGGTGGAACCATGTTCCTCGCAATGGCCTGTTAGTCCTTTAGGTCTCCCGTCTGGGAAGATGGGCTGAGCATTTGCAACATTTTGGCACACTTGTTGAGAGTAGGATGAGGGACCAATGCATGACCCTAAAGAGTTCAAAGCTAAAGGTTCAATGGGTCAACTCGTGATATAGCATACAGCTGGATGTCTCTGTCATAACTTGCTAGAGGTGTCTGCTATGATTACTATCTTAGGTGCTAGGATGCTAAGATTTTAGTGGTTCTGAGGGTGTTTCTGAAAGGTGTATGCCAAGATTTAATAAATGACTTAAGATGGTTCTTATGGTCAATGAATTTCTCAGAATCTCCTAATGGCTCACACAGGCTAGGTCTCTTAAGAGGTGGAAAAGGAAAAAGGGCAGCTTTCCTATGCAGATTATGTATATTACCGGTGCTCAGAACTATAGTTATGCTCTAGTAGTCTTTATGATTATTGTCTAGCAGGGTCACAGAACGTGCACTCGTCCTCATTAAAGTTCTGCATAATTAAGGGTGTGGCCACTTCGAGTGACAGGTGGATAGCCATTTATCTGCTGTCTGTTAGTCATTGCGTCATCTCAGCTCCGCCCACGTCCCGCCTCTTTGCCCATTTTCTGTTATCTGGGAGTGATGCGCATCAGTGAGAGTAAACAGAATCACAAATAAAAACAAATGTCTCTGGTTCCTTTTAGGCACTATGGGGAGATGAAACCACACTATATAGAGTTAAAAGGTGGTGCCTGTACTTTCAGATATTTAAAAACATGCGGTTATATTCAGTAAAACGCAAATATTGTTTGGCATTTTCGAGTTTTACTCATGTAGAATTTTTCTGCAAGTGCTTCTCTCTATTTTGGACAATAGGCTTCTTGCACTTGTCTCAAGAGTATATAAAGTTTTGCTACAAGTTAAAACTTGTTTAAGCACACCGAATTACATCCGTCTCATGAATGAATACTGATCTATTTCTTTCAGCGAATGAAACATAGTATCGATCAACAGGTAGCTATGCTTGTAGATGTAGCTAAAGTTTAGATGAATGACGTCAATATGACTATAATTTCTATGGCCTTTACACTGTCGAAAGGGGAGCATCACCCAAATCTATATCTATATAACACTGTACTGATTCCTTCATCAGAAACAGGTTAAGCACTACTACAAGTGGTAAAAAAAAAATATATATATATTTTTTTCATTGCAATACCCTTTCTTTATTTTACTTTAAAAAAAAACTTGTACACATTCTTAGTGTATTGTATAATATAAAATAAATGTATATAAAGATTTATATTGGCAGCTCAGAGCTGTACATTAGCATTTAAGTATGAGATTGAATGAATAAATGTAAAATTAAAACTACATAGACTTAACTATAAAATATACATGGGTTCTTATTAAAGCTACTGTATTAAAGTTTTTCAGTCAAGAGCAGCGAGTGATTTTCTCTTTGTCTTTTGTTGTTTTATTAACATTAAAGGGATAGTTCACTCAAAAATGAAAATTCTGTCATCTATTATTTGCGCTCAAGTTGTTTTAAACCTGAATAAAGTTCTTTCTTCTGTTGGACATAAAATATATTTTGAAGAATGTTGGAAACCAAACAGTTGCTGGTCCCCATTGTAGGAAATAATAATATGGATGTCAATGGCTACCATCAGCTGTCTGGTATTCAACTGTCTGTGTTCAACAGAATAAATTAATACAGGTTTGGAACAACATTAGAGTGAGTAAATAATGACATTATTTTAGAGGTGAACTGTCCCTTTAAGGACACACAATATTACTTTCGCTTTAGACATAACCAACTGTGTTTATGTAAACCTTGTGTGTATTTGACAATATTAGCGCAGTAAGACTACTTAGTCCCGTAATCACGTGTTTGACTGGCTTTTAGTGCTCGCTCTCAGTGCATGTTAAAACAAATGAAACGTTTAAACAGCAAGGCTGTATATATTCAACCAAAGCAGACTAATCAATTCTCGTAAAGTGTACATGCTGCTGAGCTGAGATTCTTTTGTTAAAATAGACTTACGCTTTAATACTGAAATTAGAGTCTCTTTTCTAAAGTCAGAGTAGCCTTATGCTGATACCATTTGACATATGTTAAGATGTGTTAAGACTCTTTCTGTTACAGTAGAGATGTCAATTCAAGCTATTGTTTTAGTTTTATCTGCATCTAACAAGCCAGCACTCGTGATCTGCATGCATATCGAATGTAACGTCGTGTCATAATTATCAAAATCAAACCTTAAGGTGGACAGTGGTTTAAGCAAATGACGCTCGGCCTTGCTGGTTTAACCAGCTCAATCTGTCGTCACATCTGAATTTAGCGTTTCATTTGACAAGTCATTGTCGTGGAAACCAATGCGCAGCAGTTCCAAATCAAATCAATGGTCTGTAAATTTCAATGCTGTGTCTAGGCTGTTGACATGTGAGGCTTACACAGTCATTGAAGATTTCTCTTTCAAACAGTACAATTCAAATTTCACTAATGCAGGCTTTTGGGTTTCTGTGAACACGTTTGCTTCTACTTGGAAATGTTTATGCCCTACGCTGACTAGGAACTTCCTAGAGGGTGTCTTGCATTGTGGCCATGCTGGGTGCCTTCTGGTGCCCACTTTGGCTTCTGTGTTTCAAAGTTCAAAGTCATTGGGGTTTTGAGAACCCCTTCGGAGGGTGCCTTGTGTTCGTTAAAGGCCTTCTTTGTCAAGTTACATGCCTGGCATTGTGTGGGGGGCTGTGTCGCCTACACGGTGACTGACTGGTGTCAGAGGAGAAGGTTCTTGAAGCTGGTGTCCTCCTTCCATTCCAGGTTTGTCTGAGTCTTTAGTAGAAACATAGGACATTTCATGTCTGCCCTGTTTGGTGTCTTAGCGCTCAGTCCACATTCAGGGTCTGAAAATTCCTTTATGACTGGTAATTTCCTGCAACTCAATTCAGAAAAAACTGAATTTTTAATTATTGGACAAAAAAGCTCCACAAGTAGTAACCTAGAATACTGTCTAACACTTGATGGCTGTTCTGTCAAGTCCTGGTCGTCAGTGAGGAACCTGGGTGTGCTCTTTGATACCAATCTTTCGTTTGAAAGCCATGTTTCTAGCATCTGTAAAACTGCTTTCTACCATCTTAAAAATATATCTAAATTACGGCACATGCTCTCAATGCAAAATGCTGAACAGTTAGTTCATGCGTTCATGACCTCAAGGTTAGATTATTGTAATGCTCTACTGGGTGGTTGCCCTGCTCGCTTAATAAATAAACTCCAGCTGGTCCAAAACGCAGCAGCTCGAGTTATTACTAGAACCAGGAAGTATGACCATATTAGCCCAGTTCTGTCAACACTGCACTGGCTGCCTATTAAACATCGCATACATTTTAAAATCTTACTCATTACTTACAAAGCACTAAATGGTTTAGCTCCCCAATACTTGAGCGAGCTCTTAACATATTATACTCCATCACGTCTACTGCGGTCTCAAAATTCTGGCCAGTTGATCATACCGAGAATATCCAAATCAACTGCAGGCGGTCGATCCTTTTCCTATTTAGCACCTAAACTCTGGAACAGTCTTCCTAACATTGTTCGGGAAGCAGACACACTCTGTCAGTTTAAATCTAGACTAAAAACACATCTCTTTACTGTGGCATACACATAAAACACTTTTTCAATGAAATGATTGTTAGGCTGCATTAACTAGGTCAGCCGGAACCGGGAACACTTCCCATAACACCTGATGTACTCGTTACATCATCGGAAGAATGCCATCTACGCTAATGTTAGTCTCTCTGTTTTATCCCGAGGTTTACTGCAGTCAGCTGGATCCGGGCCGTATCCAGATCAGATGGTGGACCTGCGCCCAGAGAAGACCAACACAGGACCCCGAAGTGTCTGGGAGACCGTGATTAGACTCCCCCTGAAACTGCCTCATCGACACGGCATCTCAATAAACCCGTCTCCAGCGTGTTGCCTCCGATCATTCGAATATTGCACTTTAATAATTATTTAAACAACATCATCCTCAATAAACCCGTCTCCAGCATGTTGCCCCCGGTCCCTCGAATATTCTGATCTATTATGACCTCCGAGCTGTAAAACTGCCAGAATAATAATAATAATACGCTGTTTGTTAATTGGCCAGAGGAGAACTGGCACCCCGACTGAGCCTGGTTTCTCCCAAGGTTTATTTTTCTCCATTAGGTCACCTAATGGGGTTTTGGTTTCCTTGCCACTGTTGCCTCTGGCTTGGCGTGCTCAGTTGGGGACACTAAATTTTTCAACTAAACATCGAAATACATCTAAATAATAAACTAAATTAACCATTTAAACTAAATTACTGATCAAATTATTGATCTAAAGTCCACACTGTCACTGTATGATACTTGAAATTTTTCCAGAATGGCTATACAGCTGAATAAAATTATGCTGCATTATTTTCCTGTTTAACACTGTAAAGCTGCTTTGAAACAATCTACATTGTTAAAAGCGCTATATAAATAAAGTTGACTTGACTTGACTTGACTTTATGTTGGCCTGTTTCAGCTGTTGGTAGTTGTAGAAGACAGACCATTCCAAGGCCCAGTATATGGCCGGGCCACTCTCTGTCCACAACAGTGGACAAAGGTTTGCTACATTTTGATTGGATCTTGGTGGACTAACACAAACAAACTGTCCAACGCCATCAGATAAGGATGTTAGGATAACAGCCAGACACCTCTTGGAGGGCAATAAGAAGACCTCTGGTAACAAGTCCAGGAAGGACAGGACACCTCATTGGTCCACATGCATTTTCTGCCCTTCACCCAAAACCCTATTGGCCTGGTTTGTGACTGCTATAAAAGACTACAATGACCCATCCAAATCCATTCATAACTATGTTTGGAAACCTTAAAGGTCCCATGGCATGGATTTTTTATTTTATTTTTATTTATAACAGTTTTTATATAAACATAAAACATATGAAAATCTTACAAAATGTAAAAAAATATTATGCACAAAAAACTCAAAGAAAAACAAAACAAGAGACCACCCACCCCCACGAACAAGCATTCCTAAGGAAAGGGCCCCAGATTTGATCAACTTTTTTAGAGGCATCGATCTTGGCAAAACAAATCCTTTCGAGCTTGAAGGCGGCAACCATCTCCACCAACCATTTATGAAAACTGGGCATTAAAGTGGACTTCCAATCCATCAAAATCACCCTTTTAGCTACCACCATATCGAACATAAGAGATAATTGCTGAAAATGTGTTAATGCTAATGTTGGGTCAGAACATCCAAGCAAAGCTAATTCAATATCTGGACTAATCTCCTCTCCAAAAACATTTGAATCCCACCGAAAAATACTCTTCCAAAACTCAGAAATCACAGGGCAAAACCAAAAAGTATGAGCATGCGTGCCATCTGAGCTCTTGCATCTATCACATAATGGGGAAACTGAAGGGTAAATTTTATTGAGTTTAGTTTTGGTATAGTGTAACCTATGCAATACTTTAAACTGTATAAATTGTAATCTAGCATTGATATAGCAGCTATGGATTCGTTTCAGTCCCTCTTCCCAAATCCCATTTGAGATGTTAATTTCGGTATCGTTTTCCCATGCTACTTTGAGGTGATCTGAAGACACTGCAAAATGAGAAACAAACAAAGAAACAAACTGTCACCAAATGTTTGTCCACAGGAGGTTGACCCAAAAGAGTAAACATATAATGATCCTGAGGCAAATCCTGAAACTCAGAAAAAGAATGTTATATGTAGTGGCTCACCTGTAAATATCGGAAAAAATGAGAATGGGAAATGTTGAAGGTTTTATACAGGTGTTCAAAAGTGGCAAATTTTCCATCTATATAAAAATCCTTGATCGTGGTTAGTCCTTGGCCTCTCCACAGTGAAAATACCTTATCCGACTGGCCGGGCAAAAAAATTAAATTATTGCAAATGGGCAGATGCATAGACGGACACATAATATTCAATGAGGTTACAATAGCTGCAAGAGAGCTCCCAACAACTGACCGAGCCTCAATATACAGCCACTTTGAATGCGCATCCAAGTTATCGGCAGCTTGATCGCTGATCTGCCGGAACATCATAGCCCTGGCATTAGCAGCCCAATAATAATTACGAAAAACAGGTAGCGCTAGACCACCCAACTCCTTCGGCTTCTGCAAATGGGCCTTAGAAATTCTACGAGCTCTAAAGCCCCAAATAAATGGCAAAATGAAAGAGTCTAATTGTTTAAAAAAGATTGTTGTAAATATATAGGCAGGTAATCTATCTGAAAAAGATAGATTAAGCGAGGCAGAGAGACCATGTTAATGGCATTAAATCGACCAATTAATGATAATGGAAGAACCCTCCATTTATCTATTGAGATTTTTAACTTATTTATGGCTTCTGTGAAATTTAGCCTGAAAATATGTTTAACATTTTTAGGAATAACTAACCCTAAATAAGTAAAGTGATCTTCTGTTATTCTAAAGGGTAATGATCTCAGAAAGTTAGCATCCAGCCCTTCCCCCAAGGGCATGAGTACACTCTTCTCCCAGTTAACAGAATAACCAGACAAAGAGCCAAAAACCTCAAGTGAATCCATTACATTTAGTCATTTAGCAGACACTTTTATCCAAAGCGACTTACAAATGAGAACAATAGAAGCAACTAGAACAGTCAAGGGCAACAATATGCAAGTGCTGTAACAAGTCTCAGTTAATCTAGCACAGAACACACAGGACAGAATTTTGTTTTATTTTTTATTTTTTTATAAATTAGACAGACAGAAAATGAATAGAATGATAAGTGCTATTCTTGATTGGTCAGGTGCTGCTGGAAGAGATGTGTCTTTAGATGTTTTTTGAAAAAGGCTACAGACTCGGCCACACGAATTGAGATTGGCAGGTCATTCCACCAAGTGGGGGCGGTCCGTGAGAGCGATTTCATGCCTCTCTGGTATGGAACCACAAGGCGTCGTTCACTGGCAGAACATAAGCTCCTGGAGGGTGTGTAAGTCTGAACAAGCGAGTTTAGATATATTGGTGCAGAGCCAGTGGTTGCTTTGAAGGCGAGCACCAGTGCCTTGAATTTGATTCGAGCGGCTATTGGTAGCCAGTGCAGACTGATGAAGAGAGGCGTGACGTGCGCTCTCTTCGGCTCGTTAAAGACCACCCTCGCCACAACATTCTGGATCAGTTGCAAGGGTTTGATAGTGCATGCCGGAAGGTCCGCTAGAAGAGCATTACAGTAGTCCAGTCTGGAGAGAACAAGAGCTTGGACCAGGAGTTGTGTGGCCTGCTCTGATAGGAAGGGTCTAATCTTCCTAATCTTGTATAGTGCAAATCTGCAGGACCGGGTTGTTGCAGTAATGTGGTCAGTGAATTTTAGCTGATCATCAATCACAACCCCAAGGTTCCTGGCTGTCCTGGACGGAGTTATGGTTGATGAACCTAGCTGAATGGAGAGATTGTGATGAAGTGCTCGGTTGGCTGAGACCACAAGCAGTTCTGTCTTTGCAAGGTTGAGTTGCAGGTGATGTTCCTTCATCCAGGCAGAAATGTCTGTTAGGCAGGCAGCGATACGAACACCAACCGTGGGATCATCTGGTTGAAATGAGAAGTAGAGTTGAGTGTCGTCGGCATAGCAGTGATAGGAAAAGCCATATTTCTGAATGACAGATCCCAGTGATGACATGTAGATGGAGAAGAGAAGTGGTCCAAGCACTGAGCCCTAGGGAACGCCAGTGGCTAGATGATGTGACTTAGACACTTCACCTCTCCATGACACCCTGAAGGACCTACCTGAGAGGTGAGACTTGAACCACTGGTGAGCAGTTCCTGAGATGCCCAACTTCATGAGAGTTGACAGGAGGATCTGGTGATTAACTGTGTCAAAAGCAGCAGACAAATCCAGTAAGATAAGTACTGTGGATTTGGAAGCTGCTCTTGCCTGTCTCAGTGCCTCCGTAACCGAGAGCAGGGCAGTCTCAGTTGAGTGGCCGCTTTTGAAGCTGGATTGGTTGATGTCCAGGAGGTTGTTCTGTTCAAGAAACGTAGAGAGCTGGTTAAAAACAACTCGCTCAAGTGTCTTTGCAGAAGGGCAGAAGGGCTGCCTACACAGGTCTGTAGTTTTCTAAAAGTGCTGGGTTCAGAGAGGGTTTCTTAAGCAGTGGGGTTACCCGAGCCTGCTTAAATGCTGTGGGGAAGGTCCGGGTGTGAAGAGTGGTGTTGACAATGTGAGTGAGTGCAGGAGTAACAGAAGAATAAATGTCCTGAAGGAGGTGGGTGGGGATAGGATCAAGCGGACAGGTAGTGGGATGATTGGAAAGGATGAGTTTGGAGACATCTGCTTCGGAGAGCAGAGAGAAGGATGGCAGCATGTGTGTGATGGCTGTTGAGATGTTTGTGTCGGTTTGTGGTGTGGAGAATTGGCTGCTGATGGAGGAGGTTTTGTTTGTGAAAAATGATGCAAAGTCATCAGCTGTAAGAGTTGATGAAGGAGGGGGGGGGACAAAGGAGCAAAGAGAAAGTTCTGAAAAGTGCACGAGAGTCAGAGCAGTTGTTGATTTTGTTGTGGTAGTATGTAGTTTTAGCAGTGGAGACATTAGTAGAGAAAGAAGCGAGAAGAGACTGATACAGGGTTAGGTCAGTAGCGTTTTTAGTTTTGCGCCACTTCCTCTCTGCCGCCCGGAGTCCAGCGCGATGTTCACGGAGAACATCAGACAGCCAGGGGGCAGAGGGGGTGGTGCGGGTTGGCCTGGATGAAATGGGACAGAAGTTGTCTAAGCAAGATGTTAAGAGTGTCAGTAGCACTAAATTGAAAAGTTAAAAGTGGCAAAGCCGAAGAAGGATCACTCAAATATAAAAGCAGATTAACCTCAGTATTGTTACAAACAGAGGGACACATATAACAGGTGATGGTAAATAGACAGAGTTTATTTCAGAACCAGGAAGTGAGCAGGTCAGGTGAGTGAATGTAGAGTCGGATCCAATGGGAGAAGATGATAAGTCGATAATACTATACTTTTTGTAAGCTGATGGCGTTGGAGTTCGGAATGCTGAATCGAAGGAGACACAGAAGACTTGGAGACAAGACAAGGAGACACTCTGGAGACTGGGGACCATGTTGGAGACAGGTAAGTAGCAATGGACACTGTAAAGCTGCTTTGAAACAATCTGCATTGTTAAAAGCGCTATATAAATAAAGTTGACTTGACTTGAGGTAAGCAGTAGCGTGGCTAGGTGCAAACGAGACCGGACAGTGACTGAGTGAGATCGTGGTGCTTAAGTGCAGGCGGTGATGGTGGTGATAATGAGGTGCAGGTGCGTGTGATCAGTACTCTGGTGAGGGAGTGCGATGAAACTGGGAGAGGGTGGAGCCTGGCGTGCTTATGACAAGTATGACCATATGATATACCCCTAATCTCAGAATGATTACGAAGATGGATGGCCAGGGGTTCTAAAGTTAAATCAAATAATAGTGGACTTAAACAACAGCCCTGTCGTGTCCCACGCTGAAGAGGAAAGAAAGCAGACCTATCTGAATTAGTAAGTATTGCAGATTTGGGGGAAGAATAAGGCATTTTTATCAATATTTTAAAATTCTCACCAAAGCCAAACTGGTCCAGGACAGAAAACATAACTCCATTCAATATGGTCAAAGGCCTTTTCGGCATCTAAAGAAAGAACAGCTGCCTTGGAAGTCTAACTCTGATTACTATACAAAATATTTAGCAATAGAAAATCTTCCTTGGACAAAGCCAGTTTAATCTGTGTGAATTAACGAGGCCACATGTTAATTCAAACGCGTGGCCAAAATGGTAAATGGTAAATGGACTGCATTTATATAGCGCTTTTAACAGACCTACGGCCATCCAAAGCGCTTTACATTTGCCTCACATTCACCCATTCATAAACTCATTCACACACCGACGGCGGTGTCAGCCATGCAAGGCACCATCCAGCTCGTCAGGAGCAGCTGGGGTTAGGTGTCTTGCTCATGGACACCTTGGCACTTGGTCAGGTGGAACCAGGGATCGAACCACCAACCTTCCGTTTTGTAGACAACCTACATGAACCACTGAGCCACTGCCGCCCAGGAAATTGGCCCCAAAATTTTTTTTTTTGAAATAGGCAAAAAAAAAAAAAATCTTGGCAATCCCTTTTTGATCGCAATTGAGAAGACTGATTGGCCTGTAACTAGAGGGCTCTGTAACATCTATGTTTTTTTTTCTTCAGAAGACATACATGTGCCTCAAAAAAATTAATTGGGAAATATTTTATTTTCAATCGAATGGTTTACCATTCTAAGTAACAAAGGAGCGATTGCTTTTGCATTAGCCTTATAGAATTCTGCACCGAACCCATCTTAGTGAAGGAACTTATTGCCTCCACAAATTCACAGAGAGTAAACTGTTTTTCTAATTCCTCTCTGGCACAATCATTAAGTTTTGGAAAGTCCACCGAATCAAGAAATTGATGCCCTGTAATCCTCAGAGCAGCTGGAAGAGTAAAGGTGATTATAAAATTCAACAAAACGATTATTAATTTCTTTAGGATTTGTTAATAAAGTACCATTCTGAGATTTTATTTGATGAATAGCTCTACTAGTGTAAAGTTCCATCCATTAGCCCAAAAACCGGATACTAATGACTTGGTCAAAAGGAATTCTGCGTGCAAGCCTTTTCAGCATTTTGTCATTAAATCCTTTCTATTACAAATACTGTTGATTGAACCATCTACAGGAGTCCACTCTTACACTAGCCTGTGCACCCCTCAATTGCATGGCAAGAAGCTTATCTGCCTTGTCTCCCAATTCAAACGGTTTCGGTTTAAAGGGTAACTTCAGTGATTTAGCATTAAGCTTGTATCAGTAGAAACCCGGTAGTATATTCGAATTATGGTACTTTTCCCCCTCATATCCCCCTGAGACGAGACAATAATGCATTTTATTTCTGGAAAAAATCCTCCAATGACACAAATATCGTCATTTTGCGTCATCGAAGGATTTTTGGCCAGAGCCTAGAGACTACAGGAGCTAGTTCCACACGTTTTCAACCCGCCACAATGGAGGGATCTCACTCCCAGAAAGTAAATGCGCACGCCTGCTGCCGCTCAGCTCGGGCATTCATAACGGAGCGGTATGGATCAAAGTGAGTGTTTCAACTTTTCAATGAATTCCTATGAAAGTTTAGCTTCCATATGTGATCTGATAATGCGCCAGACTGGACACGCACCGAGAATGACAGCCACGCTTACCTCAGCTCTGCTCAGCTCTTCTCTAGTGATTGAATGAAATCTGACTCCTGCTGCGTCTGTGTCGTGACTTCCGTTCGGCTCACTAACACTTTATTGAAAAGATACATTCAGTTTTTAATTGTAGTGTATATTCTCTAACTGAACAAAATTATCCAATTACTATGAATATCAAAACGACGTTGGGGGCGGTGCCGCGGTGGGCAAGTGATAACCAATAGCCGTGGCTTTGGAAGTGGCCTCGTAGGGCAGCGAAGCAAGTGCATTCTGGGAGTTGTTGTCTTTCATCCACATGAGACAAAAATACATTTTCTGTCTTTCCTCAGTCTAGAAGGCACCAAATTCAAAAATAATTTCACATTTCTACTACATAAATGACACAGTTTAAATACACATTCATCTTCCCAGCGCTGAAGTGCTCCTTTAAGTGTAATTAACAAATTAGAAACTTGATTGCTCAAAATAGAGTTGTATTCATATTTCACCTTAAGGGTAACACTTTACAATAACAGTACATGAGAACTCATGTATTAATACATGAATTAATAGTTAATTGAACATGAACTCATGATTAGTGAAGATATGAACTAATCATGAACAAATGAGGATCTATCATGAACTAAGACAGGAGTCATAAGGATTCAAGCATGAATAACAGCAGTTTTAATACATGTTAGTACATGTTTGATAATTAATGCATTAATTAACATGTATGGGTAAACTAAATCAAACAGGCTTTCTAAGAATGAATAACAAATATTTTGACTTTGAAATACATTTTAAAATGTATTATTGTCATAATTTAAACCATTTTTATCAGAAGCTTCATCATAAATATTACTGAAAGCCACAGGAATAGTTTTTCATTACTTTCACTGATCACCCTTATCAAACATAGAAAATACTAAATCTGCTATATTTTATCTCAAAAGGTCTCAGTCTGTTTTGTGATATTCTCTTTCCCAACAAACTAAACCTACTGTGACTTATAACAGTTCCTGAGAAATCAGTTACCAAAAAATAACCAAACAGGAAACATGCAGTAAAGTCAGGAAGTGTCAGGATCATCTGCTGGGATCTGTACAGTTCCCCTTCGAGGGAACTCGAACTGCGTCATCGTGACGACACTTTGGGGAATGCCCCTTCGCGTAAAGCGTCTGAAGAAACAGTAGAATCAGCCCAATCCGATTGGTGTTGCGTGATGACGTAGTATGTGACGGCATAAACGGAAGATACAAAGAGACGTCCTGAACACAACAGAGATAGCTTTTTGCTCTTCAGCGTTAGCGCTCTGTGTTACCAGTCTGTGAGTATTTGGTGTTGTTATCTACCAACGTTGTTTTCTCAAGCATGCAGGGCTCGCAAATTCCATGGCCGATCCCGTGCTGTTGAGGCAGCACGGTTGATCTATCATGGACTCGCAGATGGGTCTGTCAAGGGAACTTGTGAGTGCTTAAGGCATCGTCTCCTTCCCGGTGACAGCTCCATTGTTCTCCTTCCCCGCGTGGAAGCCCGCGCTGCGGCTTCTTCCCCCGGGGTGGAGGACCCGATGCGTGAGTTGTCTAATTCTGAGGAATTGGATGAGCTCCGTATCGAGGCTCGCCTTTTCTAATGCAGATTTCAACCTTGCGTTGCCGAGGCGGCGCGCAGGTTTGGGTCTGTTATTAGAGTTATACAACGTGACACGGTGAGAAGGGATACTGTGGGTGCGAGGCATGCAGTCAGCTCCTGAGGGGGCGGGCTGTTTTTCATTCAGAAATATCTCGTCGCGTACTGCCGTGCGCCTTTCGGGTGTTTCAGCCTCGCGCCTTTTTGGCTTTTTTCTCGAGGGATGAAAGCCAGTTGTATGACGTGTGCTGAGGCAACGTGTGGTTTATGAGTTCTTTTAAATACAATAAAACAGTATCGTCTGATGATTGTGGCTGCATTTAATTCAGAGGAATTAAATGAAATATGATCTGACTTTGAGCAGTTAGACATTCAGCCTATCATTCTGATCATGTTTTACCGTATTTTTGAAATGTGATACTGTTTGGCTTTCTTCTCGAGTGGTGAAAGCCAATTGTATTATAACGGCTTGAGCCACGTTGCTGAGGCAACGTGTGGTTTACGAGCCGTATATAATACAATAAAGCAGTATCATCTGATGATTGTGGCTGCGGTTTATTCTGAGGAATTAAATGAAATATGATCTGACTTTGAGGAGTTAGATATTTAGCCTATCATTCAGACCATGTTTCACCGTATTTGTGAAATGTGATAATGTTTGGCTTTCTTCTCGAGGGATGAAGGCCAATTGCATTATAACTGCTTGGGCCACGTTGCTGAGGCAACGTGTGATTTTCGAGCCGTATATAATACAATAAAACAGTATCATCTGATGATTATGGCTGCATTTAATTCTGAGGAATTAAATAAAATCTGACTTTGAGGAGTTAGATATACAGCCTATCATTCAGACCAGGTTGCACGGGTTGGGTGATAATGATGACATTTAATTCTGAGGAATTGAGTGTCATGTTATCTGACTTTGTTAAGTTAGATACTTTAATCAGTCTGTCGCCCAAGCGTGTTTGACTTGTCTGGATATCCATCTAAGATTGGAGGTTGCGGCCCTGTCGAGCTGCTCCCTTAGATGAGGCCCCTGCTGGCCGGCCCCCTCTCCCGGGTAGGAGCGATCGAGGTCTAGTACGAGGTCTAGTAGTAGTAGGTTGTGCTCCCGCCGTCTAGTACGCTTCGGGCCACATCGTTTCCCAGCGCACGTGTGCTGCACCAGCCGCCTCTAGCAAGACCTGCGGCGGTCCAGCAAACGCGTACTCACACCGAAAATCTTCCTCGATTTCGCCCTGCCGGTTAGCCGCTTCAGGGGGTCGGGGTGGAGGCTCGGTTGACACCCGAGGCCGGCCTCGAGAGGCCGGTTCCCTTAGCAAATTATCTCGGCGCGTGGTTATGCCTCCGAATATATCTGCATGGGCCCTGCGTACTGTAGAACGGGGTTACAGGCCGCAGTTCAGTTCCCTTCCCTGAAGTCTAACGGGGTCTGGATTGTGGTCGGCCCAGAGCAGGTGTGGGTAATGGAACAGGAAGTACACTCCCTGTGGGTTAAGGAGGCTTTGAACGTATTCCTCCGCCAGTCAGGGAGTCCGGGTTCTACAGCCGGTACTTCATAGTTCCTAAGAAGGAGGGCCAGTTGCGTCCAACTTTAGATCGGAGGTACTTGGATCGTTCTCCAAGGAGATTCAGATTCAAGATGCTTGGGTGTCATGATTCAGATCCAGTCTGAGGACTGGTCTGTCACGGTGGATCTAAAGAGGACACATACTTCCATGTTCCATCCTTCTGTGTCACGGGGGATTCCTGAGGTTCGCTTTCGGGGGCGAAGCGTATCATTATCAGGTTCCTCCATTCGGGCATCACTGTGTAGCAGTTTGGGACTGCTGGGACTTGCGGCAGCTGCGTCCAACAGAATTTCTCTTGGCCTGCTGCACGAGACCCCTACAGTGGTGGCTGGGAACCAGGGAGGTTTTCCTTGAGGGGAAGACCATTCTGTATGATCAGGGTAATGCGCAGATGCCTTCGTTCCCTCATCATATGGAAGAGACCTTGGTTCCTGTCCCGGGGGCCAGTGCTGGGAGCATCATGTTGCCGGGAAACCGTTTCAACAGACGCATCCCTCACTGGTTGGGACACGGTCATGGAAGGCCGTTTTTCCAGAGGTCTGTGGGAGACCCGGCGTTCTTCCTGGCACATCAACTGCCTGGAAATGCTGGCGGTCTACAAAGCTCTGAGGAGCTTTCTCCCGGACCTCCGCGGCCACATGTCCTGATATGATCCGACAACATGTCGGCAGTATCGTATTTAAACCACCAGGGGGGCCTGAGGTCGCGCCCTCTTTGCAGACTGGCGCATCAGGTTCTCCTGTGGTCCCAGGGGAGGTTGTCATCCCTCAGGGCGATGTACATCCCCGGGGACCAAAACTAGGGAGCAGACATCCTGTCGAGGCAGGGGCTGAGGCCCGGGGAATGGCGACTCCACCCCGAGGTGGTGGAGGCTATGTGCGAGCGGTTGGGCCCGGTGGAAGTGGATCTATTCGGGTCTCAAGAGACGTCCCACTGCCCGCTGTGGTTCTCCCTCACTCATCCGGCCCTGCTGGGGCTGGATGCCATGGCACAGATGTGGCCGAGGCTACGTCTGTACGCTTTTCCCCCGATCACTCTGGAGTTCTGGAGCGTGTCCGCCGGGAGGGCATCAGCCTTCTCTTAGGAGGGCCTGTCGGCGGGTGTCGTAGAGACCCTACTCAGCTCCAGAGCTCCTTCCAACCGGAGGTTGTACAGCCTTAATTGGAATGTATTTTCCACTTGGCGTAGAGAGCGGGAGGTGAACCCAGTTATCTGCCCGGTGGCTTCAGTGCTGGAGTTCCGTCAAGACCGCTTCTCCGCCGGTCTTTCCCCGTCCACACTTAAGGCGTATGTGGCTGCCATTTGGGCTTTCCACGCAGCTCTAAGTGATGGGCCGTTGGGAAGACACCATCTGGTTGTACGATTCCTCGGTGGGGCTCGGGGGATGAGGCCTGCGGCTCATTCCAGGGTCCCAACCTGGGACCTGGTGGTGGTGCTCGAGGGTTTGGCTGAGGCCCCCTTTGAGCCGCCGGAGTCGGCTGAGGCGAGAATACTGAGCTTCAAGGTGGCCTTTTTCCTTGCCAACACTTCTCTGAGGAGAGTGGGGGACCTCCAGGCCTTGGCTGTCACGCCGACTTGCCTGGAGTTTGCCCCTGGCATGGTAAAGGCCATCTTGCATCCCAGTCAGGGCTACGTGCCCAAGGTGCCATCTAATGTGGCACGGTCAGTGGTTCTCCAGGCATTCCATCCTCCACCTCACGTGACGGCGGAAGAGAGCAGACTTCACCTCCTCTGCCCCGGCGGGCATTGAGGATTTACTTGGAGAAATCTGTTGGTGTGTTGGTTCACCCAAGAAAGGGCTGCCTGCGTCAAAGCAGACAATCCGTAACTGGATTGTCCAGGCTATAGCCATGGCTTATCAGGTGCGCAACTTGCCTTCACTGTTAGCCGTGAGGGCCCATTCTACCAGGAGCATGGCCTCCTTGGTGGCCCTCCTTTCTGGAGCCTCTATGCAAGAGATCTGCGAGGCGGCTGGGTGGGCCACCCTCACACCTTCATTCATTATTACAGTCTGCATCTCCCTGAGACGCCTGGCGCTAGAGTGCTCGCCCCCTAGTTGTGCCTGGGTTCCAGCTTCACACTGGGTTGGGTATGATTGGTGCGGGATAGTTGGTACTCGTTCCCCAAAGTGTCGTCACGATGACGCAGTTCGAGTTCCCTCAAAGGGGAACGTCTCGGGTTATGACTATAACCCTTGTTCCCCGAGAAGGGGAACGAGACACTGCGTCTCGTGTCCACCCAATCATCAGAGCGCTCGCTTCATCGCAAGAACGCTATCTCTGTTGTGTTCAGGACGTCTCTTTGTATCTTCCGTTACTACGTCATCACGCAACACCAATCGGATTGGGCTGATTCTACTGTTTCTTCAGACGCTTTACGCAAAGGGGCGTTCCCCAAAGTGTCGTCACGATGTTGCCACTGTTGCCACCAACAGTGTCTCGTTCCCCTTCTCGGGGAACAAGGGTTAAAGTCATAACCCGAGACGTTCTCTCTCCACCCAGACACAGGCCGTGATGATACTGTACCTCCATTCTCTTAACTGGGCTGGATACTAGTTATACTAGTTACATGCGAATTTGATAGTAAGTTTATGATAAATCATGAGCTGAATTTGATAAGTAGTTAACAGTGAATTAATCATGATGTGCCCCCTCAAGTAAAGTCATGACACAATGATGCATTAACAAGCCATGAGTTGATGTTAGTGTATGGTTAGTTAATAATGAATTAATCATGATGTGCCCCCTCAAGTAAAGTCATGACATAGTCATACAGTAACAAGCCATTAGTTGATGTTAGTGTATGGTAAGTTAACCATGAGATAGTAATGCCGTGCCCCCTGAAGTAAAGTAATGACACAATGATGCACTAACAATTCATTCTTTACAAAATGAATAAACATATACACTAGGAATCCTTATTCCTTTACACCCTTGGTACAGAAAAAAAACTAAGATAAAAAGTATTTGTGGGCTAGTTCTTTTATTTATATTTATATAATTAAACATATATGGACTTAAAAGAAAACCCAAACATACCTGTAAAGACACACATAAGGCATGTTTACATGTAAAACAGGGCGCATCCACTGGCTAATGCTAATCGAAGCATATAGGTTACATTTAAACAATTTAATAATACAGTTAATTAAAGTACACACCTCCAGAAATATCCCAATACAACAATCATACAAACATGTCTTAAATTATTATTTAGGTTAACCAAAGCAGTCGACATATATTATTTGATGAAAATGCCAGCAATACCGAAGGAACACAACTAACGCGCTAGGAGCACCGAGAGCGCCACTAATGAGTATCCCACCAGAAACAAACCCTATATACTGTAGTTCCGGGAAGAAAACTAGCTGTGACTAAACGTAGCCTAATTGAACTATAAAAATCTGAAAACAGTTTATATCAAATTAAAATTATTAGTGATAGTTATTAGTCTATTTTCCACGTTTGATTAGACAAATGTGTGTAATTAATGGCTCACAAAAATGGCTAAAAATCACAAAGCTGCAGATGGCAGATTATAATAGGCTATTACAGTTTAAATTATGACAGTATTAAATCACATGTTTAATTCAAAGTCAGAGTACTTCTTATTTATTCTTAAGGAGCCTGTTTGATTTAGTTTAACCATACATGTTAATTAATGCATTAATTATCAAACATGTACTAACATGTATTAATGCTGCTGTCATTCATGCATGAATCCTTATGACTCCTGTCTTAGTTCATAATAGCTCCTCATTTGTTCATGATTAGTTCATATCTTCACTAATCATGAGTTCATGTTTAATAAACTATTAATTAATGTATTAATACATGATTATTCATGCACTGTTATTGTAAAGTGTTACCCCTACCTGATTCTGAAGAAGAGAATTCAGACGTCACTGGTGCTGAAGAGGAGAATGTTCCGCGGGAGGATAGTGTTTTTGAGGACAATGATCGAGATTCTGTGAGTGAACCGGAGGGGCCACAGTCATCAACTTACCCACAAAGACAAACACATCAGCCAAAGATGTTGACTTATAATGAACTGGGAGAACCAACGTTGGTATGGAGAAATCTAGTTCTGAAGGAGATCAATTTCCAGCAAGCCTGTGGTCATAGCCTGTGGAGGCCGTGGACTTTAATAAACGACAGAATAGTAAACTCAAGACAGTCAAATATCACAGAAGAAAAAAATAGAAGAAGTAAATAAAGAGAATACACACCTGTGACCTGTAAAGTAAACAGAAAGAAAAAAAAGGAAGAAAAAAGAGGTAACAAGACTGAGTGAATAAGTGACCGATATGGAGTCTGGTTACATTGTAAGACTCATCTAATTAAGATGTAACTGTTTACATATGCTACCATTGCTGGTAGTTAGAAAATGTAGCAATAGTGACTGACCCCTTTTTCTAGAAAACAAGCCATGGCAAGCAGGGGATGACTGATCTAATGCAATCTAATGCATAGACATGTTTTGTAAATTACTAGTTCATCATTAACTAATCAATTGTAATTTACTTATAACTGCATCTACAAAACATACATAAAATAGTTAACATTTCACTTATTAATAATTTATGAATGCATCGTCATGTTTCGTAAATGATTAGTTAATTATTTACTAATCACTTGTAAATAACTTGTAACGGGATTTACAATATATATATATATATATATATATATATATATATATATATATATATATATATATATATATATATATATATATATATATATATATATATATATATATATATATATAAAATGTTAGCATATCACTTGATAATCATTTAGGAATGTTTTTTAAATTATTAGTTCATCATTAACTAATCACTTATAAATGACTTAACTGAACGTTATTATAAAGTGTTACCCGCAATTTTAACCGAGGGGGAGTACTGGCACTTTTTATTTCACTTTGAGCACTGAGTAGAATTAAATAACATGTTTCTCTTTCATTCACTCAGTTTAAATGAGTGCATTGACTGGGTGCTGTCTGTCACTGCACTATAAAAAAAAAATATTTTCATGACTTGTCACAACTTTTCAACAAATCTTTTGTCAAATCAGCTTGGATTCATAACTGTTGTTTAGATATCAATATTTTGAGTTTTGGTGGCATAAACTAATCTCTTTCTTTGTATCAACTAAATTTTTTTGTTTAAATTAACTAAATATTTTAAGGCAACCAGGTTAAGCTACTTTAAGTTAAACCAACAAATAATTTTACAGTGTGATTGTCTTTAATAATTTAATAATTGTATGATGTTAATCTAATGCCACCTACAAAATAATGTTTTACATTTTCAAAAATAAAATTTGTAAGTATGTCTTCACGTTCCATTTTAGCTGGAGGAAAATAACTGTAGTGTGATGACGGGTGTGAATGCAAACAAAAAAGGGCCTAGATTTTGGGAGAATATCTAACTTAATTTGAAATAGAGGGAACCATGAAAAAATCTGAGGAAAGTAAAAATATGATGTGATTTGTTCTTGCTTGGCTGCTTTTTCCTCACCACATGGTTTTGCATAATTATGCTGCTGCTAATAATCAGAACATCACTCATTCAACTCTTCTGGCAGGGCTATTACACGTGGAAGGTAAAATTGATTCTGCGTAAATTAGTTCCGGCTGAATGAGTAGCCTTTCATGGATTCAGGGCACAAATTACCTACAGTTAAGTTCCACTACCATGAAGGATGAAGGTTAGCTACATCTTGGAAATAGGTGCTCTCACAGAGGCCAAGGCTTTTAGCACTGACAAGAGTATCAGCAGCAAGTTAAGGTTGTAATGAGGTGTGTATGTTACTTAAAACTGTAAGATAGAGGTGCTCTTACCGTACACTGTCCACCAGTACTTCCACTTTTCCAATAGCATCCCATTTGACACTGTTATCAGAGGCAGAAAATAAAATAGACACAGTTTGTCCCCTTAGAACCTGCTTCCTACGTCTCTGGGTGCCCTCATTTTATGTCCATTTCAGTTTGAAGTTAGTAAAGAGAGCTGTTGGCAAACATGTTTAATGGATCCTGTTGTTCAGCAGGGACAAGCAAGTGCTGCCACATCATAATGGGGTGTTTTCTAGTAGCACACCAAATTTCACCCATGAGTAGTGAGAAGCACATTCACAGTCATTATACAGATGTTGAAAGGAGGGCCCATTGTAATTAATATCTGTTCTCTTTTGGAACAAATAATTTTTATCTCATGCAGAAAATTAAACAAAGGCTGTTTACTTTGGCACAATGGGCAGATTAGCTTAGAGGAACAACAAAAAAGATTTTACAGGGGTTGTTTCCTGCCACCCGAAAAATAAAAGTAAACAAGTCTCATTTCTAGTGCACATGGCCTTTGAATATCCATGGTACCTGCTGCTCAGCCAGGGAAGCGTGAATGAACACATCAGGAATGCCAGAGCCAGAAGCTACAATAGGGAAAGAAGTTTGTAGACGTTTTGTTGAGTTATATGTCAATGTCTTGACACCATCACTGTAGCCATAATGTGTAACATGTAAAAAAAAAAAAAATAGGTCAGCATTGCTATGCAGTTTCTTAGCAACAAATGCAGTGATTGCTGTGTACATCAGCTTGTAGTGATTACAGACTAAGACCAGTGGCGGCTCCAGAGATTTTCTGTTGCAGGTGCTATGGGGATGCTCAACACTTAAGAGAAGGTGCTTTGAATTTTGCGGCGTCATTATGGCATTATGGAGTCACATTGGACCACCCTGGTATAAATTAATGCGTACATGCCCGCATTAACTATATTCATTCTGCAACTATAGGCATATATATATATATATATATATATATATATATATATATATATATATATATATATATATATATATATATATATATATATATATATATCAGCAACAGACACACGCTTCGGCCTAAAATGCTCAGATCACGAAATCACACAGCCAGTTACCAACACACTAGTCTGACCTAGGGTTGCCACCTTTAGTGTGGCCAAATAAGGGACACCCATTCATTTATTTCTAAAGAACTCTTTAGAGCCTATTTGGTGCACTTTAAAGGGATAGTTCACCCAAAATGAAAATTCTGTCATCATTTACTCGCCCTCATGATGTCCAAACCTGTATGCGTTTCTTTATTCTGCTAAACACAAAAGAAGATATTTAGAAGAAAGTTTGTAACCAGGCTGCTTTGGGGGCAACATTGACTTCCATAGTAATCTTCCTGTGTGTTCAACATAACAAAGAAATGTATAGCCTACATGTTTGGAACAACTTGAGAGTGAACTATCCCTTTAAGCAGCCATTCTGAACCAGTAATCACTTTTTTGAATTTCAAATTTTTTTTTATTTTTTTTATCAATTTACTTAAATTATGACTATATTATCATGTAATTATTTGTCCCATTTTTATCTAAATATTTTTTAAATGTCATAAACTTTATATGACAGGATTATTTATTATGTATGATTAATATAGCCTAGCTAAATTATAAATTAATAATAACATTTATTAGGCTACAATCTTACAGACATTTCTTTACACCCCTAGCCCCCCCCTGGCGCCGCCACTGACTAAGACTGCACCAAACAGTAGGATCCTCTACATTGTCACGTCTTTTATTAGGTTTATTTATCATTTAGTTCTTTCCCTCCTGAATAAACTTTTTCAGCACTATTATGGGATCTTAAACCAGGATCATGCATCAAATTTGTTTTTTCAGTGTGCACCAATGACAGTTCTAACACGTCTTTGTAGACACAAAGTGGTGTATTTTTATTATTTAATTTAAAGTACAGGAGTCTTCAAACCCTGCTCCTGGAGAGCTTTCTTCCAGCATAATTCAGTTCTAACCCTGCTCCAACACAACTGCCTGTGATTTTCAAGTAACCCTGAACACCTCGATTTCACTGGTTCAGATGTGTTTAAATGGGGTTAGAGCTGAACTCTGCAGGATGGTAGCTCTCCAGTAGCAGGGTTGGAGATCCCTGCTGTACTATGATTTGTGCAGAGAACTGATGACTATTTGCAGGCAGGTGTTAGGGGGTGTCCATCCAAATAAAGTTTTATTTAACAAATTTCGGGAGGAGCACGTTCAGGTAATCAACCAATCAGTGCAAGAGGAAGCCGGTCTCTCACCTCTGTCCTGCGACAAGTTTTACAGCTTTCGGCCCCGCCATTTTGCTGTCATGTCTGAGTTAAAGCTCTTCCCTTCCAATGATGATTCTTTTGTCACTGCTGAGCCTCGCAAACCACCGTTCCAAGGAATAAACCCTCTCCAACTGTCAACATCATTGAGCCCCCATCCTCAAATAAGGGAGACACTCACCATCTTCCTCTGCGTCTACCTCCACTCCGGTCCATCCAACCATCCCTGCCAAAGGAAAATGGACTGTTAAAGGGTTAAGGCAAGGCAAGGCAAGTTTATTTATATAGCACATTTCATACACAATGGTAATTCAAAGTACTTTACATAGAAAATTAATTAAAATAGTGATTACATATGCATAAGAAATAAAAATACCATGTATAAGAATTAAAAATAGAAACAAGGATAATTAAAACAGTTGTAAGGAGAACAAACTGCCTGATTCTCTAAATTCGGGGTACCCCTATATGAGATGGAAGAGATGGAGCAGGTTCGCAATGTCTCCTGGACCTTACAAGTCGGTCCAAGACGGTGCAAGCCCTGTTGAATTCGAATGTAAACTTATCACAAAGATTAAATAAAGAAGAATTATTTAATCTGTGTGTTTCTCTGCAATCTACTCACCCTTCTCCCACAGCTTCCACCTCCCATGCAGCACCGGGTCCTGCCCCTGCCGCAGGCCCAGGGTTTTTCCTGGGTCAAAAATGGTCTTCGGTGGTGGCTGACAGACACACACACATGCACAGTAAAAAGTACCTAACCCACGTGATCTGCAAGCGCAATACTGACAATAAATTAAAATTAAATCCAAAGAAACAGTTTGTAATTTTTTGCTTATCTTATTTTGATACCTTGATGTTTGTTTTTGTTCCTCATTTTTTACACTATTAACAGATAATTGTTTTGGTATGTAATCATATCAATATTAAATAGCCTAATTTTCTGAAAGACTGTGGATAATTAAAAATAATTCTTACTATCCACTCTTACTAAAATGGGTAAGCACACTTGTGTTCTCATTTCAGATGTGTTCTAAGTAAATGACTAAACTGGTTAATTAGTTCAGTGTTGGACCTGTGTTGGACAGAACAGTTGTTCTAACCAGTCGTTAAAATGATTCGGTTCAAAGGAGTCATTAGGCCACGAATCGGACATTAGCAGACGTGTTGTGTGCGAATCCCGTCTGTTAGAACATCGCGAAAGATATGTCAACACACAGAAAACACTTCATAACTGGATAGGATTTGTTTCCAGTTTATTGAAAGTATGGTTTATGTCAGTTGGTCAGAGAAGGGTCAACGTTTTTTTAGCGCAATTCACACCCAGCTTTAATTCAAGGGAAACAATGTCTGAATGCGCCACGTGCAAGATGGATTCGGTCTTCTGACGTTTTGATTTTGATTAACGTAATATGTGAAATATTAGAAAGCTAAGACAGTGCTTATTTTGAAGACAGAGAGAGTGTGCGCGTGAGAGCGCTCTCTGCTCATTCTCCCTGTCACTCAGTTAACATGCGTCCTATCACAAGCGCAGCAGTCATCTATTCTACATCCCTCATAAATCACAATAACTGATCAAATAAGGCTTTGGCGGGACAAAAATTCATTTTGGCAGCCGCCAAAAAAATGTAAATTTATGCTGCAAAAACCGAGGGACAGCGAGGGATCTATTCCCGTTTCCCAGCCCCCTTCGAAGTGCTGGTCAAGCCCTCCTGACTGAATGCAGTGGACGCCCTCCGTTCGACTGCAAGCGGGGCCTACCCGTCCGATGCTGCAATCACTTTCATCCAAAGCTCCCGTTGGACTAAACTTGATCCCGAATTATTCTTGTATAATCCTGCGGTGTACTCTAGTTTACAATTCAACTGCTGGCGGGGCTTACCTGTCCAATGCTGTGATAATTCAAGCTCCCATCGGATGTTGCGAGAGCCCTCCGGGTCGAACGGTCAAGCTTGGTTTCGTGAATACCTTCTCATGCCCTTCACCTTTTTGGGGGGTTAATGACCATGGAAGTTGCCATCAGCAGTTCAACAGTTGCTAACATTCTAGTAATGTGCTTTTTACCATAAACTAACATTGCAGAATGTCTGAGAAGTAAAATATTGTTATTTGGGAAAATCTTGGCCCTTCTATTTATACACACCTCATCTGCTTGAGTTATGATAGCTATTCCTTGACCTTCTTTTTCACTTTAACGTTTGCTTTGAGTATATCTGCAGACCATTTTTCAAGTCAATTAACAAATCTTTCATAAGGTTCATCTTTAGGTTCTATGCTAGGCCAGAAAAAATGGCTGCAAGCACTCAATGTTGATTGACAAGCCAACTATGTGTATTGCTTGTGTAAAATGGAATAGCGCATGTAGGGTTTGAGCATTACCATACCACTTGATGTGTAAGCAATATCAATTCTGTGCTTGCTAGTTCTCGTTCTGAGAGAAAGCCTGCACCATCTACACCCAGAAGATATGCATTCCTAGGAAAATAAATTCCATTACTGATGCCACTCTGGTCAGGGTTTCAAACAGGAAGGGTAATGAAATAACGGCCAACACTGTCAAACTCCACGCAGCTTTCCTCTGTGAGGCACAACCGTCAGCTGAAATAATGACACCATCAACACAGAGCTATAATGTGACCTGTAAATATTTCCTTTGCCTGTGTGTCGAAAAGTCACAACTAGACATGTGCTGGTAAATGGTAATACGATATACCGCAATAATGAACATGCACAATATTGTTATCGTGGGCACTTCAAAATATCGTGAATAATTATTTATTAAGAATTATTCAGATTTTTAGAATGAATTTTTAGAATACTTTACCCATCAACCGTTTAAAATGAAAAACACGTCAAAGAGGAACGCGCACTGATGTAAATAGACCGTGCATGAGCCGAGCACATGGCGGAATGAGGAGACACGCTGAAGTGCACATTCATTCTTCGACAGCAGAGGGCGCTGACGGAACAGCAGAAATGCAGCCGTTTCCCCAATAATCACATAACCTAATACATAATACTTAAAGACTTAAGGCTATTAATTTTCAAACTTGCATTTTATATTTTAATCTGGACTAAATGACATGCCCTAGATATTGTTTAAATATGTTCCGACTGTTGTTCAATCACACACTTTACAAGGCTCCAGTATTTAACATTAGTTCCTTCATTAACAAACTGACAATGAAAAATACTTCTAAAGCATGTATTAATCTTAGTTACATGTACATTTCAGCATACCTATTGTTCTTTATAATTCTTTTGCACTTTAATCTGTTTTAAATATTTGTTTACTTTATACATTTTTGTGTATTGCTTTATTGTATTTAAATGTTTGGTTCTTTTGTTATAAGAAAGTGATTTAACCTGTTATAGTATGAAAACACTTTTTTTGCAACTTATTTCAATGTCGTGATAATACCGTATACCGTGATAAAAGCTTCAGCAATTAATCGCAACATGAAAATTTGATACCGGCACATGCCTAGTCACAACAGCACATATTAATAGATACCTTAAAGATATTGCATCATGAAGTACAAAACAGTTTGGACTTTATGGAGTAGATCATGTATGGAGTAAACTGCCAGTCAGGACTTTTGATGTTATCAGAATTTCTAATATTAAAGGATTAGTTCACTTTCAAATAAACTTTTGCTTATAATTTACTCACCCCCTTGTCATCCAAGATATCCATGTCTTTCTGTCTTCAGTCGAAAAGAAATGAAGATTTTTGATGAAAACATTTCAGGATCTTTCTCCATATAATGGAAGTCAATGGCCTTCAAACGGTTCAATGTCCAAATGTAAGGTTCAGTACAGCTTCAAAAGGGCTTTAAACCACATCAAACGGTACCAGACGATCAATAAGGGTCTTATCTAGCGAAACGATCGGTGATTTTTTTTAAAAATAAATAAAGTTTAAGTTTTATAAGCACAAATGCTCGCCTGGCTCTGTTCAGTGATGCGCGCTCGTGACGTCACGTAAAATTCAATTACGTTGAAAGGTCACGCTAGACGCAGGCACAAAGACGTTTGAATATGTGGATACGGTCCTCCTTCCGCTCATTTGTAAACACTGACTTGGTACTTCCGCCTGCATCTAGCGTGACCTTTTCAACGTAATTGCGTTTTACGTGACGTCACGAGCGTGCATAACTGAACAGAGCAAGGCGAGCATTTGTGCTTATAAAACTTAAAATTTATTTATTTAAAAAAAAATGACATATCGTTTCGCTAGATAAGACCCTTATTGATCGTCTGGTACCGTTTGATGTGGTTTAAAGCCCCTTTGAAGCTGTACTGAACCTCTCATTTGGACCTTGAACCGTTTGAAGGCCATTGACTTCCATTATATGGAGAAAGATCCTGAAATGTTTTCATCAAAAATCTTCATTTCTTTTCGACTGAAGACAGAAAGACATGGATATCTTGGATGACAAGGGGGTGAATAAATTATAAGCAAAAGTTTATTTGAAAGTGAACTAATTCTTTAATCTATGTTGTTGTCCCTCTGTATAGGGAAGAGGTGCTTTTCTGAGAACACATGCCCATCACACCGCAGTTGAAAAATAAAGTGGACAGGATCTAAGAGCACCAGTCAAATGTTTATTCATAAAAGGAACTTGAAACAAAAACACAGAAATTGGAACAGAACAACCGGGTAAAACACAATGATAACAGACAACCAAACTGAACCAGACACTGGGTTTAAATCAGAGCATGTGAGCGGAGCGTAGCGGTAATATTTCCTCCAGAGCGGTGAACGCCTTTCTGAAGATTCCGCTCAACTCGCTCAACCCAGAATGCCCTTTGGCTATTTGCTAGATCTAGAATCTGTGAAATAGCTAAGCAATAGTGGAGCAATAGGTTATGGAGTTCAAATATTGTTTTAATGAAGTTGCGAGCCTTATACATAAATGCACAAAGTTAAGAACGAGCAGGGAGAAGAAATTGAAAGGGAGTGTGGAGAGATTGTGAGAGTTAGCTAAGATATTGGAATCTAAAGCACGAGGATGTGCTACGCAAACATGGCAGTGCAGCAAAAGGTGAGCTATATATCATTCGATAATAAATTAATAGATAAATAGGTAAGGCACGGTAGGTCTATTGTGTACACGGAGCCCTGCTCTTATTACATGCAGACAAAAATATACCATGGCCATTGGCCACAAATTAATATTTTGTTCCCATGAATTAAGAATTTGTTTTCTCATTTCTAAATCGTAGCCACAAATTAAATTCGTTCCCACAACTTCTTAATTCGTTCTCCCTGTTTAAGTAAATCGTGGCCACATTGAATTCGTTAAATTTTAATCATGCGCGTTGCGCAGAAGTTCACTAATCAAAATTCTGGCCTAATAGTTAATTTACTTTTAAAACTTTTATGTATATTTTTTGTTTATATCATTTTTATTTATATTATTAGGCCCATTTATTTGTTTAATTTTACAGGACTTTTTGTGACTAGCCTAATTTGTAATTTGAAATTAAACATTTCTATTTGAAAAATGTTGTTGTTGCTCAGTTCTTTAGGAGGTAAGGCTGTGGTCTAAGCTAAAAGTGATATACATGTAGATTTTTTTCCTTTTTTGGAGCGAGCGGGGGGCAATTTGAGTGGAGCGCGAAGCAAACTGCATTGAGCGCTGAGCGATAATGAGCGGAGCGGCCTGATGTAGCTTTGAGCGGGGGAGCGTAGGGTTGAACAGTTCTGTGAGCGATGAGCGGAGATTCTCACCGCTCCACTCCGCTCAACTCCGCTCATATGCTCTGGTTTAAAAACACTAACAGAGGGAGAAACTAACTAGAGAATTGACAAGAGACATCTGAACAGAACAAACTCTATAAGAAACCATAGAAACAGACACGGGCTGCATCCAAAACCTGGAAAATGCTGCCTTCGGAGGACACATTTCAAGAAAGGAAGGCATCAAGGCATGTCCGAATCTAATGTTAGCTTCACTTCCTGTCTCCTGAGATACCTTCATCTGATCAAGTTTTGAAAGCAGCATAAATGTATCCTTCGCTGCCTTTGATATCCCTCAATCCTCTGCGTTCCATTCTGTGACAGTTGAGCTAGAAAAAAAAGATGCCGCCCGAAAGTTGCGTTTGCTGGTCAGTTTGTGTGTAAATGTACAATTTTGACCAACATTTTCCACTTCTGATGTCATTATTAGCGAGGAATTACTAATGTAATTAAATATTTGTTTAGTTCTCACCAAAGCTCTCTCTATTTTGCTGTAGATCGATAAAATGTTACGCTGCCTCAGAAGTCTGTCTGAAATCAGTTCCTTGAGGTACCTTTGTGCACAAACGCTGCCTTAAAAACAAACACATGGGCAAACAGGAAAGGAACACAATGAAAACTAATCTAAAACTCAGACATTAACTGAACAGTGAAACAGATAAAAACAAACTCTAAACAAGACTAAACAAACTCAAAACAGAACCCAACTGTGACAGTACCCCTAAAACATCAACTGAGGTGGAAGGATGGGCGCTGACAAGTGTGTGACTAGGGTGGCGCTGGCAGTTCAGGTGAGCAAGGAGGCGGCAGCAGTACATGGGACCAAGTAAGCGCCGGCAGTTCATGGGCAGTTCACTGGAGCCATCTCTGGACTCTGGATGGTGACGGAAGTCCTCTCTGGACTTGGGATGGAGACAAAGTCCTCTCTGGTCTCGGGACAGGAGACAGAGCCCTCTCTGGACTCTGATCGGGAGCTGGAGCCTTTACTGGACTTTGGACAGGGATATGAGTCGTCTCTGGACTCTGGACGAGGACAGGAGTCATCTCTGGACTGTGGACAGGGACAGGAGACATCTTTGGATGAGGGCACAGGAGACGCACACAGGACTCTGGACGGCAACAGGAGACATCACAGGACTCTGGATGACGACAGGAGACATCACAGGACTCTGGAAACGGGCTGACATGCTGAAAAATACACAGAGGCTGGTATCATCATAACGGACAAAAGGCACAAGATCCACATACCTCTGTGTATGGGCCTCGAGGGACAGATCCCCCTGGGAGAGGAGGAGAATCTGAACTGCTGCTAGATCCGTGGTTTTTGTGGTCTGTTATTCTATCTGCAGTTGAAAAATAAAGTGGAGAAGGACACGCACTGAACCGTGACTTGATGCGTGACATTGCAGAAAATGTGTGTTCGCAAATGTATGTTGATCCAAATTTGTCCAACTGCAATAAAATGCAGATGCATTGGAGTAGTGGTCCCCAAAGTAGGGGTCGCGAGATGTTACTTGTCTACTTGTGCGAAAAGACTTTCTCTGCACTCAAGTACATTAAAAATAAATACACATCGCGACTGAATGTGGAGGATGATCTCTGAGTGGCAGTCTCCAAAATTAAACCAAGAATGGACTTGCTGTACTCCAAGTATTGTCCCCACCCATCTCATTATGTGAGGTTAATGTTGAAATGAAAGTAAAGAGTAAATTACCACAAAATAATATTATGGTTGTTAGACTGTGTTTTTTTGTGTTGTCATTATGCTCGTGTTTGGATAGGCTTAAACGTGCCCCCTTTGTATACTTAAACCACCCCCGAGGATAGTGGGGGTTACGAGTCACCGGAACCGCTATTTTGGGGGTCGTGGGCTGAAAAGTTTGGGAACCCCTGCATTCGAGGGCATGCCCAAATCATGTTGACCACAGTGTACATAACCTTCATTAGGTATCCATCAGCTAACTTACTGCATAGTGTTTGCTGGTGCACAATACAGTGAAATGCCAACAAGTTGGGGGAGATTTTTTGCATTTCAGCAACAAGACCCTTGTGTTTTCCCGTCATTGAGGGTGCACCATCAGTAGTGGAGACAACTGAGGATGCCGGTACATTCATGTCTTTGCATGCTCTATGAATGTCCTCGTCGCTTGTTCGTTCATGTAGCGATTTCAATGCAAATAAATGTTCTGTAATCTAAAAAGTTTCTGAATTCACACATCTCACCCAAATGCAAAGCTAGGCAACATCTCAGATGTCTGTCAATTAATTTGAAACCAAACGGACTGCTAAAGCAGTGGCTAGCTTAGTTTTTAGTTGTTCTGTTAATTTCTCCGAAATTTCTGAAATTCACATGTATAACTGTGTCATTACCGAGCTGTAAACTTTTTATCCTGCGGATTATCTCACTCTTATTGTTCAGATCATAAAAAAGACATTGTGATTCCAGAAAACAGTTTTTAACTAGTTCCCCATCACTGAATGGTTTGCAGTGTTTGACAAGGAGCCACACATTTTGAACATTGCTAATGTCACAACCTGGGACAATTTTAAGCTAGCTCACATTGTATCAGTTCAGCAATTGCATTTTTTTCAAGACTAGTTATCTTGATAGCTCCGTCCTGAGATCCAGGTGGATATTTCTTGTCAAATGTTGCATGGGTGGTATCGAAATCTCTTTAGACATTGTAGGTTTTGCATATGCCCAGTATATTACTACACAGCAAACAGAAAGGCTGCCCATCTTGCTCATTGATAGCAAACTGATTCTTCCATTCTTCCAGTGCTCCCTAACTTCACTGCTGATGCTACGACTCTTCTTGTTTGCATGTGTTTCTTCAGATGTATGTTCCTAATTTCGGATTTCTCTTATAACAAATTTGTCCATTTTAACCCCTAATTTTACAAAAACAATGACTGCTAACTAATGACTGTTGGAATTATGCCAAAGCACACGCTTGTAAGTGTTCAATAACTTCGTACTTGCGTTAGTACAGAGTAGGTCTGTGCATGTCTGAATCATGATATAATACAAGAAGTGCTACCGTGTCCTCAATTTATTACAACCCTGCTGAAAAGTCACCAGCTTAAGCTATGTGGTTGCTGGTTTGCTGGATCCCAGCATGGTATGCTGGTTGCTGGTTTGCTGCCCAGCATGGCATGCTGATGTGATGGTGGACCAGAATATGTTGTGTTTTGGGTGCAGGTATCCATCCTGAGGTCGCTGAAGGTGGCCGGGCTGACGGCCAACCCGAAAAAGTGTGCGATAGGGCGCGTGGAGGTGAGGTATCTGGGTTTCCACTTGGGCCATGGGCAGGTGCGTCGGCAAATTGACAAGACAGCAGCAGTTGCAACCTGTCCGAGACCCAAGACCAAAAATGAGGTGAGGCAGTTCCTTGGCAGGCAGCTGATCTCACTAAAAAGGAAGCACCAGACCCGGTCCAGTGGTCAGAGCTGCTCTATGTGGCGGGCTGCTCTTAGGATCACCTAATTTTGCTCTCCCTTTTATGTTTGCAGACTGATGTGTCGGACAGTGGGCTGGGGGCAGTCCTAACCCAGGAGAGGGAGGGGGGAGGAGCGGCCGGTGCTGTACATCAGGCACAAGCTCTCAAAGAGAGAGACGATGTACAGCACCATAGAAAAGGAGTGCCTGGCAGTGCCTGGTTCAGCAGCTGCCGACTACATCCCTGCCGCCTCAACATAAAAATCACAACCGTTTTTGCCAACACTCACTTTATTAGGGCCCGAGCACCGATGGTGTGAGGACCCTATTGGAATTGCTCCGTTTATTAGGGCCCAAGCCCTGAACGGGCACAGAGCCCTATTGTTCTTCTGAGGACAATTTCGTTTTTTCGACTTTATGGGCACTTTTGGGGCCCTTATCATGCTTGAAAAAACTTGTGAAACTTTGCACACACAACGAAATCTGGGCCATCAGGGCGGGACCAAAGCTGGTACCCGGGTGTGGCAGGGGGGCTCAACGGCGCCCCCTTAAGTGGGGTCTGAAAACTTGGTCCATATGTCACACACACTTGCACGTACACGTATGAAACTCGGTACACATATGGAGCTCATCTGGCCGAACAACTTTTGTGCTCTATGTTATACGTCAGCCCAACAGAAAGTGAGTTATTATGGATTGTTCGGAAAATGTATACTCTGGAATTTGATATATTTCTCCTAGGTGATTCAGCCAATCAGTGCCAAGCTCGGTCAGCATGAGGTCAAGGCATTGAGGATGCTAAATTGCGAGCGGATTTTTGATATCTCGAACGGTTTGGCTGTGGCGAGGAGACAAATTTATGGCGAGAAAAGTGATACAGGAAGTGTGTTATAAATTCTGCAAACATTGACTGATTTAGATGAAACTTCAGATGTGTGTTCGTTTTAAGAGGCCGATCACATGGGTGTCACTATTGTGAGTCAAATTTATTGCGCCACCAACTGGCAGAAGGAAGTGTGTAATTTTCAAAATGCTTTGAAATCATCATCTTATTTTTACCCGATTTACTTCAAACTTCATCAGTATGTAACATAGCAGATATAAACCTGGTATGCACTTCTTGATAATCTAAATATTGTTGCCATGGCAACACATCAAACTATAATTTTCTTTTTCGATGCTTTTGAGACTCTTACAATGCTTCAAATTACATGAAACTCGACACACACATCAGACATGCTATCCAGTAGATATGGGCAAAGACTTAAAAACAGGCGTGGTTCAGGAGCTCAGTAAAGCCATCTTTTGACATAAGTAGCGCCATCTTTTGACAAAAGTGGGGGGGTTATTTTTTTTCTACAGTCACCAAACTCGGAATATATATTGTTCTCTTTGAGCTGGATAACTTTCTAATGTACAGTCATTATCTCCGAACAACAGGAAATCAGATATTTAGGGCCTGAGGTGTGCGGACCGTATTGTAATTGCTCAGCCCATCATTCTTCTTATCCCTAGTGAATTGCATTTTTGAGGGCCTAAACATGCTTGCAAACTCATTAAACTTTGCACACACATCAGAAGTGGTGAAAATTTACATCTGATATGGGTTTCAGAATTAGGCGTGGCAAAATGGCTCGATAGCGCCACCTACAAAATTTCAACTAAGTGCCATTCATGCTACGTTTCATATATGAGTATGAAAATTCGATAGGCGCATTCAACAGCCCAATACCTACAAAAAAGTCCTCTAACGTCAAATCTGAAAAACCAACAGGAAGTGAGATATTTTGAATTTTCTTTCCTAAATTGGTGAAGTTTTTTGCCATTGCCAGACGTTGTACTTTAACAAATTCCTCCTAGAAATGTAATCAGATCAACATTTGCACAGTCTAATCTAAAGGCCTTTGCAAAGTTAAATTGCGAAGATCTTGAGTTTTCGCTGAAGGGCGTGTCCGTGGCGGCCTCACAAATTTTGATGTTTCGCCATGACACAGGAAGTTGTTGTAACTCTGGCATACAATGTCCGATCTGCCCCAAACTTCACATGTTTGATAAGAGTCCTGACCTAAACACATCTACATGCCAATATTCAGTTAGTCATAGCTCCAACCTGCTGGCAACAGGAAATGGCATGCTTTATACTCCCAGAAACACTTTTAAAAATCCCAAACATGCTAGAAACACATTAAATCTTGCAACACGTTGCTACGTGCAAATGTATGTGATTTACGCCATTAAACAGGAAGTTGTTGTAACTCAGGTATACAATGCCCGATTTGCTTCAAACTTCACAACTCACGAAACTTTGCACACGCATCAGAAGTGGTGAAAATGTACGTCTGGGATTCTGAATGAGGCGCAGAATTATTTAATTTTATTAAATTTAAATAAAGACAGTCTTTCTTGACCTGCAGGATCAGTTGTGCGGCGGCACTCTGCTGTCAAAAGCTCTTTTACTCGCTCCCTCCTACTTGCATCTCTCAACCATCGGATTTTGAATTGTGGACAACTGACAACTGCAAGAAGGGCATCTTTGTCGTCCAGCACACCGGCAAAACGAGTTTGAATAGCCTGAAAAATATAATTGATATGTTTATGCCGGCAAGGCCTACTATTTATTATGTCATTGAATTACTTGCAAACCATGCTGTAACTAGGTTCAATTGTGTGTTGGAAAGGAAGAAGGCAGGGTCAGTGAAATGCTGGAACTCGTGGGACTTTATTTTCAACTCAGTTATAAACATAAACTGGCGCCTTGCGCACTCGTATACATATCACTCAAAACTTGCACTCTTCTCTGTAAAACAACAGCTTTCTCTTGATCCACATTCTCAGCACGGCTCCCACGAGTCCTCAGCGTCCCTCTCTCTCGCCACACTGCTCCAGCGTGGCTTTTAAGCTGTCTCTCCCCACCAATCACTGCAATCAGACACAGGTGTTTATCATTATGCACTTGACCTACTTTCTTACCGCTCGTCTACCGGCCCCCTCCGTCCGTGCAGACCTCGCAAAACCACACCCCCCTCGCCACACATGCCTAATGTGAGATTAATATTATGCATTTAATTTGGTTTTAGGTTACTTATTGACATTTGTTTTAATCTTCTTTTGCAATGATAAGGAATATTTTGTTCCATCCATGTTCATGAATAATGTGATGCAAGATATTTTAACTAGCTTAAAAGATGGAACATACCAGCACTATGGCATCTGCAGTCATCCTGGAGAGGACGTCTTTCACAGCCAGGGTCTTCTGCATCAGAACTTCAAGTGTGAGTAGTAAAGTCCCATAAGGACAGTCGCCTTGTAAAATGTCCAGTGCTGTAGTCAGAGGCTTCATGGCTGTGCAGTACTCATGCAGGAACTGGTACTCTTGGTCTTTGAAGCACTTAACTCCCAGCTTGGTGCACAGAGTATTCAGCTCACTCATGGGGATTTCTGCAATTCTCTGTACAGCATAAAAAAAAAAGAATTCCACCTTGTGAATGTTGGTACCAGGAGCTTGATACTGCCGCTGCAGTGCTCCTCCAATTTGATACCGCCGCTTGATGCTTTGCTTGATGCTGCAGTGCTCCGCTTGATGCTGCAGTGCTGCACCAATTTGATACTGCCGCTGCAGTGCTCCGCCAATTTGATGCTGCTGCCACACCGCTCCGCCTGATTCTGCCGCTGCAGTGCTCCGCCAATTTGATACTACTGCTGCAGTGCTCCGCCTGATGCTGCCACTGCAGTGCTTCGCTTGATACTGCCGCTGCAGTTCTCCACCAATTTGATACTGCCACTGCAGGACCCCACTCAATCCATGCTGCCACCGCAGCACCTCACCTGTTTTAAAACCGCCACAGCCTACCTCAATACTGCTGCTGCAGTGCAGTCTCCCATTCCTTCTGTTCTCCAATTTTGGAGGGTCTTATAGACTATTGAAATAACTATGCAAATTCCTTAAGTAATCAGTTTAAATCCCATAATTCTCGCTTCCTGTCTGATTCTGCATTTATGTTTTTGGGGGGCAATGGGAGCTCGGGTAGAATATCCTCTCTGAGCCCCTCTATAGCAGACAGCAAGCCAAATCTGTTTACCACTTTCACTAAGATTATATGGGCACACAAACTCGTGAAGTGAAGTTATTAAACATAATTTCGGGAGGAGTACGCCCATCTAATCTTCCAATTAATACCAAGGTATAAAACCAGCAGCTTACCTCTTCCCATTTTTAGTTCCTGCAGCATCCCTCCTCCTCCCCTGCTCCTCCTTTTGCACAATTTTGTCTGTTATAGGGGGGCAATTGGAGCTCGGGTAGAATATCCTCTCCGAGCCCCTTTATAGCAGACAGCAAGCCAAATCTGTTTACCACTTTCACTAAGATTATATGGGCACACAAACTTGTGAAAGTGAACTAATCCTTTAAGTCTAAGATCAAGATAAAACTCTATTAACCACTCCATTAACTTACTGAGCTGTTTGAAACACTGTCAGTGGGACAAAACAGGAAGTGTTTACACTGATGCTGCCGTGCTTCGCCTGATGCTGCCGTGCTTCGCTTGATGCTGCCGTGCCCTCGCTTGATGCTGCTGTGCTCCGCCAATCTGATACTGCCGCTGCAGTGTTTGGCTTTACTTGATACCGCCGTTGCAGTGCTTTGCTTGATGCTGCCGTGCTTTGCTTGATGCTGCCGTGCTCCGCCAATTTGATACTGCTGCTGCTGTGTTTGGCTTCACTTTATATCGCCGCTGCCGTGCTTCCGCTTGATGCTGCCGTGCTTCGCTTGATGCTGCCGTGCTTCACTTGATGCTGCCGTGCTCCGCCAATTTGATACTGCTGCTGCAGTGTTTGGCTTTACTTGATACCGCCGCTGCAGTGCTTCGCTTGATGCTGCAGTGCTTCGCTTGATGCTACAGTGCTTCGATTGATGCTGCCATGCTCCACCAATTTGATACTGCTGCTGCAGTGTTCGGCTTTACTTGATACCGCCACTGCAGTGCTTCGCTTGATGCTGCAGTGCTCCGCCAGTTTGATACTGCCGCTGCAGTGCTCCTCCAATTTGATACTGCCGCTGCAGTGCTGTGCCATTTTGATACTACTGCTGCAGTGCTCTGTCAATTTGATACTACTGCTGCAGTGCTTCGCCTGATACTGCCACTGCAGTGCTTCGCTTGATACTGCCGCTGCAGTTCTCCACTCAATCCATGCTGCGACCGCAATACCTCACCTGTTTTAAAACCGCCACAGCAGTGACCTGCCTACCTCAATGCTGCTGCTGCAGTGCAGTCTCCCATTCCTTCTGTTCTCCAATTTTGTAGGGTCTTATAGACTATTGAAATAATTATGCAAATTCCTTAAGTAATCAGTTTAAATCTCATAATTCTCGCTTGCTGTCTGATTCCGCATTTATGTTTTTGGGGGGCAATCGGAGCTCGGGTAGAATATCCTTTCCGAGCCCCTTTATAGCAGACAGCAAGCCAAATCTGTTTACCACTTTAACTAAGATTATATGGGCACACAAACTCGTGAAAGTGAACTAATCCTTTAAGTCCAAGATCAAGATAAAACTCTATTAACCGCTCCATTAACGTACTAAGCTGTTTGAAACACTGCCAGCTGGACATTAAACAGGAAGTGTTTACACTCCGAATCACAGCAAACGTTTCTAGGGGAAACGGAAAAGATTTAAAAAATATTTTTTCCTCCCATTCAAAATATTTTCCAACACCATGTCTCACTGCAGAAAACGAGATCCAAGGGGAGGGGTTGGATCCAGATCCAACTCCTCCTACTTTATATACTTTGCTATATTAAGCCCCGTTTCCACCGAAATTACCCTGAACAATTTGTACCAGGAACTTTTTTTACAGGAACTTTTTTCCCCCAGACCTGCTACTGTCTGTGTTTCCACTGCGGTCTAAAGTACCATGAAGATTAGGCAAATTAGTCCAGAGACGTGGGACTGCGCGTGGCTGCTCCTTCCAGTCAGCGACGGACCATAATCATTTTTGTGTGATATTGTCTGCAACATAAGTATGGAGGAGATGCAAGCAGCGCTGCTTTTGCTAGTTATGTGGTTTACTAAATATGTAATTAACAAAACGGCGGAAACGAGGTGAGCACTGATACTAAAGCGTATTCTGAAAGCTCGTAAAGCCAGATTTAATGTTATTATCAGCTATTACGAACATTGACAGCGCGATTGCTGAGACAACGCGCGCCATCGGACAGAAAGAGCAAGACTGATATTTACTGAACGCAGAACGAACCTCGCAAAACTTTTAAAAATGTCGGTTGAAATAAAATGCTGCATGAGCTCAACCGATCAGCATGTTCAGCGCCCAAGTCCCACCCCAGAAAGTTCCGGAACTTTGAAAAAGTACCACCTCGTGAGCAGGGTCGTTTGGAGGGGGAAATATTTACCCGGAACTTCATTTAGACCCTGGTTCCTGCGGTCGAAACACACCGAGTACCACCCCAAAGTTCCTAGATCCTGGGGAAAGTTCCTGCGGTGGAAACGCGGCTTTACTTCAACAATGGATTCGTGAACTTAACATACTTTTAAAAATCCAACATTTAGTTGATCTTGGTAAGCGCTCATTATCACAGTTGTAAACAAGACGGCTTTCTTCTTCCACGAGGGAGTTTGGCATCACAGCATTTGTTTCCAGGCGGACCGTCCTGGTGCTCTTCGTTTGGGGGTTCCTTTGGTTATCTTCCCGGTCAGAAGTGACCGGACACCTAAAAATCCCCCACCCCAGTAAAACAAATGCAATTTATTTTTCTTCAATAATATTTTTCTATTTTCTTTTGTATTTTGAGATGATTTGATGGTACTTATTAATATTTATGCAATAATTATGGTCTATTTTTGCCATTGAAAATAATAATTTAAAAAAGAAATATATATATTTTTTAATTAATACAGTATTTCAGGTTAAAATAGAGACTAGGCCTTCAAAAAAAAAATTTTGAAGACAGATTAGCGCCATCTGTTGGAATTATTTATGGAAACATGCAACCATGGGTGTAACCACTAGAGGTCTCTATTGAGAGACTTGTGAATTCCCTAGTTGTCTTTTGGAGACATTTAAGGATTTTTTTAGATGGATTTGAATATATACTTAAACAATTTAAATAAGTCGCTTTAAACAAGCGACTATTTATTATATTGGGGGTAGTCGTGGCCTTATGGTTAGAGAGTTGGACTTGTAACCGGAAGGGAGAGAGAGAGAGAGAGAGAGAGAGAGAGAGAGAATTTCAGTCTTGAAATTTTAATTGTGTTCATGTAGATCACTCGCCTTACATCAGGTACCACGGAGCCCTGCCTGTGACAAGATGGCCGGTGATGACGTTAGAGACTCCACCGTACGACATCTAGCCTTTATTATGTATATCTATGAATATTACTCTTGCTCATCTTTACACTTTGTAAATTCTACAAATAGTTGCTTTAGTTTTTCAGTAACTGTATATCCATTATAATTAGCAGTTTATTGCAGATTTATTTGAATGAAAAACTACTCTTTACAATTACAAATATTCTGAAATAAATGGCATTTTTGAATGGACACCTAGTCTTTTCTTGACATAAAAGCTTACAGAAGCTACATAATTTGAGAATTATCCTCAAATTTGAATCAAAACATGATCAGACATCCAGTTTTATATTTAGATTATTTTCAGGCTCTTAACATTAAAGTCTCATATTTTTTTTCCTAAGTGAATTTCAATGAAAAAAAAATGTGAGTCACTTACATCTATACTTGACCTTGTTTTACTCTGTTCCCATACTACTTTGAGTTATTATGACTCTTGGGTAACAAAAGTTGTGTCTAGTTTAAAATAAGACCAAGATTTATAAGATTTATGAATATAGACCATAGGGTTTAAGAGCTGCAGACATTTTTATTTTTATTTATTCCTTTCCATTGTCGTGTGTTTCAAATGGGAAGACACGCCCACTAGCGCAGAGCTGCATCCTGACATTGATTACACCTGTGCTGCACAATTACTGCGGTGTGTTCGTGGCTTTCTAAAAAGCATATCCAAGTGTGGTGTTTTGAGTCTACTCCTGTGGGCAGAAAAGGTCTTTCAGCGTATGTTTCTTGTTGTTTTCCCCTGGTGAGTCGCCTGCTTTATTCCTCATAATTGTAAACAAGATCATTTAGCATTTAAGTTGCTCTATCTTGAGAAGCTGTAGAAGTGTTTATTCATATTTATATTACATTATAAATATATTATTCAGTGTTTCGCACAGGATTTTGTGAGACTGCTGGGTAGACATAGATTCCTCTAAGGGGATGAGAGCATAGCCACGTCGGCGCGTTGTTCGTCTTGCCTTTTTCATAACGCCGCATTCACACGGGGCGTCGGCGTCAACGCTTCTCGTTTACTTTGAATGGGTGACGTCATGCGTTGCCGAACTGAATTGTGGGTTCTGTCGCGGCGCTTCACTCGCGTTGCAAGCGGCAAAAGTTGAAGATTTCTCAACTTTTCAAGTGCCAACGCAGGCGTCATCCAATCAGATCACCCTATGCAAATATCCTAGAGCAGACGCTAGCCAATCGCGTTCGTTTAAAACACAGATGAATGAAGAGGGAATGAAGAGCGAAGAATGATCAAAAATGGAGGAAAAGCTAATAATTGCGGTGGATAATCACCCGGTCCTTTACTACCAATCATTATTTACATACCGGGACACAAACTGGAGAGACCAGGCCTGGAAGGAGGTGGCAGAGACGGTTGGAGAATCTGGAATGTATCATGCTTGTATTCCGTCCGTGTACTCTGTTTATCATTGAATGACAGGCAGCATATCATATCATGTGTGGTTCAAATAGGCGCTATCCCCCAGCCAAATGAGGAATCAAATATTAAAGTGATCAGTTTTCATACACAAAATAGTCTCACAGACTAGCTGTCAAAAAAGGCGCTTTTTTTGTGTTGTGTTGTGGTCCAAGTGGCAAGTAATGTGATTAGCTGTTGTTACTATGACGGTCGCGTCAGCACCAAGCTTCAGCCACGCCCTCCGTCAAGCGTTGACGCGAAGCCCCGTGTGAATGCGGCGTAAGGGTTTGAGTGTTCAGCGCGCCGTGTGCCGTCTCACGGCCACGCCCACTGTCTCACGTGTCTGCTGGTAGCTTACAGATGGGATTGTTGGTCCTTAAAAAGGGGACCTAGCGTTTCATTTGGGGCTCTAGCAGAGGACAGATGTCAATCGCTGCATCGGAGAGAGGGCTGTTATGTGTTGAAAATGAAGATGATGCTGAGATTCCCACTATAATAGTTGGGCGCTCGTGCTGAATCCGATTCATACGTGACAGCCATGCTTTCCCGGGTTGCTGAGGCATAGTGCAACGCATAACACTGCATGAAAAGTGGGATTTTCAACCCCGTAAACGCCTGTAGACTCCCGGAAATCTCCCTAATTTTCGGCAGTTTTCGACAATTTAGAGGCAGCGAACGTCGCGTTCGTCTGTGCCACAAATTGTCGTAAACGAACCATGACGTAGGTGGAGAGCCCCCCGCTGAGAGACCGCGCGGAGGTGCGACGCCTCTAATTTGCATATGAATAGCAGCGAAACCAGAGAGTCAACGGCCAGACTTGAATTTACTTACTGGCTGAAGCCACTACATTTAAACAAGAAAAATCCCTCGTGATTGGTTGGCAGATCACTGCAAACCAATCATTATTGGTCACCAAAAATGTAAACCCCAATAATAATAATAATAATAATAATAAATATATAATTTATGTTGTAATAATTTATGTTTTATAGTAATGTTATTGTGCTATGAACTACACTATTCATACCATCAAGGAATATATGGGAAAATTTGCCCGGACCGTGCCATTTATTCAAAGAAAGAGCTTATAAACACACAGCTGTTTATTCAAAGAAAGAGCTTTATTGTCAAACACACAAATATGTACAGTGCAGCAGTAATGTCTCTTATGTTGTCCTCCAAAAACGTCAAAAGAAGCGGCCAAAACATTCGGGAAACACAGGCGTATATGGCGGTGGCCGCACAATCCATCCAGACACCCCGTCAACAATGCCGTCTTCCTCATCAGATATGAATTCAATGGTCGCGCACTTCCAGTCCATCTCATCCTCACCCAGCACACTCTCGCTTCCAGCAACTGTAATACAATCCATAAAGACAATAAGCAACCTGAAAAATACTCACATTGACAAAAAACGGATCTAATATAATAAATCTTACCCTTTTTCTTCTTGATCGACTCCGAGCTAAACTTCGCAGTTTCCGCCTGCTATGTAAGTTCAGGTTGTTTGTATCTGAAGCTCCGGCGTGTTGATTCATAATACGTCTTACAGGCAGCTGGAAAACAATTACATGAGACCAGAGATGTATAGTAACGAAGTAGAACTACTTCACTACTGTACTTAAGTACTAAAAGGCTGTATCTGTACTTTACTAGAGTATTATTTTTTTCTCCTACTTCCACTTTTACTTCAGTACAAATTTTCGATGAGTTTAATACTTTTACTCCGATATTTTTTTTATGTGCTGCATTGTTACTCGTTACAATTATAAAAATGTTACGAATCATTCCATTCCAAACCCACATTACCACTGCCAGAACGGTAGATGGCAGGTTTGATGTAGCTGGCACATCATTGATCGAATCAAGCTATTAAGAAGACAGCGTGTGCTTCCGTTTTGCCTTTTGATCAGCTTAAAATATGGACAAAACAAAAACATCACCTTCCACCCCTTCAACTTCAAGTGATCGTGGCTGTGAGAGAGAGCGCGCGTGAGAGAGAGAGCGCGAGAGAGAGCCCCTCGCGCGCGCATTCACTGTCTTTAAGGGTGCTTTCACACTTGGTTCGATTGCCTGGACCGGACCCGAGTTGGATTGCTCCCCCCTCCCCCTGCCCCCGCTGGACTGTGTTCATATTATATTATTTGGATCCGAACCGGGGTGCGTTTGCGTCATCAAAGCAGCAGCTGTTTACCCGGTTGCTTAGTAACGACAGCGAGCGTGAAGGCAGCAAAATCATAGCGTTGCTCATCTCACTTTTATATTTTTGTTTTTTAACCGTTGGTTTTGTTTCTAAAGCTTCAGTACGTAATGACACTTGCGTCTATATGCCGCAAATGTATGGAGTCAGAATAGTCTCATTAATAATTCACGCAAAAAACAAGATGCACACATGTGTAACCAATTTCACATGCATGAAACCAAATTCACGTGCGCAAAATAAAATTATATATTCATAAATTACATTTCACAAATGCAAAACACAATTCGTAGATTTACAACTGTGCACAAAAACTTTTGAATGTTTAAAATTTACACATTCATCCTGTAATGCGAATGTGCAAATCGTCATTCACGTGTGTGAATTGCCTTGGATGTGTGTGTGTGTTTTTGAGACTTTCCTGGCAGCGCAATCCTCCCTACACAGAGGAGTCGTACTCTTTAGCCAATCAGATTTAAGCTCATCAATCGACCAATCATAACCGCGTGAGGGCGGGCCCACCTGAATGTTACGTCATCAGCGTTCGACCGCAGTTAGAGATCATGGCTAAGCAGCAGAGGTATGTATGTGAAGTTTGATCGGTTCATTTCTGTGTTTACTGAACTTAGCAGTTAAGAAACTATCACTTCAACTGATCTCTGTGTGAAAATAAACATTTAGTAGTATTGATGATTTCTTATGTTTACTTCATAAAGAATTATGCATATGCACACCATACAAATGTAGGATTTTAGATTCATAAACTCCATAACAATGGTTTGAATGATGAGAGAAAGTGTATATAAATAGACGAATTAGATAAATAGATATTTTTCACGTGGTTTTTAATTTAACTATTATTTAATTAGGAAAGAGCAGTCACAACAGTGTTTGAACCTGCATGTCATGTCCACCACACATTCAACTGATAATAATTTATTTAATGAAGTGCATACATTGGAGACCATTTATATTTAATATATGCTTTGTTTTAACTTTAAGCTGCACATATATGCAGTTTTATTGTTTCAGATTTCCCAGACAGATGATGTATGAAGTTGCAGAGACCAGTACCGTTACCTTACCATTCCTACTGTAATTCTTTCAAAACACTCATGTTGCATCCCTTCATTTTGACTGTTGTTTCAACAAGAGGCTGAAAGTCATGCATTGTTACTGTATTAATGTACACACTCAATGAATAAAGCCCTGCTATGCATTATTAAATGTTCTTGTTTTATGTCAGAATTCAAAGAATCAAAGATATTTGCTACAGTTGATGTATACGGTTTATTCATTTGAAAGTTTCTGAATCCTTTGGGAATAAAACCTATATGAAATTACTTGGCCATGATTAAAGAGAGTTCACCCAAAACATTTTTTTTAATTCATTTACTCACCCTCAAGTTGTTCCAAACCTATATGAATTTCTGTTCTGCTGAACACAAAGGAAGATATTTGTAAGAATGTTTGTAACAAAGCACATCTCTGCAGCCATTGACTAACATAGCAGGGAGAAAAATACTATGTTAGTCAATGGCTGCAGAGATTTGCTTTGTTACAAACATTCTTACAAATATCTTCCTTTGTGTTCAGCAGAACAAAGAAAACTCAGTTCAGGTTTGGAACAACTTGAGGGTGAGTAAATGATGAAGAAGCACAACATGTAGTACAGAGAATATATATATATATATATATATATATATATATATATATATATATATATATATATAATAATTGTATATAAATATATAACATTGTATATAAATATATTCTGTAGTTGTGAGATTGGCTGATTAACAGTTTGAAGCTGGGTTAGTTCTTCAGTCACAGGGCACTGGAAGCACAATGTCATTGCATGGCTGGTCAGGGATGTTGGTAGTGTTCCAGTCAGTGTCTTCTTTTATTTTAAAGTAGATAAATGTTTATCTCCAAATGATACATTTCAGTGCAATACATCAGGTGAATGTTAACAAATGAAATGTGTTCAATCTAGTGATCACTAGCCCTTTCTCTGTCAGAACACGTCAGATTTTGGTTTGATATTTAAAGCAGTCAGCACGTGCAGACAGAGGAAGAGCAGGAAGCAGGAGATGAAGTGATGGTAATATAATTTTATATAGTTTACTGAGTAATCTTAGTATGATGTTAATTGCATCTGTCTGATCAGCATAAAAATGCTTTTTTGCCAGGCAAAGTAAAATCAATGCTTCACAACATTGTCCTGTGACATTAAAAACCTTGAGATGACAATACAGCACAGAGCATGAAAGTACATGTGTACTGAATAGATTAAGACATTAATACAAATTATAAAAGAGAATAAGGAAACATGAATTTAGATGTTTGTGACTGCTATCCAGAAGTCACGCCAAAGGTGTGTAATCCTGAAAAACACAAAGGAACAATACGTGTAATAATAATTTAACACTGTATACTGTTGCACAAATGGCAAAATATCTTCATTACTAAACAATGAGTGCTCATAAAAAAAATTGTACATAGTGAAAAAATATCTCGATGAGGCCAGTACTAAGTGGGAGCTATTGGCCACCCAGATTATTGTTTTACAATCATTTGTGTGATTGTAACTGAGAGAGATGTCTGTCTCTGTACCTGCAGCTAAAATACAAAACAAGCATCATTTCTTCTTCATATGGGACATCTGATTACCACAGCAGTTGCTTACATCTGTTAATATTGAATAAACTATCACTTCAACTGATCTCTAAGTTCTTAGTTTCAGTAAACACAGAAATGAACCGATCAAACTTCACATACATACCTCTGCTGCTTAGCCATGATCTCTAACTGTGGTCGAACGCTGATGACGTAACATTCAGGTGGGCCCGCCCTCACGCGGTTATGATTGGTCGATTGATGAGCTTAAATCTGATTGGCTAAAGAGTACGACTCCTCTGTGTAGGGAGGATTGCGCTGCCAGGAAAGTCTCAAAAACACACACACACATCCAAGGCAATTCACACACGTGAATGACGATTTGCACATTCGCATTACAGGATGAATGTGTAAATTTTAAACACTCAAAAGTTTTTGTGCACAGTTGTAAATCTACGAATTGTGTTTTGCATTTGTGAAATGTAATTTATGAATATATCATTTTATTTTGCGCACGTTAATTGTTTTTTTGTGCACGTGAATTTGGTTTCATGCATGTGAAATTGGTTACACATGTGTGCATCTTGTTTTTTGCGTGAATTATTAATGAGACTATTCTGACTCCATACAAATGTACTGCAATGCTCTAAAGAATGCTGAAGACGAGCAGAAATGAGGTTTACAGCTCTCTGCTTGCAGTATGTCAGTCACGCTCGTCAGGAAAATGAGTGAAACACACATAAACACACATTTTTATCAAATCATACGTCATTAATAGCGGTTCACTTCCGCGATTTAGTACGATTGCGTTCACATCAGCAGCGAACCGTACCGGAGTTCACATGAACCGTACCCCAGACTACCCTTTTTAAGCGGACTCTGGTCGAGTTCGGAAGACTGTGTTCACATCATCCAAACGTACCGAACTCTGTCGTCAATCGAACCCGGGTGCGCACCAAAACTGCTAGTGTGAAAGCACCCTACACGAGCGTCTTGCGCTCAAATTGCTCTCTATTTGTTTACATAGTTAATGTGCACTGTGAAGTAACATACAAACAATGAACAGCTGTATTTTTATTAACTAAGATTAACAAAGATTAATAAATACAGTAAAAAAATGTATTGATCATGGTTAGTTCATGTTAGTTATTAGTCTAATTAGTCCAATTAGTCTACATTAACTAATGTAATGTTAAATCAAACCATATTGTAAAGTGTTACAAACAAATAATTTACTCAGAAGACCTCTTGAAATGAGAATATAAGTGTGCTTATCCCATTTTTTTTATAGTAAGAATGGTTAAAATTTAATCTTAATGAAGTACAGTATTTTCAGGTTATTTATATGGCAATGTGTAGAAAAATTACCCACCAATATTGTGATTGTCCTTTAGGTTAATCATTTGAAATAATAAAAACAATATGATGTTCAAACTTTTGACTACTTTCTTTAATAACTACATAACACAATACTTGTACTTTTACTTTCAGTACTTGAGTAGTACATTTTAAAATAAACTACTTGCAATACTTAAGTACAAAAAATGTTGAATACTTTAGTACTTCTACTTAAGTGTGGTGCTTAAAGAGCACTTCAACTTCTACTCAAGTCACTTTTTTGATAAGGAACTTGTACTTTTACTCAAGTCTGTGTCTCTAGTACTTTATACATCTCTGCATGAGACTGGTATTAATAAAATCAGTCACGGTAAAATTAAACAAGGAATGAGAAAAACAGAAGTTATACTTACACACAATGTCGTCGTGATCAGCGGAAATCGCTCCAAGCAGATAAGAGGTCACGGCTTCGTTATGAGGCGGGGATAGTCTGTGTAAACAAAATGTGCACCATGCAGAGATTGAGTTGAAGACGGCGTCCTGTCATTGTTGATCACGAAAAAGGAAAGCAGCAAAAAACATAGGAAATGTAAAAAAAAAAAAGTTTAAAGCTCGTCTTCTATGCGTCATGGCCATGACCTCGACCTCGCACGTCATTGGACTAGGGCTCTACTATGGAACGCGCCCGGGGCCAAATCTCTTTATACGAAACGCGTGACTTATGACCGTGTCAACACGCACTGTTTGTCCGCGTCAACGCAGCAATTTTTTACGTGTTTCTTTTGTATGTGTAGACACGCACATTCTGGTCGTGTAACAGGCATACACGCACAGTCGACGCACAGTTTTAACATGTTAAGAAGACACATTTGAACGTGTTTCTTAACGCGCACATTCTGTACATGTCGAAGTGTAATATTTTTTTGTTTTAAAGCAGACTTACCTTTAGATGTAGCCTAGGCTACATAAATATTAATATAAGATATTAATTAATTGCTTAACTGACTACTGTGCTACAGTAAAGTAGCCTAATGTTACAATGTATATTAAGTAAATGCTTAATATTATACAATTATTATTATTTATCTATATGGGTTATTGTTTGTTTTTTAAAGTTAGGCTATATATAATTTCTAAAAGTATATATAGGCTAATTTACACAGCACATATTTATAACTGAAAACACACACACACACACACACACAACTTTATTCACTTTCACATAATGTTTTTGTAATTTGGTGTTTAGTTTGTTGTATAGTTTGTTTATACTGTTCTGTCTCTGTTTTGTTTCCAGGAACATCTGATGAGTGCTATAATAAAATGACTTCATTATATTTAAAATATGTTTTGAAATTCATTTTATTTATATTATTAATATTTTATTTACCCATAAACGTGTCTTTAGGAAGCCATAAGTTATAGAGACAAGAATAACTTTTGCCATTTAAATGCCACATTAATTTACTGAGGACCCATACAGCCAATGATCATGTGTGAAAACACTTATACATAAATTGATCACTTAGAAATCAAAACTAAGGTTTGAGAAAGAAAGAATATGCATACAACAAAATATATTGTTTCATAGCAGCTTCAGTAACAAGTTCAAAACAAATTCTGCTGTAAACCGGCTCTAACAAGCCAATATAATGTCAATATTCAGCTCAAGTGACTTCAGTGTTGATTCAGTTCAGTTGATTTCAGTTCAACTGTAAAATTCCTCAGTTGTGCATATTTGTGTGTAGTTAGATATATGCAAAAACAACATTTTTGGAAGAGTTAAAATAGTTTTGCACAAAGTGTTGCAAAGTTACAAGAAATGGAGCCATATTTTCAGAAATTGTGTGTAAGCAATCAGATAAAACTGTAAATGAATCCAGTTTATTTTAGTTCAGGACTCATAGTCCAGGTGTTAGTAATCTGTGCTTAATCTTTGGTCCAGGCAACAATTTTTTAACTCACGATTAACTAGATTAAGGCCTACTCTTGGCATAATTTAAACCCTGTCCAGGAAACCACCTCTTGAAAATCTGCATTGATAATTCATAAAATGTGGTGTGAGCTCAATTTAAATGACAATTACAGAAAAACACAATCTGACTTAACTATTAACACACAAACTTGTACTTTTCACATTTATGATTAATAGCCATTTAGAAATCATTCACAGTGCAGGGTGGAAAAATTAATTTTGGTATGTAAACTGTATGCTTTACTTGATTTATTTGTGTGCTTTGGTTCATTGTCTTGTTGCATCACACAACCTCTCTAAAGGTTGAAGACATGAACTGCTGTCCTGTATTTTTTTTTTTTTTTTTACATAACATTGGTTATTGCTAATGACATACAGAGTAATTAATCTACACTGTGAGCCCGGACAAGTTGAATCTACTTAAAAAAGCAAACTGAGCAAACTGGTTGCCCTAAAAATGTAGTAATGTGAACTAAAACGAGTACATTTAACTTAAATTTGAGTTAACATTTTAACTTAAACTTTAAACTTGTTTTAGTTAAAAAAATTCAGAACCTAGATAAAACTCCCCCTGCTGCTACTCTGATTTGCATTTGTGTAGCTCACAGCATGTTCATTTACATGATAAAGCCTCCCCTAGAATTAAGGGGAGGGGGGGTCATGGGGGGACAACTGCCAAGCAAGGCCCACGTCAATTTCCAACAATTTACGGCAGTTTTCGATGTTGTCTGCAAATTGCCGTGCACAGTCGTAAACCTGAAGTTCCACGGCAATCTACAGTGCCACATACTGACGAAAATCCCACTTTTCATGCAGTGTAAATCGCCTTGCCTGCCCCTTGCCTTTCCCGGATGTGCGTTGGAAGGCTTTTGCGTTGTGGAACAATTGGTGCAAAAATATGGAACACCAATAGGGCCATAATCTGTATAAAGTTTTCCTCTCTCTCACTACCCTCATCGGTGGGGTGGCAGTGCCACTGGCAGGCCACCTCTGCCCTGCTTAGTGCACGAGGGTAGTTCTGAGCCGAGGTTGAGCTGCGCACTGCGCTGGCCCTTGGCTAGATGATGTCCACCCTGGTCCAGAAACACCATTGACCCGGATTTGGTTCGGAACTGTTCTTCCCCCAGAGGTGTGCCGGATGAAAAACCATTAGTAATTATGTTCCGCCACTGGGGTTAAAAACAGCCAGTGGTACCCAAAAAAAAATATATAAAAAAAAAAAAAGAAAAAAAAAAAGAGCAGTTCCAATATCTCTGGGTCTCGGGAGTTCAGGAATGGCAGCGTGTGATGCTACAAGCCTCGCCGCTCTCATTCCCCTCCCCACAAGAGGGCGAGAATGGCAGTGTGTGACGCTACAAGCCTCGCCACTCTCATTCCCCTCTTCTCAGCGGTGTGTGACGACAGTGCGCGACGCTATGCCTCGCCGCTCTTGTTCCCCGCTGAGGAAGGAGGTAAGGCAGACCGTGTGCAACACCACAAAGCCTTGCCACGCTCAGCCCCTCCTTCATTTGGAGAGCACGCTAGGCGGTGTACAACGCTCCCATGCCTTGTCAGCCTCTGGTGCCTCTCCAAATCGGCAGCAGGGGGTGCCGGCTGTGGGAACGCCCTCAAGCGGCCTTCCCACACTCGCACACCCCCTCAGCGGATGCAGGTCGTGTGTCAGACCCAGACCCCTACACGGACCACTCCCATGTCGTCCTGGGGTCCCTGCATTCCGCCTCGCTGCCCTGCTGTGGGTACGTCTGTGGTACCGATGACCCTGCTTGTTCGGTCTCTGGGGGTCTGGCTAGAGCTCTCCACCCCGTCTCGCTGGGTCATCTGTACCATCAGACTCGGCTTGCGATTCAGTTCGCCCGGCGTCCGCCCTAGTTCGGGGGCATTCACTTCACGTCTGTTGCGTAGGTGGATGCCCCCGTGCTTCGGGCGGAGATCACTGTCCTACTGGCGAAGGACGCGATAAAGCCGGTCCCTCCAGCTGATATGAAGTCCGGGTTCTACAGCCCGTACTTCATTGTACCCAAGAAAGGCGGCGGGTTACGAATCTTGGACCTGCCTTACTTGAACCGCTCCCTCCACAGGATGCCGTTCAGAATGTTAACGCAGAAACGCATCTTCAGGTGCGTCCATCCCCAGGATTGGTTTGCAGCGAAGGACGCGTACTTTCATGTCCCGATTCTCCCTCGACACAGACCGTTTCTACGCTTTGCTTTCGACGGACGGGCATGTCAGTACAAAGTCCTGCCCTTCGGGCTGTCCCTGTCGCCCCGTGACTTCACGAAAGTCGCGGAGGCGGCCATTGCTCCCATGAGAGAGCGTGGTGTTCGTCTCCTCAACTATCTCGACGACTGGCTGATTCTTGCCCATTCGCGGGAGCAGTTGTGCGAACACAGGGACATGGTGCTTCGGCACCTCAGCCGGTTGGGTCTTCGGGTCAACTGGGAGAAGAGCAAACTCTGTCCCGTACAGAGGATCTCTTTTCTCGGGATGGAGATCGACTCGGTCGCCATGACAGCGCGCCGCAGCCGCAGTAACGCCGCTAGGGCTGCTCCATATGAGACCGCTTCAACACTGGCTACACAACCGAGTCCCGAGATGGGCGTGGCACAGCGGGTCCCTCCATGTCCAAGTGACGCCGAGATGCCGCCAAACCTTCAGCCCGTGGTCGGACCCTTCATTTCTACGGGCAGGAGTGCCTCTAGAACAAGTGTCCAGGCATTCTGTTGTCTCCACGGATGCCTCATCCACGGGCTGGGGTGCCACGTACAACGGGCTTGCAGTATCGGGTCTGTGGACGGGGACCCAACTGCAATGGCATATCAATTGCCTGGAGTTGCTGGCAGTTCGTCTTGCTCTCAGCCGACTCAAAGGGTCGCTCAAAGACAAGCACGTTCTGGTCCGGACGGACAGCACGACGGCCGTTGCGTACATCCACAAACAGGGTGGTCTACGCTCCCGCCGCTTGTCCCAACTCGCCCGCCATCTCCTCCTGTGGAGTCAGAAGCATCTGAGGTCCCTTCGTGCCATTCACTTTCCGGGCCCGCTCAATCGTGCAGCCGACGAGCTGTCACAGTTACCAGTGCTCCCCGGAGAGTGGAGACTCCACCCCCAGGTGGTCCAGCTGATCTGGAGTCGCTTTGGGGCCGCACAGATCGATTTGTTTGCTGCCCCCTACGCGACCCACTGCCAGTTGTTTTATTCCCTGACCGAGGGGACCCTCGGCACGGATGCACTGGCACTCAGCTGGCCCCGGGGCCTGCGCAAATATGCGTTTCCCCCAGTGAGCCTTCTTGCACAGACACTGTGCAAGGTCAGGGAGGACAAGGAGCAGCTCCTCTTGGTAGCTCCGTACTGGCCCAACAGGACTTGGTTCCCGGAACTAGTGCTCCTCGCGACAGCACCTCCTTGGCCCATTCCTCTGAGGAAGGACCTCCTGACTCCCTGTGGCAACCATGTCCGGACCTCTGGAAACTCCATGTCTGGTCCCTGGACGGGATGCGGAGGTTTTAGGTGACCTACTGCAAGCGGTAGTTGACACCATCACTTCCGCCAGAGCCCCCTCTACGAGACGGCTATATGCGTTGAAGTGGAACCTGTTCGTCGACTGGTGCTCTTCTCACCGAGAAGACCCCCGAAAGTGTTCGGTCAGATCTGTGCTCTCTTTTCAAGACGGGTTGGAGCGAAAGCTGTCTCCCTCCACCCTCAAGGTGTATGTTGCTGCTATAGCCGCAAATCATGACCTGGTTAATGGTGAGTCCTTAGGCAAGCACGATCTGATCGTCAGGCTACTGAGGGGGGCGAGGAGATTAAATCCGCCCCGTCCTCCCTTTATACCCTCTTGGGACTTGACTCTGGTGCTGACCGCACTGCAGAGGGCGCCCCTTTGAGCATTTACAGTCAGCAGAGCTTAAAGATCTTGTCTCTAAAGACAATACTCCTGATTGCATTGGCCTCAGTTAAGAGGGTAGGGGACCTGCAGGCATTTTCGATCGACAAATGGTGCCTGGGATTCGGGCCAGGTAACTCTCAGGTAACCCTGAGACCCCGGCCTGGATATGTGCCAAGGTTCCCACTACTCCCTTCCGGGACCAAGTGGTGAGCCTGCAAGCGCTGCCTTCGGAGGAGGCAGACCCAGCCCTGGCTTTTCTCTGTCCGGTTCGCGCCTATGTTGACAGAACGCAAAGCTTTAGGACCTCAGAGCAGCTCTTCGTCTATTCTGGAGGACAGCAGAAGGGAAAGGCTGTCTCCAAGCAGAGGATGGCCCACTGGATAGTGGATGCCATCGTCTTGGCTTATGAAGCCCAAGACGTGCCCTGCCCGCTCGGGTTAAGAGCCCACTCCACTAGGGGTGTTGCTTCTTCCTGGACGCTGGCTTGTGGCGCCACGCTGACAGATATTTTTAGAGCTGCGGGCTGGGCGACACCAAACACGTTCGCTAGGTTTTATAGCCTACGTGTGGGACCGGTTGCTTCTCTTGTGCTCGCTTACCATAGTCAGCAATACTGAAGCTCTTGTTCTAGTGTCAGCTTGCTGCGCCACTCCCTTCCCCATGGAACGGATATGTGCGCTATATTCTCCAGTCGAGTTCCCAGGATTGGCGAACCCTGTTGAGTCCTCCGCACCCCTCGGCAGTCGGATGTGGCGGAGCGTCCGACGCCAGGTCTGGCACTTGTATGCATTGGTGGAACTTGTGTCGGACTGGGGTCCATATGTCGTGACCCCTACGGCGGTCCCATACGTGTATTCTCCACGGTACAGCTCCCTACGGCGAGCTTGTGTCTTTCCCTTGGCAGAGTTCCTCTGCCGTCTCAGTACGGTGTCGTCCCCCGCCTGTAATAGGCCGGGGCCACCGCTGGGACTTCCATATATTGTGCTGCCCATGGCCAGCCCATACGTGTACTCTCCACATGGTAACTCCCTCTGGGCATGATGTGGCTCCCGCAGCGTCCTCCGGGCACGCTTTCCCAGCGTTATCCAATAAGTCTGCTGAATGGGTCTTGCGGAACAGCAGTGTGACTCTCCCTGCGTGAATCTCCCCGCCCGCATCAGAACGTGGTCTGAGGGGCTCTCGCTGGGCGCTGGAAGTGGTAGTAACTGTGGCGTTTTCCATAGGGATCCCAATTCGTCGGTATTACCGACGTACGTCGTAGTGACCGACTGAAAGGGAACTACCATTAATACAGTTACGTATGGTAACCCTCGTTCCCTGAAGGAGGGAACGGAGACGTACGTCCCGTCGCCACAGTTCCTTCCATCACTGCAGGGCCGAGCCACTAGTTCGGCTCCTCAGTGAAAAACGTCAGTGTGATGCTCTCGCTTCCTACTTATACCCGCGGCGCGGGGCGGAGCGCGAGATGCAAATCTCGCACGTCAATGGCCCATTGGCCTGTTCTCTAAATCTCGAAGCTGATAGGGGCTCTCTAAAGTGATCCCAATTCGTCGGTATTACCGACGTACGTCTCCGTTCCCTCCTTCAGGGAACGAGGGTTACCATACGTAACCGAGACGTTTTCAGGTACAGAAATTGAATATCAGTAATCAAATGTAAAATAACATTGCATATTTTACTGTATAAATTAAATTGAAGTTACAAAAGCCATTCAATCTAGAGCAGTGAGTGATTTCCTTGTCTTTTTTTGTTTGATTAACATTAAAAATACAGACAGAAGAAATATTAGTTTGCTAGGATACTCAAGACGGTCATGTTGACAATTTTTGTGTGAATTTGTCCGTTTAAGCGCAAGACTTGAAAGAGAACTCAATATTTGCTCGCTATCTGAGATGCAGGTTTGCGCGCTTCGGATGAGTGCACACACACAATCCTCTCACGGCGCAACTTCTCATTCGCGTCTTCTGGCTCCTGAATGTGTACATTGGCTTAGTTTTAGTTTATTTTTGTGCGCAAATTATTTTTATATAAGCTTTAAAGCAGAGAAACCAACCACCGCACTTGGCTGTCCGTTTGCGCCCACTATTTACTCCGATAACAACACATCACGGTACAGTGGTTCCTCCCCAGTGCGGAGGCGCTCCACAACCACAGCAAAAGGGATGAGTGCAGTGGCCACATGCATGCATAAAATTAAATAGAAAATAAAGCAAAGCACTGTAAAATATTAGTTATGGTTAAGAAAACCGCTAGTACTACTAGTAAATAATTAATACTGACAAGTCCAACAGCATATTACGTTCCAACTCTGATGGAATGGGCGGGGGGGCTCTTGGGGTTGCCCCTGACAGTGGCCCAGTAGTGCACAAGACAACGAAATTTAAAAAGCATACAGAAGTTCAAAACACAACAAAATAAGGCCACAACACAATGAAAAAGCCCCAACAAAAAGGAATAAAGCCCCAACATACCGGAATCAAGCCACAACACAACGGAATCAAGCCACAACACAACGAAAAAGCCACAACGCAACGGAAATGCTCCCGACCACTAGGGGACTCTCGGAGTGCAGTAAAGTTAAGTTTTCCTTGCATTGTTCTATAGATTCGCCAGTCTTACAAATATTTAAACACTACGATCAGTTTTAAGTGTGCACTTGTATAGCTGCATATTTATACTCGAGAACACTTTGACCCGCTGCCACGGCGCTAAGGGAACGTCTGCCAATTCCACCAAGTTGTTGAAACTTATTATTTGTATTAATTAAATGTACTTTTTTATGTTCAAATTCCAAAGTAGCGCCGGGTTTAGTTACTTAGTTGAGACTGGATGGGGTCCACTTTATTTATGGTCATAGATTGTTGATTTGGGGTCTGAAGTGTTGAGTTGGGTTTTTGTGTGTGGAGTCATGTTTGAACGAATCATCTGGAAGATTAATTTGTGTCTGGTGCACCCTCAAATCCTACAGTACAGTAGAGTTTTTCTCAATCAAATATTGCACACGCGCACGCACGCACACACACACACACACAAGGGTGTGGGAACCGGGAACACTTCCCATAACACCTGATGTACGCGTTACATCATCAGAAGAATGGCATCTACGCTAATGATAGTCTCTCTGTTTTATCCCGAAGTTTACTGCAGTCAGCCGGATCCGGGCCGTATCCAGTTCAGATGGTGGACCTGCGCCCAGAGAAGACCAACACAGGACCCCGAAGTGTCTGGGAGACCGTGATTAGACTCCCCCTGCAACTGCCTCATCGACACGGCATCTCAATAAACCTGTCTCCGGCGTGTTGACTCAGATTGTTCGAATATTACAATTAAATAATACTTAAATCGATATGTCATCCTCAATAAACCCGTCTCCAAGCGTGTTGCCTCCGATCATTCGAATATTGCACTTTAATAATTATTTAATCAACATCATCCTCAATAAACCCGTCTCCAGCATGTTGCCCCCGGTCCCTCGAATATTCTGATCTATTATGACCTCCGAGCTGTAAAACTGCCAGAATAATAATAATAATACGCTGTTTGTTAATTGGCCAGAGGAGAACTGGCACCCCGACTGAGCCTGGTTTCTCCCAAGGTTTATTTTTCTCCATTAGGTCACCTAATGGGGTTTTGGTTTCCTTGCCACTGTTGCCTCTGGCTTGGCGTGCTCAGTTGGGGACACAACATTTTTCAACTAAACATCGAAATACATCTAAATAATAAACTAAATTAACCATTTAAACTAAATTACTGATCAAATTATTGATCTAAAGCCCACACTGTCACTGTATGATACTTGAAATTTTTCCAGAATGGCTATACAGCTGAATAAAATTATGCTGCATTATTTTCCTGTTTAACACTGTAAAGCTGCTTTGAAACAATCTACATTGTTAAAAGCGCTATATAAATAAAGTTGACTTGACTTGACTTGACACACACACACACACACACACACTTGCATTTGTTTTATAGGCCAAACCTGAGAAAATGGCACCATCTGGTATACAAATAACATTTTAATTTTGAAGCCTTCCCAACAGAACAAAAGCCTATTAACAAAGACTGCATCATTATATAGGTTAAATGGCCCTGGGATTTACCATTGCGGTAACACTTTATTTTAAGGGTCCAGAATAATGCATTAGTTAAGCATTAATTAAGGGTTAACTTGTTCACAACTAAGCATTAGTTAAGCACGAACACAGTAGTAATTAATGATTAACTTTACATTTAAAGGGTCCGTAATTATGCATTAGTTAAACTAGTAATTAATGATTTGCTTGTTCACAATTATGCATTAGTTAAGCATGGACACAATAGTTATTAATGATTAACTTAACATTACAGTAAGGGCATTAGACATTATTTACAACTTAATAAGCCATATATAATTTTTCTGTAGCTATGTAATTATATGTCTGTATTTTCTGTTAAGTTAACTGAACAATAAGCTAGTAATTATGTTTAATTACTGCTGATTTTGCCGTTATAAATAGCTAAAATAGTGTAATAAAGGCAATTTGACCCCCATTCTAAAGTGAAAGTTTAATCCTCATTAATTATGGCACTTATTCAGTGATATTTAAGTTTATTGACCAGAATAAGCAGCTTTTACAGACACAAAACGATACTCGGTTACTTAACGTAACCTCGGTTCTCTCTAGAAGAGGTTCTCTCGTATTGCGTAAGTTCCTTACGCTACGGGAAAGTATTCTTTCTTCGAGATTTCTGAAAAACCCAAAATTATCCTTAATTTTGTAACATTGTCAACGCAGTGCGGCAGCCTGGCAGACCATAGCAGGCTATTCCAGCGTGCTATTGGCTGCTCTGCTGGCAACTGCAGCAGCCTATCGGTGAGCCCGCGTGACGTGGCGACCAATGAGGGCGCTTCGCGCCCACCTGGCTTCATTTGCCTACAGGTGGGGCGTGGCCACGTGTATATAAGCAGGGCTCACGGGCTGCATATTCGGTTTTCGTAGTTCTGAAGCGTAAAAGCCCGTGGGGCGCACGGCAAGGAACGCAATACTCGTTCCCTCTTCTAGAGAGAACCGAGGTTACGTTAAGTAACCGAGTATCGTTCTCTTACGAGAGGTTCTCTCGTATTGCGTAAGTTCCTTACGCTACGGGAACATATTGTCAACGCCGTGCGCGCCTCGCATACAGCATATGTATCCCAGGGAACCGGGGAAAAAACACTGCTCGGGCAGGGTGGCCGGTAAAGAAAACGGGCCACCACATATACAGACACTTCATTCGAACTGACGGGTGGTTACGACGGGTGGTTACAACACCCTGTCCCATGAATGAGGGAACGGCACCTGCCGGTCTCCTTCAAATTCACCACACCTTGTCTCATGAATGAGGGAGCGGCAATGCCGGTCGCCTTCAAATTCACAATATCTTGTTATATGAGTGAGGTAACGGCACCACCGGTCACCTTCAAACTCACAACAGCTCGTCTCGTAAATGAGGGAACGGCACCGCCGGTCGCCTTCAAATTCACAATATCTTGTTATATGAGTGAGGTAACGGCACCGCCGGTCACCTTCAAACTCACAACAGCTCGTCTCGTAAATGAGGGAACGGCACCGCCGGTCTCCTTCAAATTCACATGAGCCTAGTACCGAACTTACTACCAGTATGTGAGCTATGTCTGCACAGAACCACTGGGCAGAACCAACAGCCCTAATGAACTGATAACACTTTCGCCTGTAAGGCAGGAACTTCCAGATTGTAAAATCTCACGAACGTAGACGGGGAGGCCCAGCCTGCCGCCATACAGATATCGTGGATGGAAATCCCTCTGGCCCAAGCCCACGAAGAGGCCATACCTCTGGTGGAGTGTGCTCTGACACCTAGCGGGCACTGCAGGTGTTTGGAAGCGTATGCAGTTGCAATCGCGTCCACTATCCACCTGGACAGGGTCTGTTTCGAGGAGGCGAGACCTTTAGTGCGCCCACCAAACGAAACAAATAGCTGCTCAGAACGCCTGAAGGCGGCGGAGCGTGTAACATAAACCCTCAATGCCCTGACAGGGCAGAGGATATTGCCACCGTCCCCCTCATCGGATGCTGGCAGAGCCGAGAGGGAGATAATCTGCGCCCTGAAGGGAGTGCCGATCGCTTTGGGGACATAACCATGCCTCGGTCTGAGAATGACCTTAGAGTCATTAGGACCGAACTCCATACACGTCGGGCTCACTGAGAGCGCGTGTAGATCCCCCACGCGTTTCACTGAAGCCAGAGCTATCAGAAACGCGTTTTTTAGCGAAAGGAACCTTGGTTCCACAGTCTCGAGCGGTTCAAAGGGATGAGCCTTCAGGGCCTCTAGGACCAAGGCCAGATCCCATATAGGAACCGACGGGGGCCGCGGGGGATTCATCCGTCTGGCTCCTCTAAGGAAACGGATGATGAGCTCGTTCCTTCCTAGCGTGCTACCTAGCGTCGTCTGAGCGAACGCTGCTATAGCCGCCACATACACTTTGAGCGTGGAAGGGGACCTGCCCAATTCCAAAAGCTCTTGGAGGAAGGAGAGCACCCGCTGGACCCCACATTGCTGTGGGTCCAATCCCTTGGAAACACACCACTCAGTGAACACCGACCACTTAGAACTATATAACCGCCTCGTCGAGGGGGCTCTAGAGTGTGAAATCGTGTTCATAACCCCTTCGGGCAGGTCAACGGGTATCCGTTGGTCACCCATACATGCAGAGACCATCGCTCTGGATGGGGATGCCAAACTGACCCTCCTGCTTGAGAGAGAAGGTCTGCTCTCAGCGGAACTGGCCAGGGGGGTGAGTGCGACAGCTTCACCAGCTCTGGGTACCAAATCTGGTTCTCCCAGCGCGGTGCTATAAGGAGCACCGGACGGCGCGTTTCCCTGATTTTCGCTATGACCTGGGGCAATAGGGAAATCGGCGGGAAAGCATACAGCGGGAGGCTGGGCCAAGTTTGGGACAGCGCATCCTCGCTTTTGGACAGAAACGTCGGGCAGCGGGCGTTCTCTTTTGTTGCAAAGAGGTCGAGCTCCGCTCTGCCGAACAGGCGCCATACCAGCTGGACTGTCTGGGGGTGCAGGGACCATTCTCCTGGGAGAATGAGGCCCCTGGACAGCTTGTCCGGGCCCACATTGAGGTGGCCCGGCACGTGCGCAGCTCTCAGCGAACGCAGCGAGCTGTGTGCCCACACGAGCAGGCGTTCTGTCAGATTGCCCAGACCTCTGGACCTGACACCGCCCTGCCGGTTCACGTAGGACACCACTGTGGTGTTGTCCGACCGGACTAACACGTGGTGTCCTCGTATAAGCGAAACTGCCTGAGCGCGTTCTCTACCGCTATCATCTCCAAACAGTTTATGTGTAGGAGTTTTTCCTCGCTCGACCAAAGGCCCGAGGCTGATCTGCCCTCGAAAACGGTGCCCCAACCCGTGGTGGAGGCGTCCGTCGAGATGACCTTGCGGTGTGAGATGGCTCCCATCGTCACTCCCCTCTGGTACCAGTCGGCTACTAACCAGGGCTCTAGGGCTGACACGCAGCCCTGAGTCACTCTGATCCTGAAGCCACCGGACGCCCAGGCTCTGTGAGGCACTTGGGCGTTTAACCAGCATTGCAGCGGGCGCATGCGCATTAAGCCCAGCTGGAGCACAGCTGCAGCTGAGGCCATACGTCCCAGCATCCTCTGAAAAAGCTTGAGAGGTGCGATTTTGCCCGGCCGGAAGTACGTAGCCATGCGCCGAACTTGGCGCGCGCGTTGGGGTGACAGGCGGGCTGACATTGCCACAGTGTCCAGATTCAAACCCAGAAATGAGGTTGATTGCGTGGGCACTAATGAGCTCTTGGTCCAATTGACCGTGAGCCCTAGGCTGTCCAGATGGCTGAGCAGCATTGCCCTGTGGGCGAGGAGCTCGGCCTCCGACTGCGCCAGGATGAGCCAATCGTCCAGATAGTTCAATACTCGCATCCCTCGATTTCTCAGAGGAGCGAGGGCCGCGTCCATGCACTTCGTAAATGTACGGGGTGCCAGTGACAGGCCGAACGGAAGGACGGTGTATTGATAAGCCTGGCCGTCGAAGGCGAATCGTAAGAATGGCCTGTGACGCGGCGTTATCTTGATTTGAAAATATGCATCTTTCAAATCTAGGGAGATTAGCCAGTCTCTCGGGCGAATATGCGCGAGGATCTGCTTGGTCGTGAGCATCTTGAACGATCTTTTCATAAGAGCTTTGTTCAGACGCCTCAGATCCAGAATCGGTCTGAGCGACCCATCCCTTTTTGGCACGAGAAAATACCGGCTGTAAAAGCCTGACTCGCTCATAGAATGGGGAACCGGTTCTATAGCCCCTTTGCACAGCAGCGTGGCTATTTCTGCTCGAAGTAGATGTGCTACTTCCTCGCTCACTCTCGTCTCTGTACGCGCACAGAAGCGCGGAGGGCGGCGAGCGAACTGCAGAGTGTAGCCGTGCTTCACTGTTTTCAGCACCCATTCTGATACATCTGGAATGGCTTCCCACGCTCTCGCGTGCGCCACACGGGATAGAACGGCCTCCGGGCTCGAAACGCCGCGCTTCGCGGGTTTGACGGCCTGTATAGGAGGGGCGGGCGCAGTGCGCGCGCTCTCTGTGCTGTGGGCCAGCCGATCGCTCGCGATGGCTGGCCGCCCTACACACTGTATCTCCGCCGCTTCGAGCGGGGAGTGGCTTGTGTGTGGCCCTACACTCGTCGTTCCGGCCACCTTGGGCAGAGAACAAATGGTGTGTGGCGCGGCGCATGGCGCCGGGGGCAGGATGTTCGCGAAAATGTGTGAGCGCGTTTGAGCGGGCACGACTCTTACGCGTGGAACATGACCGGTTAAGAGTGGCTGTGTGACAGCGCGTGTGGTGATTAGGCGTGGGCGCAAATGAGCGGACACGTGACCTAACTCTAGCACTCGAGCGACCGGTGGCCGCTTTATGTGAGTGAGAGACACGGGATTTGTGGTGCTTGGGTGCAGGGGTGAACACAAAAGTGGGCACGTTTACTGCATTTGAAAACACATACGGCGTGAGCCGTGCAACCAGAAATAAAGCAACTTCGTGATTTCTCTGGTTCGTCGTAAAAACGGCGGTTGTAGACAGGCGAGAGGGCAGTTTTGCCGGCTCGTTGGCTGCGTGAGAGCCATCTGCAGCAGCCACAGGAGTGGGGGCTGACAGGAAGAAGAGTCTTGACGGTGGGACCACGGCGGGACTTAACCGTCACTTCCCCCCTCTGCTAGGAGGACTTTGGAGGGGCTTCAGTTGGAAACAGGCGAGAGGGCGAGTTCACCGGCTCGTAGGCTGCGTGGAAAACATCTGCAGTAGCCACAGGAGTGGGGACTGACAGGAAAACAGAGTTTTAACGGTGGTCCGGCCGCAGCGGGACTTAACCGTCTTTTCGTATAGACGCCCAAAAATACTCGAGCACCACGTGGTGCGAGTTAGCTTTCTGTATGTAAGAAAAGCTGGCCGCGAGCCCGGGGAAGCGGACAGTAAAACATTTTTATCTGCCGCGAGAGCTGGGCTCGAACTCGGGTCTCCAGCGTTTCAGCCGTTGATTTTGCCACTGTGCTACCGGGAGGGACACATTAGCGTTCAGTAAGCGCGAGCATACGGCAGTACGTCCTCGTGCTTGTTGGCAGTCGTGCGTGCATAAAAGACAGGCTCGTTACTGCAATAGTAATATTTCCAGCCGCCTGAACTGGAGAGGGGGCTGAGAAATGCTAGAGAATGGCGGTTCGTCCGGCCACAGCGGGACGAAAACACCCTCTGTTAATTTCCCGGTGAGTGCTGCGCGCCGAACGTGCTCGTGACCGTGCGCACTCTCTCTCATTCCTTGTGAACGGCGCAATCTGCGCGGTCCAACAGGGGGAAGTGCGGGTTCGTTGGAGAGCATATGTCAGCGTCATGTCTCATGACGGCGTTTGTTTGCTGGCGTGCGTGTCTTAACAGGCTCGTGTACAGCAATATGAACAATTCCAGTCGCCTGAACTCATGAGGGGACTGAGAAATGTGCGCGAGGGTGGAACAGCTCTCTTGTAACGTAAAGAGAGCTGCAGGACCGTCCGTTTCTGCCATCCCTTGTATGTAAGCGGCGCATTAGCGCGGCATGAACAGAGGGGGGAGGAGGCTCGCTCCGAGACCGTTCATTCCTACCTGCCCTTGCAAGCGGCGCGGTGGCGCGGCTTGAACAGAGGGGGAGGAGGCTCGCTCCGAGACCGTTCATTTCTACCATCCCTTGCAAGCGGCGCGGTGGCGCGGCTTGAACAGAGGGGGAGGAGGCTCGCTCCGAGACCGTTCATTCCTACCATCCCTTGTAAGCGGCGCGGCTTGAACAGAGGGGGAGGAGGCTCGCTCCGAGACCGTTCATTTCAACCATCCCTTGTACGCGGCGCGGTGGCGCGGCTTGAACAGAGGGGGGGAACAGCGGAGTGATGTCGTCATGAAACTGCTCGAGTCGAGCCCGCAGGGTCGACATAGAGAGTTCCTCGCACTCGGGCATTCGCCCGCGAGGAGTGCGGCGGCGGCGTGGTCACGGCCCAGACAGAGAGCGCAGACACATGGCGGTCTCTGGTGCTGAGCTGCACGTGGCACGAGCCGCAGGTGGAACGAGGCGTTTTGATAAAAACGCTCGTGCTCTTTTATGAAACGTGTGACGCAACGGCGAGAACACGTGCAATGAAAGGATATAATGCTGCCGGATAGTAGAGCAGGCACGGATGGCTGAAGGTGGCGAAATACAGCCGGCTTCTTCAGGCGCTGTCCTCTGCTTGCTCGTGAACACGATCAACGGCGGCGGGTTCCAGATCCAGCGATGCGAAGGGCTTCGCTGAAGAAAAGAAAACCGAATATGCAGCCCGTGAGCCCTGCTTATATACACGTGGCCACGCCCCACCTGTAGGCAAATGAAGCTAGGTGGGCGCGAAGCGCCCTCATTGGTCGCCACGTCACGCGGGCTCACCGATAGGCTGCTGCAGTTGCCAGCAGAGCAGCCAATAGCACGCTGGAATAGCCTGCTATGGTCTCCCAGGCTGCCGCACTGCGTTGACAATGTTACAAAATTAAGGATAATTTTGGGTTTTTCAGAAATCTCGAAGAAAGAATACTTTCCCGTAGCGTAAGGAACTTACGCAATACGAGAGAACCTCTCGTAAGAGAACATACTTTTGTTGTATATTTGGATAAATGGTTTAAGGTAAGGTTAATATTGAAACAAACGTATTATGTAATACAGAAAAAAAAAACGAAAAATATATTTTATATCATGAAAAAAGATGTACAATTCCCCTTTTACCATTTTATAGATACATGTTATATCCCTTAACCCAAACAGAGAATAAAAAATGACAATACAACTTAATTAGCAGAAATGTTTTGGAAAATTTAAATTTTAGTAACAATACTGGCTCAACATATAATTGTAATGCTATAATCTCACTCAAACCTCTAAACCTACGTTACATATAAACATTTCTTAAAAGTATGTAACGTTAGGGTGAACTTATGAAGAAAAAACATAACAAAAGTGTAATCACAATAATTTCTTTATTGTGAAAATGTCAAAAGCGGTACCAGTAGTAGTCCAAATGACGATGTTTTGCAGTCGGAGTCCTCTCTGGCGATATAGAGAATTTAAGTTATTTAATTTAAGCTTCACTTCACTATTTGAAGGCGCGCGCGTTTCTCATTCAAACACTAAAACACGGCATGTCGCAATCTGTGACGAAGCAGGCGAGAGCCTATGAGCGTTTGATATCACTGCCGTAAAGCGAGTTTTTTTAATTCATTTGTTTACGGTCGCTGTTGAACATGAAGATCGCTGGATAAAGGTCATCTTATGGATTCTAAAGATGTGGATTACAGCAAACAAATTAAATTGGTGTATTTTGTGAATTTATGTTGTGTTTTGGTGAACTTTCTAATCATTGTGTCCACGGCAAACAAAATAAGTATTTCATGATAAATAATGGTTAAATGATTACAGAAATGTTATTCATTTTAGAGTTTTAAAGTGAAGTTTTATTTGTTTAACATAATCCTTTGAACCGAGTTTGCAGCAGAAGTCACAAACAGCGAAATGTTTAGTGAGAACTCAATAAGTGCCATAATTAATGAGGATACAACTTTCACTTTAGAATAGGGGGTCAAATTGCCTTTATTAGTACTGTATTAATGGTAGTTAGGCTTAATTATTGGCTTATTCTGGTTAATAAACTTAAATATCATTCAATAAGTGCTATAATTAATGAGAATAAAACTTTAATTTCAGAATAGGGGCTCAAATTGTCTTTATTACACTATTTTAGCAATTTATGACGGCAAAATCAGAAATAATTAAACAATTATTTATAGCTTATTGTTCAGTTAACTTAACAGAAAATACAGACATATAATTACACAGCTACAGAAAAATAATATATGGCTTATTAAGTTGTAAATCATTTCTAATATGCCCTTACTGTAATGTTAAGTTAATCATTAATAACTATTGTGTCCATGCTTAAATAATGCATAATTGTGAACAAGCAAATCATTAATTACTAGGTAACTAATGCATAATTACGGACCCTTAAAATGTAAAGTTAATCATTAATTACTAGTGTATTCGTGCTTAACTAATGCTTAGTTGTGAACAAGTTAATCCTTAATTAATGCTTAACTAATGCTTAATTCTGGACCCTTAAAATAAAGTGTTACCAAAATTGCAAGTTTCATTGGGGGTTTTTGTTCTTAAGGTACTGAGTGTAGCTATTTTGTGTACCTAGTGTAAAATAGATTTATTAAATGAAATGGGGGTGAAATAGTAAAATTCAAATAAAAATACACACTTGTGCCAACATTTATGCAGTTTGCATTAAAACAGGCAAAATTATTATAAAACAAAACTGAAAAGACAAAAATGTTCATAAAGACACACAAGGGTTATAAAAACTTTGTATTTCTGGTCTTTAAATGCTTACTTAACTCTTTTTGTAGCTGCTCAGCTCCACATCCTAACATTGTTGGAAAATATAAAGGAACAGTAATGATGCTTGCTGCTGCTGTCAATAATCTTGATGCACGACTGGGGACAGAAACTGAAGTTGGTGAGTGGCTTAAAGATTCAATAAATGCACCGGCTAAACAAAACATGGTATGTTTTTATCTTTCATGATCTAAAGCTCCTTCATTCTAAAGCTCCTTCAAGCTCCTGAGAGAAGCATCGAACATCAGGGAAAACAGCTAGTGTGTGAGTTCTGTTTACATTTTCCTCATTTGATCTGTAGTTCAGCTGTTCTTTAGAACGCTGTCTGTTTGCTGTAGTTGGCTGTTTGTTGTAGCCTGGTTTGTTATTGTTTGACCTTGTGCGAACTAACGCGTTTCACTGGGCGTGGCCATAAGCCAGCGTGGTATATAGAGCGTTCATTGTTTACTTTGAGTCAGAGAGAAGCATCGAACATCAGGGAAAACAGCTAGTGTGTGAGTTCTGTTTACATTTTCCTCATTTGATCTGTAGTTCAGCTGTTCTTTAGAACGCTGTCTGTTTGCTGTAGTTGGCTGTTTGTTGTAGTCTGGTTTGTTATTGTTTGACCTCGTGCGAACTAACGCGTTTCACTGGGAGTAGCCAGCTGTATTCAATAACGACATTTAATGCGAGTATAAATTGAGTAGTACTCCGCGGCAGCCCTCGTGTGAAGCCCTCCTCGTGTGAAGACCGAAGAGTGTAAAGACCATTCGACTCTACTCTGCGCGACTCCACTCGAGCAAGGACACCGACAAGGCACTTGAGTATAGCTATATATATATACTTTGTCCACTTTTGTGTTTTTGCTTGTTTTCATCTGCTAATTTCTCTGACCCGTATTCACAATGTGCTTCCAAATCTCTACTATTATCACACACACCCGTAAATCACGCTCTGTACATTCTAGACGCCGTAATCCTACTAATCTGCGTAGTGTACCCATTTCCTCTGCTACATTAATGTCCATTCCAATTGGTCTCTGGAATTGCCAGTCTGCTGTAAACAAAGCAGACTTTATTTAATCTATTTCCACTCATTCACATCTCAGTCTCATGGCTCTAACTGAAACCTGGATCAAACCAGAAGACACTGCCACTCCTGCGGCCCTCTCAAATAATTTCTCTTTTTCACACACCTCTCACCAGATTGGGAGGGGCGGAGGTACTGGTCTGCTCATCTCAAAGGATTGGAAATTTGAGCCCACCCCTTCTCTATCTGGCAACTGCTCATTTGAATCGCACTCAATCACTGTCACTCACCCTGCTAAAATCCATGTTGTAGTTATTTATCGTCCTCCAGGTCAACTGGGTAACTTCCTGGAGGAATTGGATATGTTACTCTCTCACTTCCCTGAGGATGGCACTCCTCTGGTACTGCTCGGTGACTTCAACATTCACCTTGATAAACCCCAGGCTGCAGACTTCACCACTCTTCTGACCTCATTTGATCTTAAGCGAGTATCTACTACAGCTACTCATAAATCAGGTAACCATCTTGATCTTATCTACACACGCTACTGCTCCACAGACGTCACTTTAGTTACTCCTTTACACACCTCAGATCACTTTCTCATCACTCTTAACCTCCTACTAACTCCTAACACAACACACACTCCTCCGCTGATTACCTTTCGGCGTAATCTACGCTCACTCTCTCCCTCCCGTCTATCCACTATGGTTTCCTCCTCACTCCCTCCACCTGCTCAGTTCTCAGCACTGGACACTAACAGTGCTACTGACACTCTTTGCTCCACTCTAACATCTTGCTTAGACAACTTCTGTCCCGTTTCATCCAGGCCAGCCCGCACCACTCCCTCTGCCCCCTGGCTGTCTGATGTTCTCCGCGAACATCGCTCTGGGCTCCGGGCGGCAGAGAGGAAGTGGCGCAAAACTAAAAACACTACTGACCTGACCCTGTATCAGTCTCTTCTCGCTTCTTTCTCTAGTAACGTCTCCACTGCTAAAACTACATACTATCACAACAAAATACACAACTGCTCTGACTCTCGTGCACTCTTCAGAACGTTCTCTTCGCTCCTCTGTCCCCCCCCCCCCCCCCCCTCCTTCATCAACTCTTACAGCTGATGACTTTGCATCATTTTTCACACAAAAAACCTCCTCCATTAGCAGCCAATTCTCCGCACCACAAACCGACACGCACATCTCAACAACCATAACACATACACTCCCCTCTTTTTCTCTGCTCTCTGAAGCTGAAGTCTCCAAACTCATCCTTTCCAACCACCCCACTACCTGTCCGCTTGATCCTATCCCCACTCACCTCCTTCAGGCCATTTCTTCTTCTGTTACTCCTGCACTCACTCACATTGTCAACACCTCTCTTCACACCGGGACCTTCCCCACAGCATTTAAGCAGGCTCGGGTAACCCCACTGCTTAAGAAACACTCTATGAACCCAGCACTTTTAGAAAACTACAGACCGGTATCCCTTCTGCCTTTCATTGCAAAGACACTCGAGCGAGTTGTTTTTAACCAGCTCTCTACGTTTCTTGAACAGAACAACCTCCTGGATATCAACCAATCAGGCTTCAAAAGCGGCCACTCAACTGAGACTGCCCTGCTCTCGGTTACGGAGGCACTGAGGCAGGCAAGAGCGGCTTCCAGATCCACAGTACTTATCTTACTGGATTTGTCTGCTGCTTTTGACACAGTTAACCACCAGATCCTCCTGTCAACTCTCATGAAGATGGGCATCTCAGGAACTGCTCTCCAGTGGCTCAAGTCTTACCTCTCAGGTAGGTCCTTCAGGGTGTCATGGAGAGGTGAAGTGTCTAAGTCACATCATCTAGCCACTGGAGTTCCACAGGGCTCAGTGCTTGGACCACTTCTCTTCTCCATCTACATGTCATCACTGGGATCGGTCATTCAGAAACATGGCTTTTCCTATCACTGCTATGCAGACGACACTCAACTCTACTTCTCATTTCAACCAGATGATCCCACGGTTGGTGTTCGTATTGCTGCCTGCCTAACAGACATTTCTACCTGGATGAAGGAGCATCACCTGCAACTCAACCTTGCAAAGACTGAACTGCTTGTGGTCTCAGCCAACCCAGCACTTCATCACAATCTCTCCATTCAGCTAGGATCATCAACCATAACTCCGTCCAGGACAGCCAGGAATCTTGGAGTTGTGATCGATGATCAGCTAAAATTCACTGACCACATTACTGCAACAACCCGGTCCTGCAGATTTGCATTATACAACATTAGGAAGATTAGACCCTTCCTATCTGAGCTGACCACACAACTCTTGGTCCAAGCTCTTGTTCTCTCCAGACTGGACTACTGTAATGCTCTTCTAGCGGGCCTTCCGGCATGCACTATCAAACCCTTGCAACTGATCCAGAATGCAGCGGCGAGGGTGATCTTTAACGAGCCGAAGAGAGCGCACGTCACGCCTCTCTTCATCAGACTCCACTGGCTACCAATAGCCGCTCGCATCAAATTCAAGGCACTGGTACTCGCCTTCAAAGCAACCACTGGCTCTGCACCAATATACCTTAACTCGCTTGTTCAGACATACACACCCTCCAGGAGTTTGCGTTCTACCAGTGAACGACGCCTTGTGGTGCCATACCAGAGAGGCATGAAATCACTGTCACAGACCTTTTCCTGGACTGCCCCCACCTGGTGGAATGACCTGCCTATCTCAATTCGAGCAGCCGAGTCTGTAGCCATTTTCAAAAAACATCTAAAGACGCATCTCTTCCAGCAGCACCTGACCAATCAAGAATAGCACTTAACATTCTATTCATTTTTCTGTCTGTCTAATTTATTTATAAAAAAAAAAAAAAAAAAAAAAAATCCTGTGTGTTCTGTGTTAGATTAACTGAGACTTGTTACAGCACTTGCATACTGTAGCCTCTGACTGTTGTAGTTGCTTCTATTGCTCTCATTTGTAAGTCGCTTTGGATAAAAGCGTCTGCTAAATGACTAAATGTAAATGTAATGTAAATTTTCATGATTGCTGTACAAATCTACTCTGTGCCTATATTATATTCACTAATCTCTATATTTGTATCTATATTTTGGAATAATTAATCAAAGCAGTAAATAGAATAATACATTTTATAAATTTATTTGATAAAATCTCTATAATCTTTTTTTAGATATGCTCTGGGTGCCGTTGGTAGACAAAACACCACAAGAGTCAAATGGAACATACTTTCAAGGCTTTTCTCAGATGCAGTTGCTAAACAAATAAACTGAAAAGGAGTCAATGGGAAGAAGAATATGGCGTAAAAACGTCTGAGTGCTGCCCTCATAAGGTTGAACAGTGGCTACTGCATTGATCACATGAGAACGGCTTCATGTAACATGAGAGTTCATTCTGGAGTGAAGTAGAAACATTATAAATGAAACTTACTTGACACTTGCTATCAACATTCTAATGAAGAAAATACGGTTAAATAATGCAGTTGTCAGTTCATGTCAGGCTTTTCTTGCAATATTTTTGCCGCCCGTCATGTGTACAGATACTTTTCATACACGAGACGTGCTTTCAAACCCTTACACGCAAGAGGTTGCTGTGGTAATGAACAACAATACCGTAACGTGCTGGCGTATATAGTCTAACTTTTATTTGAGGAAATCTGTTTATAATAAGATATTAGGTTTGAACTTATTGGTCCTGCACTGCCCCTTTGATTCAGTTAATTTGAATGAAAATACATTGCATGTATCTGATCTATTTTTAGTGGCATTCTGTATAAAGATCTGACTGTTCATAGATTAGGTCAGTGGTCTCATTCTCTCTTGTTTCGCTGCTGTTTCGCTATCATCGTCGGCATCGGGAGTTAATGCAGTTTGAGCCAGCGGCTCAAATTGATAAGGCTCTGGCCCTGAGTCTACAGACAATTCACCCTCCTCCACTTCAGGTGAAGGTGGGGGAGAATTCCTCTACTTCAAAAGACCGCTCCGTTACAAAGCTATTGGCATCACTCCAGTCATTCTCCATCTTTGCGAGACTGACAGCTGTCCATCAATCCGTCACTGCGGGTCTCATGTGCACGTCCCCCGCTCAGCCCCGCCCTCCGCTCTGCCCCACCCTTGGTTCGTCCTCTCTGTCTTCGCTGGGCTCTGCCCACTTTTCCAGCATTTTTTAAATATTGCAAGTGGGTGGAGTTAGGCTCTGATCTGGGGTTAAATATTAGAAACCTTTCTTAAACCATCTCCACAACCTAAATGATATATGTGGCTAAGATTTTTCTTCTTATTATTAATTTCTTACTTTTCCAATTCAATCCCATCGAACAGAAATACACACCATAAACTGCTTTTGTGATATCTGATTCTGATCCATTTAAAAGGGATAGTTCACCCAAAAATAAAAACTTCCTTTTAATTTACTCACCCTCAGAACAGAAAAGATTTTAGTAAAACAGTGACATTTTTTGCTGAAACCTCCTATCCAGCATTGCTGGTCACCAGCATAAGGTGTCTTTTGCATGCTGAGACCAGCATGGTATGCTGGTTGTTGGTTTTCTGGAACCCAGCATGGGATGCTGGTGTGCTGGTGGACCAGCATAAGGTATGTTTTGCATGCTGGGACCAGTTTGGGATGCTTTTGGACCAGCATTATGTTGTCTTTTGGGTGCTGTTATGATCGCAGCAAGACCCCAACAAAACTTGCTTATGTGTTACATATCACGTATCTTAGTGTGTGGTAGTAGTTAAATAAAGGCCAAGGCAATTTTTCAAATTATTATAAAAAAAAAAAAAATTGTAATCAAGAAAAACATGTTGCTGGTTGTTTACTGGTAAAATGTTAAATGATCACTGCTCAGTTTTTATATGGTTCCAATCTATAGAGAGTAAAAGTAAAACTGAAGCAATGTTGCAGTTAGTGAAATAAAGATTCACTCTACACGTGATGATTTAGTATAGTGATGATGACTTTTGCAGTTAACAAGCAGAATCACAGAAAATGAGAGGAACAATATTAACAGAAAATAAAAAGAGACAAGCAGAAACGCAGCAACTACAACAGACTTACAGCCACACAGTCTTAGATGAAATCAACTGCCAATAAAATCAATCTCACCAGAGAATAATTAAACGACTCCAAAAACAGCAGTACCATATTCACTTATTACAAACCACTTCGGCTTTATTTCTGTCATTTGGTACATGTACAAAGGATGTTGAAGCCCTTTAGTTGGGCACTTGGCCATTGACTTTGGTTGAATTAATTCTCTTTCAGTAATAGTTGAAAGTGCATGCTATCACTATTGTTGACAACATTTCATGTTCCTGACTGCAATGACATACCTTTCACTATGTACACTTTTTGGAATCCTTGATTGATAGCTGGATTTTGACAAGTGTCTTTTAAAAACAGCAAATTGAGGGCTTTCTTGCTGTCTCATGGTACACCAGTTGTCAGTGGCAGTGGTGACAAGCAGATCAGCAGAGAGTCTTGGTTCAGTGTACTGGTTGTAGGCTTTTGTCATCAGGATGTGGAGACTACTGGCAGTTACTTGATGTGCACACCTTATCAGTGTGACATGGGACATTTTCTGGAAGGACTGCATTTTTCTTGGTTTTCATATCTCTAAATGTTTTTGTTTTGCAATGTACACAAGCTCTTCTTAACTGATTTGTGTACAGATCTTTTGAAACAGGAGACCATTCCTTTGATGCTTTGAAGTGTTTTACCAGCTTACCAGTGACATTTATCAATAATGTAATCATAACTAAAACAATTCAGATTTTCAGTTTTATTTTCATCAGAGTGAGAAAAAGAAAATACAGTTATAATCATATAATTGGTAACACTTTACAATAAGGTTTCATTAGTTAACTACATTAGTTAAAATGAACTAATAATGAACTGCACTTATAAAGCATTTATTTATCTTTGTTAATGTTAATTTCAACATTTATTAAAATCTTATTAACATTAGTTAATGCACTGTGAACTAACATGAACAGCTGTATTTTTATTAACTAACGTTAACAAAGATGAACAAATACAGTAACAAATGTATTGCTCATGGTTAGTTCACTTTAGTTAATACATTAAAGCTACACTGTGTGATATTTTCCCCCATCTAGTGGTGAAATGGTATATGACCATCCAGTGAACTTTAGTTTCTGTTCCTCTCAATTCCGATTTCGTTTCAACTCCTACGGTGGCCGATTTAGTCCAAGATTAACATGGCTTCCAGTTCGACCTCGTCCACATTCGACACGGTCCCTGTGGGATATTCTGTGCCCAGTGGGATGGTTGGAACTCAACTGGCCTAATTATTCGGCTAGAAAGAACTGCAGCTAATCCAGAGTGAACTTTGATGCTAGTAATGTTTATTCAGTCATCCAATTGCAAGGCATAAACAGGTTTGCGTGGATATGTACATAAATGTGGTTTCTGTGAGAGAACAAATAAGGATGGTAAATATACATACACAGTTAAGAACTGTATAACTATATTTATAAGTTACATTTGTATAATGTAACCGTAAACCAGAGCTTATTGTACCATATATAGGCGCTAAATGCAGCTGCATTAAAAGGAGCGGAGCTGCCGCTGCTAACAAGCGGTGTCGGATTACAAAAGTGTGTGCGGCGCTTTAACGTTAGCACTGCAGTGCGCTCTGTATAACAATTGTTAATATGCCGATCAGACCTGATACATATTTCCATCAACATACATTACAAGCAAATATTTTCTATAAACGAATAAACATTGTTGATAACAAAATAACTGAATGATTATTCAAATAGGTGAGCATTACGCTATTGTATGTTGACACAAAAATACTTCTGGAGGTGACATCAACTGATTTACGCGATGACACACTCTGAAACACAACTACAATGACAATAACTATTATTACTTACGGAGTTATTAACGCACAGAAATACCACACAAGGAAAAACAGACTTTTGAGGAATAAACAAGCCAGGAAAACTCCTTATAACTCTGTTACTGGACGCTGCTGAGATGAAAACTCTCTGCACATGCACCAGACAAGTCTGAACAAGTTGACGCGCACATGCGCGAGGCAAAGAATTTTGTACAGTGCCATCGAGTATTAAAACCGGTTAAAACGCGAAAAGCGAAGCTTGAATTTACGGGTATGTCCCTCTTTGGCTAATGTACTTTCAAGATGGAGGGGCAACATGGCGACCACCGTTAGATCCCATTACCTAATGTATTTTCAATGGCATATTATAAACTTACGAGAATACTTTATTACTTGAAAGAAGTAAATATACATTAATGAGCACATATATTTTTGAAAGAACTAAGTGTTTTTAGCTAAGAATAGACTAAAAAAGTTACACAGTGTAGCTTTAACTAATGTTAACAAATTAGACCTTATTGTAGTGTTACCATATGTGACCAGTCACGGAAGGTAGGGACACAAGTCGGTTCTGTGGCATTGAGTTATTTACAGATTCTGAAAGTGTCTCCAAGCTTTCCAGTGATGTGTAACACATGGAAATCTGATAATATTTGGAGAAGTTGTGGCCATTTGAAAGTAGGCACTCAAAAAAGCTTAACAGGGAGAAATTTGCCTCTAAAGATTTTGTTCTCACCTGCTGGGAGTGACAATAGGGCTCATTTACATCTCATTTAGTTAAGCCATACCCCCTGTAAAGCTCCCCCTGTAAAGCTGCATGGTTACAATCAGACCGCATACTATTAATAATAAAGGATAATGTGCATTGTAAATGTCAGTAATTTATCTTTTTTGACTAAAAATGATTAAGAGACTGAAATATGTGAGTTTTATCTTTTTATAAAACCTTTTTATTTGTTATTTGCTGGTTTTCTACATAAAACTTGGTGAATTGATTTCATTGTGTAGCATAGGGACTTTTTAACAGGATTCTGTGATAACCGTCATGATCAACTATGATAAACTAAAATCAACTATAATTATGTGTTTTTATAGTATAATATGCAAAGTACAATTTTCTATAAGAAAAAAAAAATCTCTGATTCTGTTCTTTTCTCTGACATTTAAGGGTAACATAGGCCTACAAAGGCTCTTTTAGGTCTAAAACAGTTTGGATAGTTGTTAATACAGCATTCCCACAGCTTGGTTAACTTCAAATTCAAGAACCTTTCAAGGACTTTACTTTTGGCCATATGACAGAGGTCTGATATTCTATTTGTCATATTTCTGTTTTGCATAAAACTGAAGAATATTCGGTACATCCTATACTGTATTCTAAAATGATCTGATATTAACTTTTGCATGGATTTTATTGAAAAGAGCTTAGGCTCATGTAACCAGTCTATTTTTGCAATATTTCACAGTGTGTCTGTGAAACGCTGAGATACCGTAGTGGTTTTGTGCGCGCGTGAACATCATGGCAATGTACAACACAAAGTACCTCACGCGGGAAACACTTAATGTAACGCATAAATGCAAGTAACAAACGTAAATCAAGCATAGTCCACGAAGTGTTGACGGAATAACACATTATTGGACTGGAGAGAATAATATGGAATTACTTCCAGAAAACTTCTTGCACAAAATAAATTCAAGCACTTTCAAGGACCTGTATGCATGTTTATTTTCAGTCATGTCATTGTACTCAGCCCTCTCTTTCTGCACAAGGGAAAGATGATCGTGTTGGTTCTTTACTGCTTCAGACATTGTGTTATCTGGGAGGTTTGCACTTCGTATCAGCTGCTCGTTGCTCGCTGCTCGTGTATCAGCCACCAGGGTTGCCAGGTTTTCACAACAAAACCCGCACAATTGCTACTCAAAACTAGCCCAAAACAAGCCCAATCGCGTTTCAGGGGGGCTTCTCCGGTAAAAATTTCTGGGGGTAAAATATGTGTTTTTTTGGCATGGTTGCCTACTAAAATTCACATTCCCGGGGCTAAATATCACATAATTGGGGTCGCTTCAACCCGCGGACATGAAAAACAGCGGACTTGGCAACACTGAGCCACGCTTCCCTTAGAGGGCGGGACAATAACAAAAGAGAAACACGCCTCTGCTGCATGCTAGAATCTCCTAAAAACAAGGCGATTTCAACCTCAAAGTGTATGATTTTAAATATACCAATACTGCCATCTCAAACATGGAGAGGCTTCTTCATGATCTCAACAAACAGATTCGGCAAAAAAACGAAAATCACCAATTTTGAAAAAAAAAAACGCTTCATTCTCATTTTGCTCGAAACTTGTGCTGCCGACTTGTGTCCCTGGTTGCCGTAACAGGTCACATATGCAGTAGTTTATATAAAGCTACATATAAAGTCAATGGATTAATACCCCTGACAATACATTGAGGTTTTATAAAGCGAAAAGATTGGTGCAAGATTATTGTGCAAAATACTGAACATTATTTATCATTATTACCTGTAATTCAAAAGGCTCTGCAAACAGTCCTGAGCGTGTTCTCTGCAGTCTGAAGCAATTGATGATGCATGTGCGCAGTAGTTCCCCACTGCAGAACACCAGATCCAGGGGGTAGAGTTGGGTAGGTTTAGGGTTGGGGTTTGGTGTAGTCTCAGCCTCAGATGTCACGCCCACAGACCGTTGGGTGAACATCTGATGCATATGGCACACTTATCTGGAAACACTTCTGGATTTTTGAAGTTGTCATCTGGTCATTGGAATTCTACAGGATGTCCGGGAGATGTGTGTGTCACGTTCTTTACCCTCTGGTGCTCTTGTCCTTTCTGAAAATATTCTGTTTTGAAATTCTAAAAATCACAGCTTCATTTATATGGAATGATATGAAACTTGATGACTTTTATGGCATTAGGACTGTGAACTCACACAAAAAAAATGAGGGCATGATTCAAGCATGCTAAATGGTCATAAAAAAATAATACCTTTTGTGTTCTTTGGTCAAAAAAAAAAAAAAGACCACCATAGGAAATGAATGGGAAATTGGCAAAAACACAAAAATTATACACATACACACCTATGAACCACTGTGTCTGTAATACGGAGCAAAGTTTTTAGAATATGTGAAATCCATTCAATAATTCAGTCATAATGCAGAAAAAGCTCACAAAAGTGAAGGGGTGACACTCTACTCTTATCTCACTGAAATCTTGACGGATTTACAAATGGTTTGGTTTCTTCCAAACGTTATTATCGTGGCTATAATTATGGATGCTTGAACAAATTATGCATAATTTTTCATAAGTATGCAGTGTCATAACTACATCTCTGACGTTTATAACAAACCAAACAGTTTGAAAATCGGTAGAAAATTGAGCAAGTTGTGGTTATTTAAAAAGTGCATGCACCCATGAAAACAATGTTACAAGTGAGCGAGCTGCCTGTGACAAGATGGCCGCCAGGTGCGGACGTCGACCTCCATTGGCCAGCAGCGCGGACAAGACATCTAGCCTTTATTTTGTATATCTATGGTAATATTCACCAAAACTGCTTACAAACACTGCAAGATAATGCCTTTTGATTGGTTACTACGTCCATCTATCAAACCTTTGTTGGCAAGGCATTGGCTGACATTATCCAACGAAAACCATGATTGCCTTGACTGACACCTGGTGGAGCCAGTAATGCGCTTTCTTTATATAATGAGTCATCAGAAATCCTGCAATTGAAGCAGAGAGACCTGGGAGGATTCATATTACGCAGAAGAGACTAATGCTGCGTTCCAGGCAGGTTTTTGAGCCTGTAAATTACAACTTCAAACCACGACTCACGACTTTGTAGTGTTTCAGGCAAAGTCACGCCAAACTGCCTGAGCGCAAGGAATTGTGTGGTAGTTAGATGTAAACAAAGCATGGCGGACCGTACGGGGTGTATTCTCATTTACAATAATTTCTATCGCCAAAGGTGCTTACTCCTTGCTTATTTGAGGGAAACGGAGGAGAAAAACAGCGCAGACGGCAAGAAAAGGTGTTATACCTTTTATTTTACGTTATTTGTATATTTGTTTCATAAACACTGCATCCGTAGGGGGCTGCCATTGTTGCTTCGCGGGCTTTGTGACGTCAAAACTCGTAACTGGGAGTTCATCGATCTAGTACGAGTTCACGGGTGAGAAGTCACGGGTTTGGCTGCCGTTCCAGTCCACTTTCACGGGTAGAAGGTTAGAAAAACACGGGTTACGGGTTGCCTGGAACACAGCATAAGCTGCAGGGGAGATCGCAAGAATACTGATTAAAATCGATAGTTAACTGAAAAGGGACATGATTGATTACTCTAACTCAAAATGCTCATGTAAATAGGGGAGGATTTTTTTTTCCGTGGTTTTGAATTAAAAAGTGGGATGCATTTTGAAGAGTGGACCCTTAAGGCCAATTTATACTTCTGCGTTGAGTGTACGCGCGTAGCCGACGCCGTTGTGAGCATTTATACTTCTGCGCTGTTGTCCGCGTCAATGTGCAATTACACATGCAGACGCTAGTAGGCAGTGTCCTCGGGCATGTTGGTGTAATCAAGACAACAGCCAAAGAAGAAGCAGCTTGTTGTGTAGAATGTGTACATGTCGGATTATCAGCAGCAGTGAGAGAGCGGCTTTTCTTGCAGCTTGAGTTGTTGTATCTAATACAAATGAAGCATCTCTAGTTGATTAGTAAAGTTAAATAAGGCGATCTGGTGCTGGAATGCGTTTGTGAAATCATGCAGAGCTCGTGGCCGCTGTTTTCAGTAGCGGTGGCTCGAGCAATCGATTGCTGTTGCGGAGACTTCATTCACGAAATGTACCCTAATGTGTCCCTTTTCTTGATATGCAATCACTGATTAACTTCTTTGGTTTTAATGAGAAAATAAATAAACTATACTCAGCGGATCTATGTATTTATTTACTACCATAAAGAATCGCTGGACTACAAAATATTGTGTTATAGCAGACGTAAGGAACTTTCATCCCATTTCTGGACACACAAACACACACATTTGTCACCGGTGCAGGCCGGGGCGGACTCGGATGACCAGCCGCCCCTGACTCCAGACACCACCGTGAGGAGCCGACACCACAGGCACGCAACAAACGGACAAAGGAGGAGGCAAGTAATTGAGTTCAAAAATAACAATCTTTATTGAATAATAATCAACTTGAGGAAAGAATGAGCAACTCCTGTCTTCTCGGGCTATTGGACCGGAGTAGCCGCTGGAACGATTCTCCACTGTCTTCGGGGGACAATGGAGCGATAGTGGCTAGGAAGGCTTACTCCACGGCGTTGCTGCACATCTGCAGGACTCAAACGGTAAGTAACAGGTAATGTTCACTTTCTCAACAGCAGATTCTCTTATCAGGAAGTGAGAGGGAAATTTTGACTTTAAAACTCACTTCACAGCGTTGCTGCACATCTGCAAGACTCAGACGGTAGGTAACAGGTAAGGTTTCTTCTCTTAACAGCAGATTCTCTTATCAGGACGGGAGAGGGGAATTGTGACTTTAAAACTCTCTTCACAGCGTTGCTGCACATCTGCAGGACTCAGACGGTAGGTAACAGGTAAGGTTTCTTCTCTTAACATCAGATTCTCTTATCAGGACGTGAGAGGGGAATTGTGACTTTAAAACTCACTCCACAGCGTTACTGCACATCTGCAGGACTCAGACGGTAGGTAACAGGTAATGCCTCTTCTCTCAACAGCAGATTCTCTCATCAGAACATGAAAAGGGAATTGTGACTTTAAAACTCACTTCACAGCCTTGCTGCACATCTGCAGGACTCAGACAGTAAGGAACAGGTAATGTTTCTTCTCTCAACAGCAGATTCTCTCATCAGAACATGAAGGGGAAATCGTGACTTTAAAACTTACTTCATAACGTTGCTGCACATCTGCAGGACTCTTCCCTCAACATCAGACACTTTCATCAGACATTAGCGAGAGACTCAATAGGCAGCTTTACCAGCGATGTTGTACATCTTCAGAGCTCCATCAATACGTATAACAGTTCAGACTTTTCCACAGCCATACGGTTCTTCACGAGACTTGTAATTTCAGAGAGAGAGAGGCTTAACAGGAGCCTTCAATGAGGGATTACTTCACGACAATACTCAGTGGAAGAGAGAATAATACAAAGCATTACTTCACCAGTTCAGTTGTATCGTTCTGGAATTTGGATGGGGACAAGTAGATCATTTCACAAGAATAGAAGCAGGCGTTGGGAGACTCTTCTCAGCATAGCACACAGCACTCGTGTTCACTACAAATCCACAGCATTAATTCAGCGTGCATCAGGTAAGGCAAACAACTGCAAATCACTCACACAGTAGGGCTGATCAGAAGCCTCGCTTCATCCATGCATTTGAATGGGAATATTCAACTCTCAATCCCTCTCCAGCGTATCTGAAACAGATGTCCTCCTCAATAGTAAATTTCACATTCACAGTCTTTTCTTCAAGCTTTACATTTGATTCAACGATGTAATTAATTCACTTATCTTTCTCTCTTCCTCTTCCAGCACAGATCCAAGCAGCAGTTCAATCCAGTAATATTCCACAAGCAGCTCTAAACGACAGACTCCAATGGCAGTTAATCACTTACACGAATTTCCAGGATTACAGCGTCCAATGTAAGCGCTCAAACAGGAGATCTTCTACCCCAAGACACAACGACAGAGACCCAGCCAAACAGCTGATTAACTGAACACCGATTGACTTTTACCAGCTCGACCTCAACCCTGACCTCCTTCTCCTCTTCTGAATGGCTCTTTTATCCTCCTCTTGTGAAGCGGAAAGCCTGTGCAAACACCGCTCCTCTCTCTCTCACACCTGCCGTGCATCAGCAGTAATTAGGTTGGACAATATCTCTGCTACACCCGGAATCGGAGTGAGGTGTTACACCAAAATAATTCCCCTCTGGGAACATGGAAAGAAAGAAAGGTTCCGCTTTTCCCAGCATTTTGTCACCCGTGACACATTCCTATCGCAGATTTTTTATTTATTTATTGACATGAGGGAAGGGTTCTGGCAGACCAATCACAGCGCTTGCGGTCCGCGTAGAATTGATGCATTGTTACATTTTTGGAGAGGTGCGCGTCAGGGTACGCAGTAGGGTACGGCGTATCCAACGCGTCTATGCGTATGGTACGCGTTATCTGCGTTATCTGCGTTATCTTTCTGTGTGAAGCACTTTGAATTGCCACTGTGTATGAAATGTGCTATACAAATAAACTTTCCTTGCCTTGCCTTGCCTTCAGTTCAACGATACAAGTGCTGTAGTAATTCGTCCTCACATCCCACCTCCTTCTCCCCCCTCATTGAAGAAAATTTGCGTTCAACTCGCAGAAATGTGACGTTATAAATGCACATAATGATAGTTAGTAGACGTAAATAGACGTATACATTTTTACAAACAATGCCACTAGCAGAGATGTACAGAGATTGAGAGGAAACAGGGAGGAGAGGCACCTAATTTAATTTAAAAAATATTTGTATTATGTATTTATCATTACAGGCTATTAAAAAATTAAAAAACAAGTATATTAATAACAGTAGGTATGGTTTGAATTAATTTTATTATAAATATGTTGGTATATTGCAGCGCTCACTTAGTGCTTGCCTGTGTCCCAATGTGCATACTATCCATAAGTAGTATGTGACATTAGTCATTTTCAATACTATTCAGGGCAGAAAGTATACATTGAGATGCAGCTTATTTTTTCACGGTTTGCTGTGTGTGCGTGTTCACTGATCCTAATGTGTGCGCACTAAATCCAACTATGGGTTACCGTACCATACCGACAGTGAAGGAGCGCATTGAAGCCGTATGTAAGAGTTTTTTGTGATTACTCAGTTTGCTGGATTTGCTCCGTATTACACGCTAACAAGTGGATATATTTTGATTCTGTACTTATTTATCTATTTATAATTTTACTGGCTAAGATAATTGTATTTGAATTATAACCACAGCTTTTTTTGCTGCCTGCACTCAATTGTTATTGTTATTGCTGGATATTCGCACTGCTAGTGAGTCATAGTTTCATTTTTGAGCTGAGCCATTGACAGGCTGTTCCCTTGATTTTTTTGGGCGAATTACAAAGGTGGACAAAACATGTATTAGGTCAGGTCGGTCAATTAGTCGCTAGGAGAAGCGTACCGACAGTGAAGGAGTGCATTGAAGCCGTATGTAAGTGTTTTTTGTGATTACTCAGTTTGCTGGATTTGAGCTGAGCCATTGACAGGCTGTTCCCTTGATTGTTTGGGAGAATTACAAAAGTGTCCTCACCTGTTCTGACTGAAGTAGTGATTAGCATCTATTTAATACGCTCGTGCGTCAGCGGGAGAGCTCAGCCTCCTCGTGTGAAGACCGAGTCGGGTAAAGACATCGACTCTCCCTGCGACTCCCCCGAAGAGGCCACCGGTAAGGCACTTAAGTTTTTCCTTTCTCTTTCCTCTCCCTTACCATGTGCTTTCAGTATATTCCCGTTGTCTCTCGACCACGCTCCTCTACTACATGCCGAAGGCAGCGCAACACTGCTAATCTGCGTCCTATTCCCTCTGCTAATGCTCCTTCCTCTTTTTCTGTGGGTTTATGGAACTGTTAGTCAGCTGTCAACAAAGCTGACTTCATTCCAGCCTTTGCCACTCAATCCGCTCTTAATATCTTGGCCTTAACTGAGACTTGGATCCGTCCAGAAGACTCAGCAACCCCTGCTGCTCTCTCTAACAACTTCTCTTTCTCTCACACCCCTCGCCACACTGGGAGGGGTGGAGGCACAGGTCTTCTCATTTCTAACAATTGGAAACCCATATAGTCATTTACCACCCTCCTGGCCAATTAGGCTCCTTTGTTGAGGATGTGAGGATGGCATTCCCAGAGGATGGCAGCCCACTTATAGTCCTCAGTGACTTCAACATTCACATCAACAAACCTTATGCTGCAGACTTCCACTCACTTCTAGCCTCATTTGATCTCACCCACCTCAGCACCACACATACCCACAAATCTGGTAACCTCATCTACACACGCAACTGCACTACAGATAACATTTTGGTCAAACCTCTTCACATCTCAGATCATTACTTCTAGGGATGGGCAACAGTGGTCCTGAGAACGATGATTGCCCTGAAAAAGAAATATTTGTCTCTTTTTTTTATTGGTTATTGCGTCGTTTTGCGCGGTACCGGAGGTCTGATTGGTTAGCGTTATACAGCACGCCTCCAGACCGCGGCGAAATAAAGTGAAACTGAGGGCGTGCACTGCAGTGATATGTCTGGAATCATTGTGATCATTGAATGGTTAGTGCAAGATGTGCAGCGCCAATCTGTCATAGCCTACATAGCATTATAATGCGAACACGATGGAAATAGAATGCTGTAAATTATCTGTGCTTAGTTCCCCGTGTATCAGCTGTTAAAGGATATCCACAGAGAAACTAGCGAGAACACTCAGACTAGCGCGTGAAGTTCATGTGCGCATTCGCGTCCTTTTCTGCAGATGCACATTGTAAGATTACTTTTATGTTGTCTATCTGATTAATCTAATATAAAATGCGTTTGTTTGAGCTTATTAAGCTAGCAAAGCGCTGCCGTTATACCGGCTGTTGTTCATTCTCTTCAGTTTCAGCTCAAACGCATATTTCATGCTCGACATGATAGTTTAGAGACAGTCATATTCTTTTCAGATAGGCTATTTCTTTCTCAGAATCATTAATATTAGTAATGCAGTAGTGCTACAGGCTACTGTTCTCGTATTTTTTAACAGTAGACCTAGTTTATTTAAAGTTGTTTTTCGTTATGAGTTTGAAAACGCGCAGTGATGTCTGTAAACGCTTCGATCATGAATAATAAAATTAAGTGCATGATGTGCAGAGTCAATTTGTCAAAGCATTATAATGAGAACACGATTTTAATAAAATGTTGTGTCTGTGTGCTTTCGTTGTCCGTGTATCAGCGTTGTTAAGGGAAGAGCGCATTCAAAATGTTCCGTTTCAAACCATAGCCTGTAAAATCTAGCACGCTGAAGTTCACGTGCGCATTCACGTCCTTTTGTGTTGATTTATGTCGTAATAGGTTCATAATAATCTTCATATTAATACCAGCTAGCAAGCTCTGCAGGGTGGTGTTATTTCACAGTTTCAGCTCAAAGGCAATGCTCAATATTACTGACTTGGTTATTTGAGACGGTCATTTTATAAAGATGTTTCTTTTTCAAAGACATTTATGCATCATAATCTAGCAGTTATTTTTTGTTTTATATGTTCATGTTTTCATATACCTGTTTTCATGTCGTTTGTATTTGTCAACAACCATTTTCATAACAGTTTTCATTATCTCAATGACGGACATGCCCCGCCCCCTGCACATGCCCCGCCCCCGATTACTAGAGTACTCATTTTGAGACCTATCGATGATCGAAATGAGAAATTGACAAAAATGCCCATCCCTAATTACTTCATCACATTTAATCTACAACTTACTACTCAGGCACCACCAGCCCCTCTACCAGTTACTTTCAAGCGAAACCTGCGCTCACTTTCTCCTTCTCATCTCTCCTCATCTTCTCTTCCCTCATCCACACAATTCTCCACTATGGATGTTAACACCGCTACAGACACTTAATGTTCCACTTTAACTTCTTGTCTAGATATTATCTGTCTTCTAGGCCAGCACGTACGACTCCCTCTAACCCTTGGCTATCTGATGTTCTTCGTGAACACCGGACCAAACTAGATTTTTGCGGTTGAAGGACAAACTTGCAGTTTTGGATAAAGCCAAGAACCTAAAGGGCTCGGGCATCTTGATTAATGAGGACTTCCCTGAAACCATCCAGCAAAGAAGAAGAGAATTACTTCCAGCAATGAAGGCAGCCCGTGAGAGAGGTGATATTGCATATCTGAGATACGACAAACTTATTGTTAATCCACCTATCCATAATCAACCAAAACAAAGAAAACCAACTGTTAAGTAGATTAGTCACTTATTGTATTTTAATTAATTCATCACATATCATTTGTGTAGTACTTTTACATTATTGATTCCAACACATTTTAAATCATAGACCTTTAAGCCTTTTGATTTGTCTATATCTGATTCTTATCATTTTGATTTTGACTCAGATTTGAACTTTTTTTCATCGTTGGGTGCTTCACATTTTTTTACTTTTTATACTGAAACTCAGTTTAATGATTTATGTAAATCTTTGCCTGTTAATGTTTTTTCTACTTTCCTAAAGTCTCTCTAGGAATTATGACGATTTCATTCAATATTTATTTTTACTAAAACACCAGATTTCTGTGATTGCTTTTCTGAAACATGGCTTACAGAAAATTCTAGAGAATTTTTTTAATTATCCAAGTATAACTCTGTTCATCATGTTAGAGGGAATAGATTGGGATGAGGAGTATCTCTGTTTATTTATGAAGAGTATGAATTTAAAATTAGGGATGATCTTGCCTTAAAATCTGATGGAAATTTACATTTACATTTACATTTAGTCATTTAGCAGACGCTTTTATCCAAAGCGACTTACAAATGAGAGCAATAGAAGCAACTACAACAGTCAGAGGCTACAGTATGCAAGTGCTGTAACAAGTCTCAGTTAATCTAACACAGAACACACAGGATTTTTTTTTTTTTTTTTTTATAAATAAATTAGACAGACAGAAAAATGAATAGAATGTTAAGTGCTATTCTTGATTGGTCAGGTGCTGCTGGAAGAGATGCGTCTTAAGATGTTTTTTGAAAATGGCTACAGACTCGGCTGCTCGAATTGAGATTCGAAATTAAGTGGAATGTCTATTTGTTGAGCTTTCTACTGGTTTTGGAGAAAAGAACATTATTGTTGGGGTTATTTACCGACCACCTGATTCTAGTATTCAAGATTTTAATGAAAGTTTGGCTATTTCACTTGATTTGATTAATAATGAGCATAAATACTGCTATATTTTAGGTGATTTTAATATAAATCTTTTAAAATAATTTTGATACCCCTACTGCAGATTTTCTCAATATTCTTTATTTTAGTTATTATTTTCCTCTTATATTTATAAACCTACAAGAGTTAAGGAAAACTCAGCAACATTGATTGATAACATTTTAACAAATTCTCTTAGTGAAGGAACTAAATCTGGTGTTCTATATTCAGACTTGTCTGATCCTTTTCCCATATTTAATTTTTCTGAAATTAGGGTTAACAGAGTTAAACGTTCAAAAGAAATACAGCAAAAGAGAATTATGAGTAAGTTAAATATTTCTAAATTTAAAGATTTGATTGAATCAGGTGATGGCCATTTGGCGCTGCATCTTTAAATCCAGTAAGCTGGCGGTCTCTCTCATTAGTGTTTTCGCTACAAGTTCTCTTGGCTCCTTGGACTCTCGGTTGGTTGTACGAGTGGATCTCGACCTGGTGTTTGTGCGGTTATTCAGTGCCGTGGTTGCGTCCAGCTCCCTGTCTTCACAAGCCCTTACCGGCTACGAATTGTCTGCGCGTTTCAACGAAAATTCACTGGTTTAGAGTGTGATCACTATAAGCTTGCTGAGTGCTGTTTGTTGTGCTGAGAATTTTGGCCTCGGAATGTACGAGTAAAAACTAGACGGAATAAAGCGATCGCTACAGTATTGCAACTAAACAAGCTCTTGGTTCGACGCTGCAGTCTGCGTTCATACAGGAGAACCGTCATATGCTATCCTGGCCACTGTTTTTCCTGTGCTCTGTTTTAGTATTTAGTTGTGTGTGTGGGCGGGAGGCTCACTGTGTGACCCATCAGTCTCTCTCTTGTGTGTGATGCTGTATGTTTCATGTTTGTGAATGTAATATTTTTATCTTAGGCCATTGGGTTGGTGCAATATTATGGAGGGGTAACAATTTTGTTGTGTGGTCACTGGTTTGCTGAGTGTAAATTTACTTTTTTTTTCTGTTTTTCTTATGCATGTGATGTGCTTTGTTTATTCAGTTTGTTTATTGAGTTTTGTTGAATTTTTTTTATTGAGTATTATTCATTCAAACACCCTGATTTTACACACAGTCCCTGAGCCTGTTGCCCCGAGGCCTAATGTCTTTTTCATGTGTGTCTAATTTGATGAGAATAAAATAAATTGTTTTTATTTTTATATTACTCCAGTCCCTCTCTCTCCTTTATTTCCCTTTATTGGGATAGCCTGCTTGGAAACATCTAAAATTCAGATTGTTGGTCCTCAACTTGTGACTGGTATTAAAAGGCCCCCCCTAGGGTTACACTAGCATCTCTTGGAATGATATGTATGAGGAATATGATGCTGATAGACCATATCAACAATTTATGACCATTATTAGCTCTAGTTTTAATAAATATTTTCCAAGTCAAGTCAACTTTATTTATATAGCGCTTTTAACAATGTAGATTGTTTCAAAGCAGCTTTACAGTGTTAAACAGGAAAATAATGCAGCATAATTTTATACAGCTGTATAACCATTCTGGAAAAAACGCTGATGTCATCAGTTCATTTCAATTATCATACAGTGACAGTGTGGGCTTTAGATCAATAATTCGATCAGTAATTTAGTTTAAATGGTTAATTTAGTTTATTAATTAGATTTATTTCGATGTTTAGTTGAAAAATGTAGTGTCCCCAACTGAGCACGCCAAGCCAGAGGCAACAGTGGCAAGGAAACCAAAACCCCATTAGGTGACCTAATGGAGAAAAATAAACCTTGGGAGAAACCAGGCTCAGTCGGGGTGCCAGTTCTCCTCTGGCCAATTAACAAACAGCGTATTATTATTATTATTATTATTATTATTATTATTATTATTATTATTATTATTATTATTATTATTATTCTGGCAGCTTTACAGCTCAGAGGTCATAATAGATCAGAATATTCGAGGGACCGGGGGCAACATGCCGGAGACGGGTCTACTGAGGATGATGTTGACCAAACAATTATTAAAGTGCAATATTCGAATGATCGGAGGCAACACGCTGGAGACGGGTTTATTGAGGATGACATATCGATTCAAGCATTATTTAATTGTAATACTCTTGAAGGACCAGCACCACATCCTCTTTCACCACTGTTTGAAGAATTCATCTTCCACAATCTGGCAGTACGTTTTGGGAGTTCATTTTAGTCCATCCTGAAGTCCGTTTTGCAGAGATGGACTAAAAATGAACTCCCAAAACGTACTGCCAGATTCTGGAAGATGAATTCTTCAAACAGTGGTACTAGAGGATGTGGTGCTGGTCCTTCAAGAGTCACTCTCAACCTATCTGTCCATAAAGCCTATAAAAAAACCTTCTTCATGTATTTTACAACACTTCAGCTTGTGATTCTTATCTAGTGGGGGTCATTTTTTAGGATTCTTTACCTAACTGAAGTCTCTGAGATCCTGACACCTTGCACTTCTGGAGACTCCAGGTAGGTTGTAGCTCTGGAAAATGGTGGCGCTGGAGACTAAAGGGTTCCTGATGGTTTCACCCTTAATTCTTCACCTTAATTCTTAATTCTTTTGCAGTTAACAGGTGTCTTTTCTCCGCCACATGTTTTTGTCAGATCCTGCTGACCCAACGAGCATTTCACTGTCCAATGGTCATGCCTTAACTGCAATGTCTAGTATTGCATTAGTTAAATCTCTTTTTTGGCTCAATTTATCTGTAAAAGAAAACATACCTAATAATTCTGCACACCTGAATATAAGGTGATTTTCATTTCCAGCCTTCATGAACAATTATATATCACTTATACATTATTAAATACTAAATCAATAGTAGTTATTAGGATTACTGTGGTTTGGAATTGGTCAAATGTGCCTGGGAAAAAAATATGATCAGAAAATCAACGTGCCTAATAATTCTGCACTCCCTGTAATATGTTAAGAGCTCGCACAAGTATTGGGGAGCTAAACCATTTAGTGCTTTGTAAGTAATAAGTAAGATTTTAAAATGTATGCGATGTTTAATAGGCAGCCAGTGCAGTGTTGGCTAATATGGTCATACTTCCTGGTTCTAGTAAGAACTCGAGCTGCTGCGTTTTGGACCAGCTGGAGTTTATTTATTAAGCGAGCAGGGCAACCACCCAGTAGAGCATTACAATAATCTAGCCTTGAGGTCATGAACGCATGAACTAACTGTTCAGCATTTTGCATTGAGAGCATGTGCCGTAATTTAGATATATTTTTAAGATGGTAGAAAGCAGTTTTACAGATGCTAGAAACGTGGCTTTCAAACGAAAGATTGGTATCAAAGAGCACTCCCAGGTTCCTCACTGACGACAAGGACTTGACAGAACAGCCATCAAGTGTTAGACAGAATTCTAGGCTACTACTTGTGGAGCTTTTTTGTCCAATAATTAAAAATTCAGTTTTTTCTGAATTGAGTTGCAGGAAATTACCGGTCATCCAATGTTTTATATCAGCTATGCATTCCGTTAATCTTGTGAATTGGTAAGTTTCTTCAGGGCGTGAAGAAATATAGAGCTGAGTATCGTCAGCATAACAATGAAAACTAACGCCATGCTTACTAATGATATCTCCCAGTGGTAGCATGTACAGGGTGAAGAGTAGTGGTCCTAGCACTGAGCCTTGTGGTACTCCATACTGAACTTGCGATCGGTGTGACATATCTTCATTTACTACTACAAACTGATAACGGCCGCATAGGTATGATTTAAACCATGATAAAGCAATTCCACTAATACCTACATTATTTTCGAGTCTATTCAAAAGAATGTTGTGGTCGATAGTATCAAATGCAGCGCAAAGATCGAGTAACACTAATAGAGAGATACAGCCACGAGATACAGCCACGGTTTTCCAGTTAGTAGCTCTGTTAAGAAACTTAATCAGGACTTTAATAAGCCTTGGTATACAGTTAGATTACAAAAGATGTTGAGAACTAAGAATAAACTCTATAGAAAATGCTTTAAATCCTACCCCTCTCACCTATGGGGTTTATAAATCTTACAGAAATAAATATAATCATTCTATTAGATCTGCAAAAAAGCAATACTTTAGTGAAAAATTTAAGAGGTCTTCAAATGATATTAAAATCAAATGGAAAGTAATAAATCAGTTGCTGCAAAAAGAGAAGATTACTTCAGAGCTACCTTCAGACTTCGTGGATGGCGACAATTCTTTTGATAATCCATTTGACATAGCTCAAAAATTTAATGAATTTTTTGTTAACATTGGTCATTCATTAACGACTAATATTCCTATTGGTAGTGGTGAACCCTTGGACTATATATCAGGAAATTTTCCTATTATCTCTATTTTTGAACCACCTGAAATTGACGAAATAAGTGAAATTATTGATGAATTAAAAATATCTTCAGCTGGTCATGATAATATTTCTGTATATCTTGTCAAACAGGTGAAATGTTAAATATTACAGCCATTTGTTTATATTTGTTCTCTTTCTTTGAAAACAGGTATTGTACCAGAAGATTTAAAAATAGCCAAAATTATTCCTTTGTTTAAAGCAGATGATCCTCAATGTTTTAACAATTATAGATCCATATCTATTTTGTCATGTTTTTCAAATTTTTTTGAAAAAATTGTATATGAACTAATTATTTTTCATTTAGATTCTAATTCTATTCTTTATAAACATCAGTATGGGTTCCGCAAAAACCACTCTACTTATATGGCTTGTAGTATTTTTTTAGACTTGTCAAAAGCTTTTGATACTGTTAATCATTATATTTTGTTGGAAAAGTTGTATAAATATGGTTTTCATGATATTACATATAAATGGTCTCAAATAGAAGACAGTTTGTTTGTTTTAAGGGTTGCTATTCTAGTACAGCAAGACTATTCTGTGGGGTTCCTCAGGGGTCCATTCATGGACCCTTACTATTTCTTATTTATATAAACGATTTATCAAATATTTCAAATATTCTTAGTCCAATAATGTTTGCAGATGACACAACCTTAGTTCTCTATCACTCAAATTTTAATTTATTGATTAAAGTCAAAGTCAAAGTCAAAGTCAGCTTTATTGTCGATTCTTCACATGTTCCAGACATACAAAGCAATCGAAATTACGTTTCCCTCCATCCCACAGTGAAGACAAGACATATAGGTTAAAAATAGACTAAAGTTAAAAAAATAAAAAAACAAATAAAAAGAAACTAAAACTAGAGTTTAATGTTAATAGATAAATAGACATTTAAATTAGAATAAAATAAAAATAAGTCTGTAAGTGGCATGTAGTGCAAAGACAGTTTGTGTAAATGTGCAATTGTGCAAATGTCATGGTAGTGCAAAAGACAGTTCCGGGGGGGGGGGGGGGGTCATCTTCTTGACGGCCTGTTGGATGAGGGGAGAGAGTTCAGCATCCTAATAGCCTGGTGGGTGAAGCTGTTGCTGAGTCTGGTGGTGCGGGAGTGGAGGCTCCTGTACCTCTTCCCAGATGGCAGGAGGCTGAACAGATTGTGAGCTGGATGACTTGTGTCGCTCACAATTGTGGTCGCTTTGCGGATGAGGCGGGTGGAGTAAATGTCATTCAGGGAGGGGAGTGGGGCACCAATGATCTTTCCGGCTGTGTTAACTATGCGCTGAAGAGCTTTCCTGTTGTATTCAGTGCAGCTCCCGCCCCACACAGTGATGCAGCTGGAAAGGATGCTCTCAATGGTGCCTCTGTAGAAAGTGCTCATGATGGGTGGTGGAGCACTTGCCCGTCTGAGTCTGCGCAGGAAGTAGAGACGCTGCTGAGCCTTCTTCACCAGAGATAGAGTGTTGGTGGTCCAGGAGAGGTCTTCACTGATGTGCACCCCCAGGAATTTGGTGCTGCTCACTCTCTCCACATCGGCACCGTCGATGGACAGTGGCAGGTGTTCGGTGTGACCTCTCCGGAAGTCAACAATGATCTCTTTGGTTTTGCTGACGTTCAGCAGGAGGTTGTTGTTTCTGCACCATGTGGTCAGAAGGTCTACCTCGTTCCTGTAGTGAGTCTCGTCTCCCTTGGTGATGAGACCCACCAGAGTTGTGTCGTCCGCAAACTTGATAATGTGATTTGTGTTATGAGTTGTTGTGCAGTCGTGTGTCAGCAGTGTGAAGAGCAGCGGACTGAGCACGCAGCCCTGAGGGGCCCCTGTGCTCAGTGTGGTGCTGTTTGAGGTGTTGTTGCCCACACGCACTACTTGAGGCCTCTGACTGAGGAAGTCCAATAGCCAGTTGCAGAGTGAAGTACTTAGTCCTAGTTTGTCAAGTTTGTAGATGAGTTGTTGTGGAATTATTGTGTTGAATGCTGAACTGAAGTCTATGAATAGCATTCTCACATATGTGTCTTTTTTGTCCAGGTGGGTAAGGGCTGGATGAAGGGCAGAGCAGATTGCATCCTCTGTGGATCGTTTGGCTCGGTATGCAAACTGGTGGGGGTCCAGGTTGGGGGGGAGGATGGATTTGATGTGTGACATGACAAGCTGTTCGAAGCACTTCATGATGATGGGTGTCAGTGCCACAGGGCGGAAGTCATTTAAGCTGGATGGTGCAGGTTTCTTTGGTACAGGTATGATGGTGGCGGCTTTGAAGCATGATGGAACTGTGGCTTGCTTCAGGGAAGTGTTGAAGATGTCTGTGAGGACCTCCTTCAGCTCCTCTGCACAGTCCTTTAGTACACGACCAGGAATGTTGTCTGGACCTGTTGCTTTACGGGAGTTGATAGTGGCGAGTGTCCTCTTCACGCTGGCGGTGGAGAGGCACAGGGGCTGATCATGGGGGGGGGTGAGGGTCTTCTGTGGCCTTGTGTTGTTTTGTTCTTCAAAGCGTGAGAAGAAACTGTTTAGGCTGTTGAGCAGAGATGGGTTGCTCTCGCAGCTCTGTGGCGCAGGCCTGTAGTCTGTGATGGCCTGAATGCCCTGCCAGAGGCTCCGTGCGTCTCTGCTGTCTCTGAAGTGGGTGGTTATCTTGTGTGTGTAAGCCTGTTTTGCTTTCCTGATGCCACGGGACAGGTTGGCTCTCGCTGTTTTCAGTCCAGATTCATCCCCGGCTCTGAAGGCTATGTTTCTAGCTCTCAGCAGCCCGAAGACATCGCCTGTCAGCCATGGCTTCTGGTTAGCCCGAGTGATGATGTTTTTTGTGTGGGTCACATCATCAGTACACTTGGTGATGTAGGAGGTCACAGTGTCTGTATATTCCTCAATGTCTGTCTGGTTGTTGTAGGTGGCTGCTTCTTTAAACATTCCCCAATCTGTTTTTTCAAAGCAGTCTTGAAGAGCAGAAGATGCTCCCTCTGGCCACACCCTTACCTGTTTCCTAACAGGTTTGATGGCTTTCACTCTCTGTCTGTATGCTGGCATTAGCATAACAGTGATGTGATCAGAGAGTCCGATGTGGGGGAGGGGGGCAGCTTTGTAAGCTCCTTTGTGTGTGGTGTATGCTAAGTCCAAGATGTTATTTCCCCTTGTTGGAAAATCAACATGCTGGTGTAATTTTGGGAGGACAGTCTTGAGGTCAGCATGATTGAAGTCCCCTGCAAGGATGATGAAGCCGTCTGGGTGTTCTGTCTGTTGTTCACTGATAGCCTGGTACAGTTCATTTAGTGCCTCATTCCTATCGCTGTTGTTGTTAGTGGGAGGCAGGTAAACCGCGACTATCAAGATCGCGCTGAACTCCCGAGGCAAATAGAAAGGTCGGCACTTTATGATCATAAACTCCACCAGTAGTGAGCAATGTTTACACACCACCATAGCGTCTCGACACCACTCGTTTCGGATATAGACACAAACTCCACCACCACGCGTCTTTCCTCCGTCTATGAGGGCCCTGTCCGCCCGGTAGCATGCTAACTGCTCCAGTTGTACAGCAGAGTCGGGAATGTTGTCATTTAGCCAGGTTTCAGTGTTTCATTAAGAATGCAAATGAGGGTCTAATCGCTTATGCTAATTGGTTTAATTTAAATAAATTATCTTTAAATAAAACAAAATCTAACTTTTATTATTTTTAGTGGTAAAAAATTATACACAAAAGATTTATCAAAAATTACAATTGAGTCTACTGAGGTGCCTCAAGTGTCAACTGCAAAATTCTTGGGAGTTTTTGTTAATGAGAATCTGAGTTGGAGGGAACAAGCTGACTACGTAAGCAGAAAAATACATAAATCCACTGGTATAATAAGGAGGGTTAGGCATCTTGTTACTACAGAGTGTCTTCTTACTCTTTACTATAGTTTAATTTATCTGTATCTTTCATATTGCAATATAGTTTGGGCGAGCACTTTTCCTATTACTCTTCAAAAAATCTTTATCCTTCAGAAACGTTTTGTTAGGATTGCAACCCGATCAAATGCATATACTTCATCTGCTTCTCTATTTCAGAAACTTCAGATTCTTACTGTTTATGATATTAACATTTCTCAAATTTGTGTCTTTATTTATAAGATATATTCACGTGAGATATATTCATCCCAGAGCAATTTAAGATGTATTTTAAGGTAAATTCAAAGGTTCACTGTCACTTAACTCGCCAATGCTCAGATTTTCATCTTCCTAAAATTCTTACTTGTAGAGGTCAATATTCTATACGATATAGGGGTATTAAATTATGGAATGGTTTATCTCATCTAGCAAATTTTTTTTATTTTAAAATGTTTCAAAAGATGTATAAAGAAGCATTTTATTGCTGCTTTGTAACTGTTTTTTTGTTTGTTTGTTTATTGATGTCTCATGCACTTTATATGGTTTGTTTTTGAGTATATCATTATCATTATCATATTCATTTATTATATACATGCTGTATTTAACTTGTTGCAGTTATATCCATTCATATATTTACAATTTAGTTTTTTGCTGTTGTTTAGGTGGAGCCTTTAAAATAAGACCTTTGGGTTTTTTGCCTCTCCCTGCACAGTATATGGATTGTACTTTTGTTTTTTTTGTTTTTTTATATTTGTGCAAATAAACTAAAACCTAAATTCAGGGCAGCAGAGAGGAAATGGTATCAGTCTCTGCTCTCATTCTTTTCCGGTGAAGTCCATGCGGCTAAATCTTCATATTTCCACAACAAAATCAACAACACCTCAAACTCACGCACACTCTTCAGAAAAATATTCAACTCTCTGCTCTGTCCTCCTATCTGCCGATGATTTTGCCCATTTCTTCACAAACAAAACAACAACCATCCGCAGTCAGTTCTCACCATCAGGTTTTATTTTTCCTCTCACAGAATAATCAGCTGGACATCAACCAATCAGGTTTCAAAAGGGGCCACTCCACAGAGACTGCATTACTGTCGGTCACTGAAGCCCTGCGGATTGCAAAAGTTGATTCCAAATCATCAGTCCTTGTCCTCCTCGATCTATCTGCTGCCTTTGACACGGTCAATCATCAGATTCTTCTGTCCACCCTTTCATCACTGGGTATCACAGGGATTCCACTACACTGGTTTGAGTCCTATATCACAGGTACGTCTTTCAAGGTTGCCTGGAGAGGGGAGGTATCCAAAGCACATCAGCTGACCACAGGGGTTCCTCAGGGCTCAGTGCTTGGAGCCCTCCTCTTCTCCATTTAGACTACATCATTGGGACCCATCATACAGGCACATGGCCTCTCATACCACTGCTATGCTGATGACACTCGGCTCTACCTTTCATTCCAACCAGACGACCCCACAGTTGCTGCAAGAATCTCCAGGTGGACATCTCAGCATGGTGAAAAAACATCACCTGCAGCTCAACCTGGCAAAGACTGAACTGCTCGTCTTCCCGGCCAATCCGACAATACAAAATGACTTCGCCATCCAGCTAGGTTAATCTCTGATCACCCCTACAGGGTCGGTCAGAAACCTTGGCGTAATCTTTGACGACCAGCTGTCCTTGACCACATTTCAAAGACAGCTCGCTCATGCAGGTTTGCGCTCCACAACAACAGGAAGATCAGACCTTTTCTAACAGAACATGCAACCCAGCTTCTTGTCCAGGCCCTGGTCATTTCTAGGCTTGACTACTGCAATGCACTTCTGGCTGGACTTCCATCATGTGCGATCAAAACGCTCCAAATGATCCAGAATGCAGCAGCACGTCTTATCTTCAACGAACCCAAAAGGGCCCATGTCACACCACTCTTCATCTCTCTGCACTGGCTACCACTCGCTGCTCGCATCAAGTTCAAGGCACTTCTTACAGATCCACCACGAGCTCAGCTCCCGCATACTTTGACTCGCTCCTACAAGTCTACACCCCCACCAGAAGCCTTCGCTCAGCTAAGGAGCTTGTAAGGAGCAACGGCTTGTGGTACCATCACAGAGAGGCAAAAAATCCCTCTCCAGAACATTCACATTCACCGTTCCCAGCTGGTGGAATGATCTTCCCACCTCCATCCGAATTGCAGAATCACTGACAGCATTCAAACGACAGCTGAAAACTCACCTCTTCTGCGAGCACTTAACCTTATCTTAGAAGAAAAATAAGGAAAAGGAAAGTTTTAATTTTTTTTATTTTCCTGTACTTCTTGGTCTAATGTGTGATGCTCTGTGCGATGTCCAAACTTAGTACTTCAGGCACTTTGTGTTTCGCTGCCTCATGACGGATCGTTTCTTGTACTCCTCAGTTGTAAGTCGCTTTGGATAAAAGCGTCTGCTAAATGCATAAATGTAAAATGTTACCATAATTGACATTCGTCAGCGGTGCCACACACTCGCATCTTTCTTTTGCCATTACTGAACTACAACTCCAACTAGCGCACGACACCAACGTCATCACTCTCAGCCACTCCCTCTGTTCGCTGATTGGACCGGTAAAAAATAGTTCGGGAGAAAACCTAAGCATCTACCGCAGTCCCAGACGTAGTACTGAAGGAAAATGAAAATTGAGCGGAAGTACGTAGGAGGGCGGAGCCAGGCTAGGAAGGCACCAAGGCACGTCCGAATCTAATGTTAGCTTCACTTCCTGTCTCCTGAGAGACCTTCATCTGATCGATTTGTGAAGGCAGCATATTTGTATCCTTCGCTGCCTTTGAAATCCCACAATCCTGTGCGTCCCATTCTGTGACAGTTAAGCTGGAAAAAAAGATAGCATCCGAAAGTTGCGTCTGCTGGTGAGTTTGTGTGTAACTAAGTTTTTTTACCAACATTTTCCACTTCTGATGTCATTTCTCGCGATAATTTACGAGTGTAGTGATTAAATATTTATTTAGTTCTCACCAAAGCTCTCTCTATTTTGCTGTAGATCATTAAATTGTTACACTGCCTCAGAAGTCTGTCGGAAATCCGTTTTGTGAGGTGCCTTCATGCACAAACGCTGCCTTACAAGCCATTGTCTGATAAGAGAACGAGGCAACAAGTCAGCTGCCTAAGTTTTCGGATGCAGCCGTAGTGTGGAGGTGAAAAACTAGAAAGTGACAAACTAAATAAAGCAGAAGAACAACCAAAACAGACATAATTCTGACGGATATAGACCAGAAAATCCATTTGGTCCATAGCTCCTCGTCATCTCTGTCTGAAAATAATGAATCAGTCCGTGACACAAAATCATTTCTGGGTGTATGTCATTCTGTTGTTAACATAAACATCTGGCTGGCAAAGATGTTTATGTTAACATAAACATCTTTTTTTTGCAAAAGCTCTAGCAGGTGTATCACATAAACCAGAATCCAGTTCAATGAAAACCCTTTCCCTCTAAAACAGAATCCTTCCTGCAGCTGCTTTAACTTGTGAGTAAAGTCTCTCGAAAATTCATCAGTGGCATACATATGTTTTGTTTTTTTGTACCACCAAAAAGTCCAATAACAACAGGTTATTTTATTGGGACAGTCAACAAAAGTCCTAAAATGGGCCATAACATTAAATTCGGGCTCTTAAATAATTGGTGTTTAGTTTTTTGCAAATGTATATATGTTGTTGGAATTTTGTTTTATTGGAAAGTACTTCGCCTTAAATGTGCTATACAAATAAACAAACTAACTAATCATACTTTAGATCTAATAATGTCACATGGAATCAATGTTGATGCCGTTGAAATTCTGCAGCGACAACATCTCAGATCATTATCTAGACTCTTGTATACTCTGCAAAACCGACTCCCTGTATAACATTTTGATGGTGTTGCAAGCACTGAGCAGTATTGATAGAATATCCAAATGCAGTTTATTGGTAAAGGTGGGCTGGAGTCATCTGAGGATGATGACTCGGCTGTGCTGCCGCCTTCGGGTGTGCCAGCATTGCCCGAGTCGGACCCAGAGTTGACAGCCATGCTCTCTCGGGCCGCCACGACGCTTGGGTTGGAGTGGAACCCTCCGCCCCGACCTGAGCGCTCGCGGCTGGATGATTGGTTTTTGGGGGCGGCGCGTCCGGACACCCGTCCGGCCACCCCTCCAATACCTTTCTTCCCCGAGGTGCATGAAGAGATCGCGCGGTCCTGGAAGAACCCGTTGTCTTCCCGCGACCGTTTGGCGAGCTCTTCCGCCTTCTCTGCCCTTGATGGAGCCGCGGCTAAAGGGGTTCCCCCAGTCGAACGCTCTGTTGCGATGCAACTGTGTCCTCAGAGTGCTTCGACCTGGCGTGGCGACCCAAAGCACCCCTCCAAGGCCTGTAGGTTTTCGTCGTCTCTGGTGGCGAAGACCTATAGAGCTGCGGGGCAGGCTGCCGCTTCGCTGCATGCCATGGCAACCCTCCAGGCTTACCAAGCCCAGTTGCTGTGCGACATGCACGAGGGTAGAGCTGACCCAGGACTCAGCAATGAGTTGCGTGCCGCCACCTCCCTGGGTCAGGTGATGTCCACTAGTGTGGTCCAGGAGAGACACCTATGGCTCACCCTGGCCGATACGCGGGACGGCGAGCGAACCCGGTTCCTCGACGCACCCATATCCCAGGATGGGCTATTCGGCGGGGCGGTCGAGAGCTTCGCCCAACAGTTCTCGGCCGCTCAGAAGCAGACTGAGGCGATAAAACACATCCTGCCCTGGCGGTCAGCTGCTGCCTCCACACCACCGCCCGCGCAGGTGCCTCAGCCTGCTCGCCGCCGAGGACGCCCTCCCGCGGTTCCCTCAACACAGAGGTAACCGCAGGAAGGCGTCCCAGTCCGCTCCAGCCCCGCAGCCCGCAAAAAAAAAACGCCAGGCTAAGCGGCGCTCCTGATGCGGACAGCTCAGGGAGGGGCAGTTCTTTCCAGGAGACGGCAGCAGGGCCGCTCCTTCCCCCGGTGGAGGGCCGGGGGAGAATCTTTTGTTCAGCCGCTGGCCCCCGAGTCAGCGGCACCCTAATGTGGAAGAAAAGAACTGTAAAGAAAGAACTGACAATCCCATCACTGAGCACCCAGAGACCGGTGATGACAGTGCGCGCCACCCCCGGGTCCCGCCACTCGCATCCCTCTCTGTCGCCAGCCTCCTCTCAGAGCAGACCCCAGTGGAACGTGCGTCCTTCCCTGGTCTCCTCTGTCAGGACGCAGCCGTTAACCGTGCCCCCACACCGGGACGCCCCACAGCCTCCCATGTCCGGGCCGGTAACGCTGCCTCGCTGCCCCACCCTGGGTACATCTGCCGTCCGTATGACCCCGTTGGTGCAGTTTCTGGAAGCCTGGCTTCAGCTTCCGGGGCTGTCCCGCTGGGTCGCGCGGACCGCTCGGCTACGCGATTCAGATCTCGACGACTGGCTCATACTGGGCCACTCTCGGGAGCAGGTTTGCGGACACAGAGATCGGGTGCTCCAACACCTAGCCCGTCTGGGCCTTCGGGTCAACTGGGAGAAGAGCAAACTCTGCCCAGCGCAGAGGATCTCTTTTCTCGGTATGGACATTGACTCGGTCGCCATGTGCGCGCAACTTTCGAGCGAGCGCGTGCAGTCTCTGCTGACTTGCCTCCGTCAAATCGAGAGCAAGAATGCGGTTCCACTGAAACTATTTCAGAGGCTCCTGGGGCATATGGCATCTGCAGCCGCGGTGACGGCGCTCGGATTGCTTCATATGAGACCGCTTCAGCACTGGCTTCGCGATCGAGTCCCGAGATGGGCATGGCAGTCTGGCACGCTCCGGGTCCAAGTGACTCGGCCCTGCCTACAGACGCTCACCCCGTGGTCGAACCTCAGTTTTCTACAGGCCGGTGTCCCCTTAGAACGAGTTTCCAGGCATGTTGTCGTATTGACGGATGCCTCTGCCACGGGTTGGGGTGCCATGTGCAATGGACAAGCAGCCGCGGGCTCCTGGACAGCCTCTGGAACCTCCACGTGTGGCTCCTAGACGGGACGCGGAAGGTTTGAGTGGCCTACCACCTACGGTGGTCGCCACCATCACTTCCGCTAGGGCAGAGTCCACTCGGCATGCCTATGCGTTGAAGTGGAACCTCTTCGTCACCTGGTGCTCTTCCCGCCAAGAAGACCCCTGGAAATGTCCGATCGGGTCCGTGCTTGAGTTTCTCCAAAAGGGGCTGGAGCGAAGGCTGTCTCCCTCCACCCTCAAAGTTTATGTGGCCGCTATATCTGCCCACCATGATCTCTTGGAGAACAAAAAAGTAAGTCAGCACGACCTGATCATCAGGTTCCTGAGAGGAGCGAGGAGACTGAATCCTCCTCACTCTCCTCTCGTACCCTCTTGGGACCTCTCAGTAGTTCTAAGTGCTCTGCAGAGGCCTCCCTTTGAGCCTTTGCAGTCGGTTGATATTAAGTTCCTGTCGATGAAGACTGCTCTGCTGACCACATTGGCCTCTCTTAAGAGGGTCGGGGACCTGCAGGCATTTTCGGTTGACGAAGCGTGCCTGGAATTCGGACCGGCTAACTCTCACGTGATCCTGAGACCCCGGCCTGGATATGTGCCCAAGGTTCCTACCACTCCCTTCAGAGATCAGGTAGTGAACCTGCAAGCGCTGCCTTTGGAGAAGGCAGACCCAGCCTTGGCATTGCTCTGTCCAGTACGCACTCTCCGCGCCTATGTAGACATGACGCAGTGTTTCAGGAACTCAGACCAGCTCTTTGTCTGTTATGGTGGAGAGCGGAAGGGAAGTGCTCTCTCAAAGCAAAGGCTGTCTCACTGGATAGTGGACACCATTGTTTTGGCTTACCAGCAGCAAGGTCAACCATGTCCCCTTGGTGTGAGGGCACACTCCACTCGGAGTGTGTCCTCCTCTTGGGCTCTAGCGCATGGCACCTCGCTAACAGACATCTGCAGAGCTGCAGGCTGGACGACACCTAACACATTCGCCAGATTCTAAAATCTCCGAGTGGAGCCAGTGTCCGACTATGTACTCGCCCCCCCGAGGGGCCGGTAATGGGCCAGGCTCAGGTGTCTTCGCTTGCTCGCCACTCCACTCCTCGGACTGGATACGTGCGATATTTCCCTCAGGTGAGCTCCCCGAGAGCCCTGAGTTCCTCCAGCACTGCCTACGCCGATACCTGTGTGTCTGCCCTCTAAGCGAGCCCAGACCCTCGTCTCCGGCCAGGTGCCCCGTGTGCATGGTTCCCCTCCGGCGACCCCCACACGTGTATTTCACCGTAAGTCTCCGCAGCGAGCGGGTTTCTTCCCTTGGCGTGTCCTCCGCCACTCCTAGGGTTAAAAATCCACTTTCGGCTGGTACCCTAGAGTTCTCCATATGCAGCCCTTAGCGGGTCATATGTGTTCTCTTAAGTCCTCCCCACGGGTAGGCATCTTGGCATTCCCTCGCTGGGATATGCTCACACTTACGCAGGGCACTGGAAGACAGCTGAGTGGCGTGATTATATTGGGACCCCCATTTGTTAGTCACTAACGTTACGTCGTAGTGACTGAACGAAAGGGAACGTCTCGGTTGCGGATGTAACCCTCGTTCCCTGAGGAGGGAACGGAGACGTAACGTCCCGTTGCCACATCAGCTGTGCTACCTGGAACACAGAGTTCAGTTTGGCTCCTCAAGAAGGTAACAATGCGATATTGCCACGTACTTCCTTATATACTCACGCGGTGAGGCGGAGTCATGTATGCAAATTCCGCATGCCCCATGGCATTGGCACGCCATTGGGCGTTTTCTCTAAGCTCGAAGATGATAGGCTCCTAAGCGAAACCCCCATTCGTTCGTCACTAACGTTACGTCTCCGTTCCCTCCTCAGGGAACTAGGGTTACATCCGTAACCGAGACGATTATTGTTATAAACACAAGCCGCGTCTGAAAGGTAAAGGGGGAGGGGTTGCTGTCATTTATAATAATATCTTCAGTATTACTCAGAAGTCTAGTTTTAAATATAATTCCTTTGAAGTCTTGGTGCTTTATGTAACGGTATGTAGTGTAAATGATAAATCCCGTTTAACATTTGTGTTGGCTACTGTATACTGTAATAATACTGTAATAATACTGTATTGTGCCACCAGGGCACAATACACACTTCACCAAAGAATTTGCTGATTTTCTATCAGAGTTAGTTCTGGCTGCAGATAAAGCACTAATTGTTGGTGATTTTAATATCCATGTAGACAATGAAAAAGACGCATTGGGATTAGCATTTAAAGACATTCTTAACTCTTTTGGAGTTAGGCAACACATGTCAGGACCTAGACTGGGTAAACCCAGCCTGATCTGCCAGCGATTTGATTTTGCCCGGGAACTCAGTCTGGAAACCCTTACATTCACTTCTACTGCTTATGTTACCCTTTTGCGGGAACCAATCACAGACTGGCTTATCCACCTGGCCCGCTATTGGAGAGATTATCCCGATGACGAATAGAGAAGCGATGGGTCGTTGCCTGGTAGTTTCCCTTTGATCATGCCTCTTGTGTTCTGATTGGTTGAAGGGCTATCCAATTGCGTACAGAGTCATTTGAATTATACTTGTTTATCACGCCTCTTGTGTTCTGATTGGTTGAAGGACTATCCAATTGCGTACAGAGTCATTTAATTTATGCGCGTTTATGCTCACGTGTGCAGTAGAAAATACAGAGCAGACTCCCCAGACCAATGTTCAATCTTAAATTGAGCTTGGTCTGGTGATAGCCAGACAAGTCAAGACCCACTCATTGCCATAATTAGACCTAATATTGTCACATGAAATAAAAGTTGATACCGTTGAAATTCTGCAGCAGAGTGATGACATCTCAGATCATTACCTAGTATCATGTACATTTAATTTAGCTAAGGCTGCAAAGCTGTCCCCTCGCTTCAAATATGGCAAGACTATCACTGCCGGCACTAAAGATTGCTTTGTAAATAATCTTCCTCATCAGTTTCATCTCCTCAGCATCCCAGATAGCTTAGAAGAACTCGATGTTGCAACAGAAACGTCTCGGTTACGTATGTAACCCTTGTTCCCTGAAGGAGGGAACGGAGATGTACGTCGGAACTGACCAACGAATTGGGATCTGTTTTCAGAGACCAATCTACTTCGAGTGATAAAAACGAGCCAATGGACATTGGCATGCGGTTCACGCATTCCACGCACCGCCCCGCTGTGCGGGTATAAATACGGAAGTGGAATGTCGCATCATTGCTTTTCAACTGAGGAGCCGAGATAAGTGACTCGGGCCTTCAGCTGAAGCACAGCACCTGGCGACGGGACGTTCCCTTTCAGTCGGTCACGTTCGACGTACGAACACCACAAATAAAGGATTCTTCAGCCTTTGACAGCGTGCTAAGGTATGTTAAGTTAGACACTTACACATAATCAATAGACAGTGTTGGGAATAACGGCGTTATAGATAAACGCCGTTACTAACGGAATTACTTTTTTCAGTAACGAGTAATCAAACGAATTACTGTTTCTTCCGTTACAACGCCGTTAGCGTTACTGAGGGAAAAAAATGCGGCGTTACTATAATTGAGCTCACTGAAGCGGTTTCATCCGAACAGGCTCTCTGTCAGTCGGACCTGCAACGCGTGTGTGTGTGTGTGTGTGCGCGCGCGCCAGCCATGCGTGTTGGGGGTGGGTTGGGTGGTACACATAACTGATGATGATTGGTGGGTGTGAGAAAAGGTTGAGGTTGATAGGTTGAGTTCACACACACACACACACACACACACCTATGACGCACACGCATATGCACAGTCAGCGATGGCAAGTCCAACGACTTCAAAGGTAGTTTTTGCAAACTGGAAGTATAAGCGCTTCTTTGAGGTGAAAGGTACAAATGTTTATGTAACGTGCAACTTATGCCCAGGAAGAAAGAGTCTATCCACGTCAGTGGCAAGTATTCTAATCTAATGAAGCCTCACATCATCACAGCCACAACATTAGTGGCTAAAAACCCAGGTGATAACGTGAACTCCACTACCAGAGGAGTAGTAAAGAAGTACTGATACTATTTACACAATATTTAAACTATAGTAGTGATACTACTGATAATATTTACAATAATGTATTGAATTTGATAGGTGTCTCTCACATTGTCCCACAGCAACATTACAATAGTGTACATTTAATGTACAATGTTTTATAAAGCAATTTATTCTATTTAGTGTCCAATTCATTCATTTAACATATTTAAAATTGGGGGCATCCAAGTTATTTGACATATTTGAACATTTGAAAGAAAAAAAAAGTAAAACAGTAGTTACTTTCCCTGGTAATTAATTACTTTTATAATGATGTAACTCAGTTACTAACTCAGTTACTATTTGTAAGAAGTAACTAGTAACTATAACTAATTACTTTTTTAAAGTAACGTGCCCAACACTGTCAATAGATATCAAACAATCTGTAACAATACAATACTTTCACATTTAAACAGTTTTTTTACATACATTAGTGTGTTGCATGAGATTCATGTAATCTCATCCTGTCTGAAAATCCAGTCTCTTTTACAAACGAACAAATCCAGTCTCATTTACAAATGAATCAGGGGTGAAATGAAGGAAAAACACGTAATGTCTTCCACACGTGAGCTGGATATTCAATAAAAATAAAGTTCATCCTTGCATTCATAATATTGGAATCCAAATGAAGCTTATGCTGTATATTTATTGCTTAGAAGTTCGATCAGGTTTAGCTCTTTGTAGGCCTATGTCATGTCAGGCATGAGACGGTGGGCGGGGCTACAGAATCAGACGTTGTTCTTTTTCTGTTGAGGTGGTGTTTCACCACACGATGACGTCAAGGTGTGGCATATTCTGAGATCGATCGTTTGCTGGGCCTGGTGTCAATAAAAGCGTTTCTTTGACTAACAAGGAAGTTTTCAGCTCTGAAACTTACAGAATATTCTTATATTACCATGACCTTTTATATATCAAAAGCTCAAGGGTGTTATGGGAAGTGTTCCCGGTTCCGGCTGACCTAGTCAATGCAGCCTAACAATCATTTCATTGAAAAAGTATTTTATGTGTATGCCATAGTAAAGAGATATTTTTTTTAGTCTAGATTTAAACTGACAGAGCGTGTCTGCTTCCCAAACAATGTTAGGAAGACTGTTCCAGAGTTTGGGTGCTAAATAGGAAAAGGATTGACCGTCTGCCGTTGATTTCGATATTCTAGGTATTATTAACTGGCCAGAATTTTGAGACCGCAGTAGACTTGATGGAGTATAATGTGTTAAGAGCTCGCTCAAGTACTGGGGAGCTAAACCATTTAGTGCTTTGTAAGTAATAAGCAAGATTTTAAAATGTATGCGATGTTTAATAGGGAGCCAGTGCAGTGTTGACAGAACTGTGCTAATATGGTCATACTTCCTGGTTCTAGTAAGAACTCGAGCTGCTGCGTTTTGGACCAGCTGGAGTTTGTTTATTAAGCGAGCAGGGCAACCACCCAGTAGAGCATTACAATAATCTAGCCTTCAGGTCATGAACGCATGAACTAACTGTTCAGCATTTGGCATTGAGAGTATGTGCCGTAATGTAGATATATTTTTAATAGTGAGTATAACAACAGTAGACAAGTGAATATGATAGTCCTATCTGGTGGTGAACGGTCAGCATGGACAGGATTGGATGACACAGGCCGAAGACTTCACAGAAGATGGATGACAGACGATCAGGTAAGTTCTCAGGTGAGTAACGATAGTAGGGAGTCTATAGCTAGTCTTGAGAGAAAAGACCAGACTATGAAGTGCGTTGAGAGTGCTGCTGATATACTAGTATTTGAAGTGCGATTGCGTCAAAGCGGCGCGATGAAGGCTGTCCCAATGTAAATGCTGCACCCTCCGAAGGCCGCATTCGAAGGCCAATTGCGTCACCGCAGCGCGAAAAAGGTTGCAGGAATTCGAAAGTGACTTCAAATGGGCCCTCCGTTCATTGCATGCCGGTGACGACAGGATTTGTATAGACTGGTCTGCATTCCCGTGGCACTCGATCAGATTTCTTGCGAAATAATTAAATTTCCCAGTGAAAGACGGTAGCAGTCGATAACTCTGGTGTAGCTATTTTTGATGGGAGCGAGTGGTCTGACAATAGCCAGGCCGCTCCCAACTCAACAGGGCAACCACGCTTGAACTTGAAGTGAACAAAACTTTCTGTAGTGTCTGTCAATTTTCTCCCTGCTCTTTCTTTCTTTTTCTTTTATCTTTCTTTTTCTACATGTTCTTTAAATACAAATTAGAGGTCTGCACAGGACAGTTTTTTTCGTCCCGCTATATGTTGTATTCTGCTCCCACTTAAAATTCACTCTGTGTTCACCCTTTATCCGTTTAAAATGATTTTCTTCCCGACCCGACCGATCCCGCTAAATTTAGATTTAATTTCCAGAATCTCTCATTTCAATTTCCCCTACATAAAGAGACTGGGGATAACAAAAGTAAAATGTTGGCTAAACAAAAAAAAATATTTATTTTGTCTTATTATACTGTCAATACCGTAAAATATGTGACAGAGAAAAATAGGCTAAATTAAATACGACATCTGTCACTCAAAATTATAAGCCAAAATACAAATGAACTAAAAACTGTTGGCTTAGGCTACTAGCTGTATTGCAAAATGAAGTCTTTTATATGAATGAAGGAATGTTGCTCACTGCCGACGGTCCCAGTTTCCTCCGAAACCCGACAGCAAAGGCTGAATGTTCTCTCTAAAGGTGCACTCATGGCCGGGGTGCACAGAATAATTTTTCTATATATTATTTTTTTCAAACGTAGGCCTATACATTATTTATTTTTTGTAATGCAAGTTATTTGTAAATTAAACGAAGTGGTTATGTAACTTGAAATGTGTAGGCTAAATAAAAGAGAAATTATTGTTTATTTTTGCAATGCAAGTTATAATTTGTACATGAAACAAAATACTTTTATTTTCTTGTCATGTAAATTAAATTTGTAAATGAAAATACATGGTTCTATACTTAAAGTATTTTATATGACTCTTTAAAAATATCTTAAGTTAAACATCAGAAACAGCAGGAATTTAAAATTAACATTTAATTTGTATGTACACTTTCATTGAGCTGAGCGAGAGACCCTGGTGCTGCTGGACTGGGATGGGGTGCACAATAGAGACCCTATAAGGTGTATATTTCCACTGTCCACTGCATTGTCTAACAGGTTTGCTGGGCTGAATCAGTCGACGGCTGCCATGTCATAAGTAGGCTACAATACACCTCTGAGATGATGTGGAGTTTAATAAAAATAAGTAGGCTACTTAAAAAAAAGACTTGGACTTAAATATAGAGTAAATGTATACATTTGAAAACAAATTGTAAGTAACATTTAACATAAGAAATAAACTAGGTTAACTACTAGTTGTTAACGATACAGTGGCATTAAATATTTAACCATAAGCCTACATATTTTACCCGGTTATGGTGCGATCTCCCAACGTTGCAGGCTTTGAAGGCCAGTTCGTGCATTTCGAAGCATATTGGGACACAGCTACTGTGTGGTGATGAGGGTGATTGACGGAAAGTGCAGGTGATAGTGGATTGTGTTGTAAAGTGGTGAGTAGGGAGGATTCTGGGATATGAAGGTGTTGGAGGTGACTGAGCTGGTGACTGTGACAGTTCCATGTGAAATAAATACTAATAGAAATATAATGTTTTTGATCATTCACATGTTTTAAATGTCTTCGTCACAAAATTTAATTCTTATTAAATGGTAAATTCTAGTTGAATTAAGGAATATATTATTTCTTTGAGAATTTGAAAGTATTTGTGTTGCAATATTTTAAACTATCTGTATCTTATTTTATAAAACATACTTATATACTTTTCTTTTCTGGGCCTTGCTTGATGCCTGTAAACTGGAAAAGGTAAATAAACAACCCAGTGACCACGCATCTGATGATTATGTGGACATCGTGCCAACAAAATCAAGTCACTCAAGAACACAGAACATGCCCTATGACAGGTATTGCTGGCTGAAAAAGGATTTTATCAGTCTGATTTTTCAGGTCAGGATATCACTAATGATGTGTCTTCCTTCATACACCACAGGAGTATTTCCAAAAGTTTGTATCAGAAGATATGAACGAAATAGAGGATGCTGCAGACACTGTGTTAAAGGTTACACCAACACACTTTGCAGCAAGTGCAATATCGACCTCTGCTTCTCGAAGGATAAGAACTGCCTTAGGGACTAATTGAATATGGCTATGAACAGAGTTAAATCACATAAATGTCAAAGTTTTCATTCAGTTCATCAGGTTTTGTGTATACAGTCTGAACATATTTTTTTATCATGAATTATTTTTCATTAAAATATGACTTGTCCAATTATTAATATTGTGTGATTTATAAGTATAAGCTACTGTTGTCGGGATACATAAGCTGTAAACCCTGCAAATAAACCCTTAGATGTGCTCTACATTTGTTCATTCACTGCTATAGGAGAGGAAGAATTGTCTAAACTTGTTAAATCATCTAAATCAACAACATGTATGTTGTATTATTGTAATGCTCTACTGGGTGGTTGCCCTGCAAGCTTAATAAACAAACTCCAGCCTGTCCAAAATGCAGCAGCTACAGTTCTTAGTAGAACCAGGAAATATGAGCATATTAGCCCGGTTCTGTCAACACTGCATTGGCTCCCTATTAAACATTGTATGTTTGTATGTATGTATGTATGTATGTATGTATGTATGTATGTATGTATGTATGTATGTATGTATGTATATGTATGTATGTATGTATATTAGGGCTGTCAAAAGATTAATCGCGATTAATCACATCCAAAATAAAAGTTTGTGTTTACATAATATATGTGTGTGTACTCTGTTAATTATTATTTATATATAAATACACACACAAGCATGTATATATTTAAGAAAAAAATATTATTTTTATATATAAAACATTTATATTTATATATATTATAGATTATATAAATGTATATACAGTATATACATGCAAATATTTCTTAAATATACATGAATGTGTGTATTTATATATAAATAATAATTAACAGAGTACACACACAAATATTATGTAAACACAAGCTTTTATTTTTGATGCGATTAATCACGATCAATCTTTTGACAGCCCTAATATATATATATATATATATATATATTTCAAAATCTCGCTAATTACTTACAAGCCATTAAATGGTTTAGCTCCCCAGTACTTGAGCGAGCTCTTAACGCATTATACTCCATCACGTCTATTGTGATCTCAAAATCTGATGTTAATTGTTGATAATACCTAGAATATCAAAAACAACTGCAGGTGGTAGATCCTTTTCCTATTTAGCACCTAAACTCAGAAACAGTCTTCCTAGCATGGCAGGAGGGGCGGTTTGCTTTTGTCATTGTTCTCTAAAACATTGGTTTGTAGTGATGTCGCATCCAAAATAAAAGTTTGTGTTTAAATAATATGTGTGTGTACTGTGTATAATTATGATGTATAATTGAATACACACATATATGTATATATTTAAGAAATATGTGCATGTTTATACTGTATATATATTTATATAATTGATATTAAATATAAAAATAAATATTTTATATACAAATAAAAAAATATCTTAAAAATGTGTGTGTATATCATAATTACAGTACACACATATATTATGTAAACACAAACTTTTATTTTGGATGTGATTATTCACAATTAATCGATTTGACAGGACTAGATAGATTTCAGCCTATATGCAGTCATTGAGTACAACAGCCATATAGTGGCTATTGAAGTGAAGTGAAGTGAAGTGAAGTGAAGTGAAGTGAAGTGAAGTGAAGTGAAGTGACGTGTGACCAAGTATGGTGACCCATACTTGGAATTTGTGCTCTGCATTTAACCCATCCAAGTGCACACATACACACCGTGAACACACACCCGGAGCAGTGATGCTATTGATGCTTTTGCTATTTTTTTTTTATACCATGATGTCACCATGGTACAAAGTCACCACCTTTTTAGATTTTGGCTGTCTGAACTTACTGGAATGATTTGAAAACTTTTGATTTATTTATTTAATTTTACACATGAGGTGTACCTAATAATTTTGATATTATTCATATATGGCCTTTTTTTTTTTGCACATAAAACTATCAGGTGCCACAACGGTTGCTGTATTAAAGCCAAACCTAAACAGAATGCGGTTTCTCATGGTGGAAAAAGGAATATGAATAAGTAAGTTACTTAACTTACTTGTCTCTCTGTAAAAGTCCATCAATGTTTTCACTGGAGTTTCTGCATCCACAATCTCATGTCTTTGCATTGAGAAGGTCTGGTGACTGGTCCATCTTTGATGCAATGAGTGTTCCACTAGGGTTCACTTTCCTAATTTCTTCAACCAGAAGCTGTCTCATAAAAATAATAGTATAATGCTACAGTGAAATCACAAACACTGTCAAAAATAATCACAAACTTCATCTCTGCATAAGCTGCAGGTTACATTTAACTTTAAATGTGCGCCATTTCAACCGATGTGTAACGTTAATAATTAATAAACCAATGCCAACAGAGGAGAATGCATCAGGAAAAATGGTAAAATAGAAAACCATAATTCATATTATATTTAGGACAGTTAAAATAAGTTTTCAGTCAGAATTGGCCTGTAAGCCTTACCATGCATTAACAAATGTCCACATTGTCCCAAGCCTCAGTCTTGTTTTTTTTTTTTTTTTTTTTTTTTTTTCATGTGTTGTAGGTGTTTGCAGAGTTTAAAAGGATAGTCACCACAGATCTGCAGAGTAAGTTTTATGGTGCTGTGGATCGCTACACACCATGCTTTGTCAAAATGTTTGGAGAGAAATTGGATGAGCTTATGCAGCAAATGAATACAGGGGTGAGTTTACTGCAGCCTTAATTTTTTTTATTATTCTGTGAAAGAAATTAAAATAATTATTGACATAATTGAAATCTTTGGGTAAAGTAACCAAACTTATTTTTACTGTTGCTTTAATGTTTCATGATCTTGAACTTGATCTCTTTTTTTTCCCATCTACTTCCAGAAACAAGCAGATGTGACAGCAATGCACACTCTTGTGCTCCGGGGCTTACATATCCTGCTTGGTGATGACGCCAGTAACTTATACAACACCTGCAACGTAAGTTCTCATTGTAAAAAAAATTTGGTTATGTCTCCCAAAAAATAATAATTGTCATCAATTGCACTTCTGTGCTCCACTGAAAGTTATTCAGTGATGCAAACTTTTTCATTACTTCTTCGTAAAGGTCATCAATTATGAAAACGGTTAATTTGGCTATAAAGCTGCTCTGCAGAAAACAGTGATGTTATAGCCTAGTTCCATTCAGTTATTATACTATTTAATTAATATACCTTGCATACGAGTCGGGATAAAAACAAAACAAAAGATAAATTATAAATACTTAATGGGACATGGATAAAAGGCAGTTTATGCAGGGCAGATAACTGACAATTAACCCATTTAATCACAGAGATGACATGTATGAATTTGAATTGTATTTGTAAAGATATTAAACAATCAACGTCAATTAAGTAAGAAAAATATTGAAAAGTCCTTGAAAAAATGGGTCCAACTGCCCTGTCAGTCATCGTCACAGTTAAAATCCTCCACATTCAATTTAATTTCCTACCGTATCGGAGAGAAATGTAGTTGCACGTTGATCTGCCAGTTGTGTTTGCAGTTTAAATATAATGATGCATTCGAGAGTTAATGGCCAAACATATCAGTACAGCATTTCTCAATGCTGCTGCAGGTGAAATATAATGTGTATAACATTGAATAAATATATTTTGTCAGGTTAAATACTGATAATTGATCACTCAAACCCCTTTATCTAAACCTCTCTACTTAACTGTTGGACTCGCACATCCGTCATGTTTGTAGTTTTTTAACACTTTTTATCCGCGTTTGTAGTTCTAATCGAAACCTCGTCCAACTTGCAATGGGTTGTGGGAAATATCAGCCTTTAGATTGTGCGTCGATCCGCACTTCGAATTCTGACCGGAAATAGTAGACCATCCAGGTATCTTTGGAATACTCTTTTCAACATGCTACTATTTTCAAATACTATTTAGTATGGATATAATGCGAATTGGGACGCAGCTTGTCTTAAATAGATGAAATGCATTGTAAATGTTTTATTCCATCAACAAATAAGTAAACATTGTCTGGCTCAGTTTCAAAAAGGACAAAAGTCCTTTTTGTGCAGCAGTACAGCACAAATAATTAAATAAAATGATAAAACGACAAATTATAAGAAAATGGAAGGTAATTATGATAAATTTCATAAAACACGTAAATAAATAAATAAGAATAAATGAGGACAAGTCAAGTCAAGTCAACTTTATTTGTTGCCGGGGCGGCAGTGGCTCAGTGGTTCATGTAGGTTGTCTACAAACCGGAAGGTTGGTGGTTCGATCCACGGTTCCACCTGACCAAGTGTCGAGTGAACTCGAGCTGCTGCGCTTTGGACCAGCTGGAGTTTATTTATTAAAGGGGTGGTAAAACACATTGTTTTGAAGGCTTGATTGTGTTTGTGGGGTGCACTGTAACATGTGTTCATGCTTCGTTTAAAAAAAAAAAAATCATTATTTTTCATATATTTGACCTTTATTCTACACTGCTCTGTCCCTCCTTGTAAAACGGTCTGATGCTTTCCGGGTTGTATGAAGCCAGTCCCTCAAAAATACGCGATGGGCTCAGATTGGTTAGCTGGCCCAGTGTGTTGTGATTCGCTAACCGCAGTGCACGTTTGTCGGAAACGTCACGCCCCTTACCTTTACCGGTAGACTGTGCTTTGGTCAGTTTTAGAAACGATGGCGTCAATAAAACCATACCAATCTGAGCCCGAATCAGACCCAGAACATTTTAGTGAAGATGATCGAGCAGAACCTGTTCAGTCCTCAAGAGTAAAGACTGCGGATCTATAGTGATCGCTACTGAATGGCACTGTTACTTTTGTATTTTTAGAACGATTATAGCCAAATATCTGTTGCAAGAACTATTAACCCAAAACACTAAACACTGGCTTTACTAGTAAGTTAGCCAAATCACACACAGAACCATGTTTAGCAAGCCTGTAGATAAATAATACATAAAAGCTCTAATCAAAGAATCATTTACACTAATGCCAAGTTCGCTGTTAAGATTTTAACGTTAGGTGTTTGTAACGATAGGTGTTCGTCGGATAACGTTAAGTATGAATGAGCATTTAACAGACTGGTTTGCAGAACAGTGTTGTCATCTGTTTACTTCCTTGCTACAATGTACAACCTATTAAAGGAAAACACATCGATGAAAAATAAATCAGACTTACAGGTTGTGGCCCGTAAACAGCTTCTGTTTGTAAATCCAGCTTTCAGAACAAGCCGTTGTGCATATCCTGTATTGAACTTGCGAACATTGTGGAAGTTTTCCTCCGTGAAATGTGCTGCGGGAGGGAGCCCCGCGCACGTCGTGCATTCACACACTGGCCGCGTTTGTCTCACGCAGCTGATGTTGTGCAAATCCGGTATTGAACTCGCGAAGATGGTGGAAGTTTTCCTCCGTGAGATGTGCTGCGGGAGCCCCGCACGCGCCTGTTCCCTTCTGTCTCATACACACGTGCATATAACATGTTGTATGTTAAACGCTCTGCAACGCACCCCTGTCCCTATGAAGGCTGAACAAAGCAAGTACCCCAGACCTGCAATCCGGATGAATATAACAGCGTTTCCTCGGCATCGCGGCAACAACACTCCAGCCTAACTATACCACAACAGCGCCGCGATACAAAATGGCGCCCCCGCCCCCCCTATTTAATATTCTCGGAGGAGGGGTTTATGTAAATATTGAGCCTGGTGATGTCACCAACCCTGGAGGAATGTGTGTAGTCGCCTACTGGCCGTTTGCTGTAGTTCTTAGAAATGGATTTCTTTAAAAGCAAATATCTCCCTTTGCTTTAAACTTTGAACGTTGTATCTTTGCAGATGTTGTTTATGCTCAAGCAGCAGCATTACACGCTAGCTAAAGTTAGAATAGTGAAATCGTGGTTTACCACCCCTTTAAGCGAGCAGGGCAACCACCCAGTAGAGCATTACAATAATCTAGCCTTGAGGTCATGAACGCATGAACTAACTGTCCAGCATTTTGCATTGAGAGCATGTGCCGTAATTTAGATATATTTTTTAGATGGTAGAATGCAGTTTTACAGATGCTAGAAACGTGGCTTTCAAACGAAAGATTGGTATCAAAGAGCACACCCAGGTTCCTCACTGACGACGAGGACTTGACAGAGCAGCCATCAAGTGTTAGAGAGTATTCTAGGTTACTACTTGTGGAGCTTTTTAGTCCAATAATTTAAAATTATTTTTTTTCTGAATTGAGTTGCAGGAAATTACCAGTCATCCAATGTTTTATATCAGCTATGCATTCCGTTAATCTTGTGAATTGGTAAGTTTCTTCAGGGCGTGAAGAAATATAGAGCTGAGTATCGTCAGCATAACAATGAAAACTAACGCCATGCTTCCTAATGATATCTCCCAGTGGTAGCATGTACAGGGTGAAGAGCAGTGGTCCTAGCACTGAGCCCTGCGGTACTCCATACTGAACTTGCAATCGGTGTGACATCTCTTCATTTACTGCTACAAACTGATAATGGTCGCATAGGTATGATTTAAACCATGATAAAGCAATTCCACTAATACCTACATAATTTTCGAGTCTATTCAAAAGAATGTTGTGGTCGATAGTATCAAATGCAGCGCTAAGATCGAGTAACACTAATAGAGAGATACAGCCACGATCGGATGATAAGAGTAAATAATTTGTAACCTCTGATGAGAGCAGTCTCAGTGCTATGATACGGTCTAAATCCTGACTGGAAATCCTCACAGATACCATTTCTTTCTAAAAAGGAACATAATTGTGAAGACACTGCCTTTTCAAGTATTTTTGACAGAAAGGGTAGATTTGAGATTGGTCTATAATTGACTAATTCTGTAGGATCAAGTTGCGTTTTTTTAATAAGTGGTTTAATAATAGTCAACTTTCGGTACATATCCTAATGACAAAGATGAATTAATGATATTAAGAAGAGGATCTATGACCTCTGGTAGCATCTCTTTTAATAGCCTAGTCGGTATAGGGTCGAGCATACATGTTGTTGATTTTGATGAGTTTAGCCAATTCTTCTTCTCCTATAGCAGTAAATGAGTGTAATTTTTCCTCAGTGACACTACAATACTCTGTCTGATGTGATACTGTACTAGACGGCTGCTTGGTTAAAATTTTCTTCCTGATATTATCAATCTTACATGTGAAGAAGTTCATAAAGTCATTACTGCTGTGCTGTTTACAATCATCAGAAGTTGAAGCTTTATTTTTGGTTAATTCAGCCACTGTATCGAATAAATACCTTGGGTTGTGTTTGTTTTCTTCCAAGAGAGTTGAGAAATAAGCAGATCTAGCAGTTTTTACGGCCTTTCTGTATGTGATCATGTGCTCTTTCCACGAATTACGAAATACCTCTAGTTTTGTTTTCTTCCAGCTGCGCTCCATTTTTCTGGCTGCTGTTTTAAGGGCCCGGGTGTGCTCGTTGTACCACGGCGTTGGACTGTTTTCTTTAATCTTCTTTAAGCGCAGAGGAGCAATTGAGTCCAAAGTACTGGAAAAGAGAGAGTCAATAGTTTCTGTTGCAACATCGAGTTCTTCTATACTATCTGGGATGCTGAGGAGATGATACTGATGAGGAAGATTATTTAAAAAGCAATCTTTATGTGGCAGGTCTAGGAATCACCTCATTTCCAGCTGCATGTAATTATTCCGCTCATTCATTGTCCTATCACTGTGCAGTGGACACACTGCACAGTGTGAAATTTGGCCGTCGGGTTGTATGGCGTCACGAGTTACGCCCCCTTGCTCTGCGTCATTTCTAGTCGCCGGTCAGGTATGTTTAGTGATGTTGGCTAACTGTTAGTAGTGCGCTGTTTCATATTAGTATTATCCTTGTTTAGAGCTGTAGCTTGGGACAAACCTTGCGGCTGGTGCTTGGTTGATGTGGTTCCTTGTGCAGTTCAATACATGCGGTTTCCTGATGCTACAGACTTTTCTCCCGTTGTGTGCTGTATTACCATTGAAGTGAGCTCACGGATGCACGCATACGGTATGTGGTTTTAAAGTTTGTTAGTGTTTATTTATAAAAGAGTGTGTTTTATGTTATTGTTAATTGTATTATAGATTGCGCTGCTGCGTATCAGCGGTCCCTTGTTCCCCCCCCTGTGCACGTATTTGACGCGGATTGATAGAACGAGCCCGCAGCTTTCTGGTTCACCTGTGCACTTAATGGTAACGTGTGCTAGACATCTGATTCTACCGATTTGTAGCTGAAAGTGACAATAAGCTGGCACTTGGGTTGGCCTGTCTGATCTGTTTTTATATTTTAAATTCACAGGTACACTTGCGCCTATGGGCCATTAAATCTCGTGCTGTCGGGGCTTCGTGGGAATTATCATCCAGGGGCGCTGTTGCTTTGCCTGTCATTTTATACATTTGTTGTATTTTTCTTTGGTTTTGTTGTTTTTCTTCTGTTGTTGGTTGTAAAATATTTGTTCTTAATTCTTTTGTTTAATGTTCTTGGTTCATTTATTTTGTTGGTATAACTTTCTTATAATTCTTTATTGTATATTAAGTTATTTTGTGTATGATGTGTTGTATTTATGGGTGAAAGGCAGGGTTAAAAGTGCCTTCACATCCCGTGCATTGACGTGCTAGATGCAGTGTGTTCGTGAATCTACCAGTGATTTTGTGAATATCCTCAAGTGTAACACACCATCTCTTTGTTACAGGAGCTGGGTGTCGAAGGTGGCGGATTTTGGTGGTGGTGTTGCTTCACAAGTGCTGTGCTGTGTGTAGTGGTGTGTGTGAGTGAGAGTGTTTCCACACAGGTGTAACTAAATTGTGCTATGCTGTGGAGGCCTATTAGTGCCCTTACTCCCCGCCTGTTGCGCCTGGGCTCCTGTACTTATTCCTATAGAGGTGTCTGAGAATGCAGGTCACCCATATTACATTTTATTGAGTTTATTCATTTTTTTGTTTTCTATTGTTGCTTTAGATATTAATTTGATCTTTAATAAAATTTTCATAATTTTTACCCACGTCTTCTGCCCATTTCTTGCACACAAACCTGTGTTGCCCAAGGGCAAGTCCTTATCTCTGGCAAAGTGCCAGAGTGGCGTAGTCGCTTCATAATTTATTCCACCAGTCCTCTGTGTCATGCCACATTTAGTAGCGGCAGTGATTGTCCTGCCATTTTTGAAGCGAGGGGGCGGCTTTGCAACCTTAGCTAAGTTAAGTATACATGATACTAAGTAATGATCTGATGTCATCGCTCTGCTGCAGAATTTCAACGGTATCAACATTTATTCCATGTGACAATATTAGGTCTAAAGTATGATTATGGCGATGAGTGGCTCCTGACACGTGTTGCCTAACTCCAATAGAGTTTAGTGTTTCTTTAAATGCTAATCCCAATACGTCTTTTCCGTTGTCTACATGGATATTAAAATCACCAACAATTAGTACTTTATCTACGGCCAGTACTAACTCTGATAGAAAATCAGCAAATTCTTTGATAAAGTCTGTATTATGCCCTGGTGGCCTGTATACAGTAGCTAACACAAATGTTGAACGGGTTTTATCGTGTACACTACATAGCGAAGATAAAGCACCAAAACTTCGAAGGAATTATATTTGAAACTAGACTTCTGATTAATACTGAAGATATTATTATAAATTACAGCAACCCCTCCCCCTTTACCTTTCAGACACAGCTCATGTTTATAACAATAATCTTGGGGGGTGGACTCATTTAAGGTAATGTAGTCGTCAGGTTTTAGCCAGGTTTCTGTCAAACAGAGTACATCTAGATTATTATCTGTAATAATATCATTAACAATAAGCGCTTTTGGGGAAAGGGATCTAATATTCAGCAACCCAAGCTTTATCAATTGTTCATCTGTATTATATATTTTGTTTATTTGTTGGACATCAATTAAATTTTTACTGTTGAATGGTTTTGATGTTTTTTTGTATTTACTAATTCGGGGAACAGACACAATCTCTATATGATAATATCTAGGTGAAAGAGTCTCCATGTGCTGGGATTTATCTGACTCCGGTAACGTAAGACAGCTAGCAGACGGTCGGTTTAGCCAGTTTGTCTGCTTCCTGACCTGGGCCCTACACTGTAAAAAAAAATTGGGGGGAAAAATTGTGTAAATTGATCATTACATATTGGCCCAATAAATGACTTCCAAATAATTATCGCCATGCAAAAAGATGCATTGTACTAATCATAGCTTAAGGTCTTCACTAAAAATTAAAATTGTATATTCACCGGACATATTTAATTGTGCTCAGTCAATCTATGAAGTCGAAGTGAAAAATCCATGTTGGCTGAACAAGTCCTCCGTCCGAAAAACGGTATACGCATGCGCAAAATGCGCTTGAAAAAAACCGTTTGTGTGGAGATTTCAAACGCGGAGACGCGGGAGCGGCAGCGCGAGCGGAGCCGAGCCAGCAGGTGCTGAAGACCGAGACACATTCCCGAGAGAATAGAGATATTCATCTCACAAAGACGTTGGTGAGTATTTAGCACTGAAATTATTCTCCAGAGTTTTGCTTTATGACCGGGTATGAAGTTTAAAAGACATTTTGTAGAATCACGAGTTCATGCATTCATTGTTTTCATGAGTGTGTTCTCGTTTACCACATAATTATCTAATGGTAGCCTGTAGCCAATAGTTTTGTTTTCCTCATGTCTTATATGTCTAAAACAATAGGTAATAAGGAAATTAAGTCATTTGTGTGATATGTGCGGCATGCGACTGTTGAACACGGTGCGTTTGGCGTCGGCCTCTTTCAGGGCTTAAAGGGTTAGTTCACCCAAAAATGAAAATTCTGTCATTAATTACTCACCCTCATGTCGTTGGACACCCGTAAGACCTCCGTTCATATTCGGAACACAAATGAAGATATTTTAGTTGAAAGCTGATGGCTGAGAAAGGCTTCACACAGGCCTCCATTGGCATTCAGTACATTGACACTTCCAAGATCCATGAAAGGCACTTAAAACGTCGTTACAAAGTCTATCTCACCACAGTGGCTCTACAATAATCATACAATGCGACGACAATAGTTTTTGTGCGCAAAAAAAAATCAAAATAACACCTTTATCCAACTTGTTCTCGACTTCCGCGTATGCCTCCACGACGCATGCGCGAGAATATGACGCAGATCCGGCGTTCGGACACATGACCCAGAAGCGATTTGTTTACGAGCAGAGGAAGACGCGCGTGTCTAAGCTGTTGGATTCTACATTGATCGTGCTTTAGGTCTCGGCGTAGTGCTCAAAATGGAGCTTAAGTGTGTATTTCATCGATTCCCGAACACCGGCGCTACGTCATATTCTCGCGCATGCGTCGTGGAGGCGCACACGGAAGACAAGAACAAGTTGGATAAAGGTGTTATTTTGATTTTTTTTTGCGCACAAAAACTATTGTCGTCGCATTGTATGATTATTGTAGAGCCACTGTGGTGAGATAGACTTTGTAACGACGTTTTAAGTGCCTTTCATGGATCTTGGAAGTGTCAATGTACTGAATGCCAATGGAGGCCTATCTGAAGCCTTTCTCAGCATCAGCTTTACACTAAAATATCTTCATTTGTGTTCCGAATATGAACGGAGGTCTTACGGGTGTCCAACGACATGAGGGTGAGTAATTAATGACAGAATTTTCATTTTTGGGTGAACTAACCCTTTAAGTTATTGCCTTTTAATATCAAACACGTCAAGCTCGTGATTTTCTTATGTCCATTCATTCGTCTCATCCTCATTATATAATGAAGAAACTTCTGTTCTGTCTCTTGCCAGATGTGATGCAGGGGAGCTTTGTCATTAATGTTATTGTTATTGTTATTGTTTTTATTTGCAGGTTTTTAGCTTGCCGTGCCGTGTTTTCTTTACCACAACAAGACATCCTGTTATGCAGAAGACTTCTTGAATGTATTCAGAGTTTTTCCTTATTGAAAATAAGGTATTTTCACCCAAATATCCTGTGTTGGAATTTACTTGTTAATAAAGTAATGTGATAAAATGTCAACCCTGTTGTCTGTTTCTGTATTTTGCTTAATATATTTATGTTTTTAGTCATTTTTGTCTTTTGGGACAGTGAGAAATAAACAATTGTTACTACAATTTAAAATATTTAATTGGACCAACCACACAGTTTCGCTGTAAAACATTTCTCCAATTCAAAAATTTCTAGTGACTGATCACATCTAAATTTTTCAATTTGGCCAACTAAAAAATTTAGATGTGATCGGTCAATAGAAAATTTTTAATTGGAGAGGTCTGACATTTTTTACAGTGTTGGTAAATTAAATTTTTCCATTAGCTCAACATATTTCTAATTGAGCCCATGTTAACAGGCTGTTGCCACAATGGATGAAATTCAATTCACAGAAATTCAATTTGGCTAATTTTAGATGTGACCAGTCACTAGAAAATTTTGAGTTGGGAAGATTATAAATTTTTTCCATTGGCTCAACATATTTCCAATTGAGCTCATGTTAACAGGCTCTTGCCACAATTGATAAAATTACATTTACAGAATTTCACTTGGGCCAATTGAAAACTTTAGATGTAAACAGTCACTAGAAAATTTTGAGTTGGGAAGATTCTACATTTTTTACAGTGTAGTGAGTCAAGGTTTAGCTCTAAGACTATGTGCCAAATTACTAGAGAGAAGAGCGGCACCACCCCAGGAGGGATGGATGCCATCCTTCTTCAACAGGTCAGGTCTGCCCCAAAAACTTTTCCAATTGTCTATGAACCCTATGTTATTTTGCAGACACCACTTAGACAACCAGCCATTGAGTGATGATAGTCTGCTAACTATCTCATCACTCCGCCTAACAGGGAGCGGTCCAGAACAATAAACAGCCTCTGACATCGTACTAGCGAGTTCACACACCTCTTTAATGTTAATTTTGGCGATCTCCGACTGGCGAAGTCGAACATCATTAGTGCCGACGTGAATAATAATCTTAGAGAATTTACGATTAGCTTTAGCCAGAACTTTTAAATTTGCTTTGATGTCAGGCGCTCTGGCTCCTGGTAAACAAGTGACTATGGTGGCTGGTGTCTCTATCTTCACGTTCCGTGTAATAGAATCGCCAATGACTAGGGCACTTTCAACAGGATACTCAGTGGGTGCTTCACTGAGAGGGGATAACCTGTTTGCTGTTCTAACCGGAACGGAAAAGCGGTTCTTTGGTCTGCGACTGTGCTGCCTCACTGTTACCCAGTTTCCCTGCTGCAAGGGCCCTGCAGCCGGAACCAAAGAATGTACACAGTTCACTAAGCTATTCGCATCCAAATCAGTGTCTAAAGCTGTTACATCCTCACTACTCTCAGATAAAGTATGGATGCATGTTTCTAATTCTGCAATCTTCTCCGTCAGCCTAACTATCTCCTGACATTTATCACATGTGAAGCCCTGTTCGCCAGCGGAGAAGCCTATATTAAACATACGGCATGCGGTGCAAGTGATAATGACAGGAGAAGACATGACTTACCGTGTTTGTT